>NC_034596.1:88010163-88062061 GCF_900095145.1 Mus pahari | reverse complement strand
GGGGGAGGGAGGGAGGGAGAGAGAGAAAGAGAGAGAGAAGAGAAGAGGAGAAGAGAAGACTTATAAAGGAGAGAGGAGAGAAGACAAAGAGAAAGGGAAGAGGAGAGAGAAGTGTGAGAAGTGAGAGGTCAAAGGAGTAAGAGGGTTGGAGTCAGAGTAAGAGAGCATGGTGGTCTGAACACCCCTTTTTATGGTCTTCACTATTGCTAGGTAACTGGTGAGGAGTTTAGCCTGAAGGTCAGAAGCTTGGGCCATTGCTTACGTGACCACCGACCATGCTTCTCTTGTGGGGGCTGTTGGAGGTGGTACTTTAGGCAGGGGCCAGAGTTCCAGGAGTTTGAGGGAACGCCTACCATGTCACGAGGGTGAATTATGTCCATCAGAGTTCAGACCACAGCTTGACATGATACCAGCCTGCAATTCCCACAGAGGCTGAGTATTCCTCAGTTATCATCTGCAGTTTGGAGAAATAGAGAAATAAATGAATATCAAATATCCCATACTGGAAGCCTCAGAACAAGACAAGTGAATGCTTTAGTCAAGTGTGAGGCTGATATTAAAATAACATGTAGAAATGTCCAAGTCTGTGTTCAAGATCAAACAAACTGTACTTCAATAAACATGAACAAAAGCATTTTAACTGTAGATATTCACTCAAGATATGCCAAACACACATCGTACACACACACACACACACACACACACACACACACATCCCTCTTTTTTCTGCAGTGTTGGAATCTAATATTTTGTACCTTGTGACCTGAATTCAGAGTATGTCTTCTCTACTCATCCATTCTTCTTTGAAGTTCCAATCACAGACATATCCAAAACTATATTTAATTATAGGAGAAACAACAACATGAACTAACCAGTAACTCCAGAGCTCCCTGGGACTAAACCACCAACCAAAGAAAACATGCTGGGACTCATAGCTCTACCTGCATATGTAGCAGAGGATGGCCTAGTTTGTCATCAATGGGAGGAGAGGCCTTTGATTCTGTGAAGGTTCTATGCCTCACTATAGGGGAATGCCAGGGCCAGGAAGCAGGAGTGGGTGGTTTGGTGAGCAGGGGGGAGGGAGTAGGGGGTAGGGGATTTTCAGAGGGGAAACTAGGAAAGGGGATAACATTTGAAATGTAAGTATAGAAAATATCTAATAAAAAATTCTCAATCTACATTTATTACGCATATAATATCTATATTTCTCATCCTATTTCGTGAAAAAAATTCAGAACCACATGGATTTTTCTGTGTTAATCATTAGTGATTTGTTTGACAAAATTATATGCCATCCAGCCATTAATGTTTCTTCTAATAAATACTGAGTACTTAAGAATTCCGTTCATGCAGTGATAATTGAAGGCCTTCCATAGATGCCATGACCTGATATTACTCCTGGTGTTAATCATCTCCCAGTGAATGCAGGTGAAATTTATGACCGATTTCTCTCTGGCTGACAAACTATGGCAAAGTGAATGGGTTTCCCCCCTGAAAGAACAGCTCATTATCTAGAAGCTTATCTCGATAGAACAGCAGTTCTCAACTTGAGAATTGCCACTTCTTCTGGGGCTGAACAGTCTTTTAACAGGGGTGACATAAAACCACCAGAAAACATAGATATTTACATTATGATTCATAAGGGCAGCAAAATTACAGTTATGAAGGAGCAGCAAAACTAATTCTATGGTTAGGGATCATCAGAGCATGTAGAGTTACAGTAAAGAGCCGTAGGACTAGGAAGATTGAGAATCACTGCTCTGGGCTGTTTTATGAGTAGAAACATGAAACCTCTCCTTATCAATCATACTGGTTAGTGGCACTCCAATAATGGAAGGGTAGCAAAGAAAACCTAGTTTATTTACATGAAGTTGCCTAAGAAGAAGGAGACTTCAGGAATAAAGACCTAAGGATTTGGAAAAAAATGTTTCTTTTTATGCTCTCGTTTGATAAAGAAGGACAGCTGTGTAAAAATATACTTGGCAAAGGGGCTGTGATCTAATGCTGACAGATTGAAGATCAGAAACACACTCAGCCCAGCTGAGTCTTCCTGTGCTCTCTGTATGTGCATTCCTTCTCATTGATTACAGGGAAGGATCCTTTTGCAATGAAGGTCCTAAGTCCTCCAGCCAGGATCCAGGACTGAATAAACCTTTGTGGCCAGCACCTCCAGGGAAAGGTGACGGGGGTGGGGGGGGGGGAGACTGTGAGACTGTGTAAGATTTCTACATTGCTCTGAAAGTTGCTTTGAAGGAATTTTTTTTTTTTTTTTTTTAGTTTTTTTGACTCACATTTGGGAAAAAGAATTCTACTTCCTGTGACTTCCTGTGTGTGTGTGTGTGTGTGTGTGTGTGTGTGTGTGTGTAGGTTCAGGGAGAGAAGGGGGCAGAGGGACAGATGAAAGGAGACCAGACGACTGGAGAAGAAAAACTTGGCTTCCAGGAATATAAAGTGCTTTAGGTCAGAGGTTGTCAACCTGTGTGTAGTAACCTTTGGTTAACCAACCAAAGGTTATAAACCTTTCACAGTGGTCACTTTTGAGATAGTCTTCATATCAAATATTTACTTTATAAATCATAACAGTAGCAAAATTAGAGTCATGAAGTAGCAATGAAAGTAAGTTTATGATTGGGGGGATCATCACAACATGAGCAACTGTATTAAAGGCTTGCAGGGTTAGGAATATTTCGAACTACTTTTGACAGAGCATGCAGTGTACTCATGTGACATACTACCAATATGATATATTTGAGGAATCATTGTTTGATCTCCTGTGATAATGAACTCAATATACAGAATGTCCTTTGTATTTTTTTTATAAACTCAGCTGTCTTTTTAAAATTAAACCCAAGTGTAAAATAAGTTATAGTCATTGGTAAGGGCTGGGGCGACTGTGAACACGCCTAAAGTTTCAGTCTCTGGTGCATTGTCTCTGCTGCTCTGACAAGGCACTAACCACCCAGGAAGCTGTGTCTAGCAAAGCACCATTTCTGCTGGCAGTAGTGAAGCAATGAGGGACGGACGGATTAGAATCTCAATTAGTTTAAAGTGTATTACTTTAATGACCAAATTTCCTTTCCCTAAGCCCATGTTTCGATGGCTCCACTAACTCCTCATATTACAAAATGGTGGGAGCAGCCTTCAACAAGTGAGTGACTGAATACCATTTAAGGTATGGACAATAGACTTTGTACCTATAGATTCATGTTCATCTTGTATTCAGTCAACTACTAAGTGTCTCTGCCCCTCCCATTGCTTGACTAAATTTTACACTTTTCTACATTACTCGGAATATCAAACCCTATATTTCATTTGAGACTAAAGACAGACTATTAACTATGAGCCTGTATAAAAATTAGGAAATTATATATTTCCAAGGTATATTAGCATAGGGTAAAAGTTCCTTCCAATAAGGGGAGTTCGAGAAATTTGCAAAGCAGTTTAAACAAAGAAAGATAAAAAGCTCGCAGGGCACACATCAGAACCTGCTATATAACACAGCCAGTATTTGGGCATGAATTGGGTTCGAGCTACCCTGACAATGATGAGAGCCTAGCACCCGTAAGCATTTGGGAATGTTCAGTGCAGCAAGAACTCTAAAGCTTTTATATATTACTATTCTCCAATAAGCTCCTTTGAAATTTCAGCAGAAGTATACATGATCCCAAACCTCTTGCCTTCAAAATCAACATTGCATGAAAACTGTGAACTCGGCAACCAGGACAAGCCTTATTCAGGCCTCCTTCACTCACAACTACAACAGCTTCTAATAGCATGAACAGATGGATATGGGAAAATTAGCTGTCAGAAAGGCATTTTGGTGGGTAAAACCCTGTACCACCAGGACACCAGAGAGCTCTCTTCTGAAAACAGTTCATAATTTTGACACTTTTGAGCCTGAATGGTGGGAATTGTCTTGATGATCATGGCATATTCTCAAAAAAATTCTTCAGTTTATTTTGGTGTAGAGTAATTGGCTCTTTCCATGGTGTTAGTACCTAAAGTCTTCCAGGCCCAAATGTAAATGAACTAATTTTCCAGCCAAAGCCCAAATTTTCAAGATTTTTTTCTGCAATTTACTCCTGTTTTAAATACAGCTAAAATGAAGCAAGAATAGTGATGCCCCAACCTACGTAAGTGTTTTACTTTCACATTTTTTAAAAAATACTAGATTAGTTATTCCATCTACTTTAAACTTGGCTCCTTAGAAGGACTCAGAATGTGGAAAAATATATACACAATCTTGTAAGAATATAACATGCTCAGAATCTAGTCCAATTTCTAATGGCTTAGTCATGACCCTCTGAAAATTTATTAGCACCATTTTTACTCATATATATATATATATATATATATATATATATATATATATATATATATATATATCATCCTTCTGGATTTCTGAGTCCCTGCACGAATTGCCTATTAAGTGCAGCTTACAATAAATATTTAATACGTTTTCTTACCTTATGAAGAACTGTACTTTCAGAGTTTCAAATTGTGCCTGTAAGTTCTATTCAATTAATAGAAATTCCACATTTGCTAGAAAAGCAGGGGCTTCTTACTGTAAGATCCACTAAACAGGGTGGTCAAGGAAATTTCATCTAGTGTAGTTCCCCATGAAGTTCTTTTGAAACCTCGTGAGTCTGGACTCCACTAACTACATTTCTCTTGCAGACTGGTCTTCCATTGTCTCATTTCCCAGAATGACACAGTAAGCTTTGCTTATCATAGTGGGATGTTTTTTGGTAGCCCAAAGTTCAAATTATTCCACATTTCTCCTGCAATTCAGTTCTAAATGTCCAAGGAGCACACAGACGTGTTAATCAGGGTACTGGCCCTGCTTTCCTCGTTCAATTTTATGTACTAAGTTTCTTCTTGTGGTGGACCAATGTTGGTTCCTTATGGATGGAAGAGTTGATTCTGGCTCCCTGTGTGGGAGGGTCTTTCCACCATGGTAGGGAAACTGCAGCCCCTTGAGAGGAAAGCATGATGATAGTAACAAGCAACATGATGGGCACTGACCATATTACACTTGCAGTTAAGAATCAGAGAATGTTCAGGAAGTGGTGCCAGGCTATAAAATATCAAATCTGCATAGAAAGAAAGGAAAAAAAAATGACAGGGAACTGTTTACAGAGCAGACCTGGAATTGGTGTCCAGACTTTCCTCTTAAATTCTATTGATAAGTAATCTACACGTGGCCACTCCTACCCACAGGAAGTCTGGGAAATTATTTCCAGCTGTGATTCTAGGCAATTCTAGTTACTGTCACAGACTTAAATCTCCTAATATCATCATTCATCTGGAGGTATGGTTATTGTGAACTACCCCATAAGTTCATCAGTAGGTGATTATAAACCAGGTAAGGGCAAATAGGACATAATGTAAAAAGTTCAATTGCCTGAGGTTCCCCAGTGTAAGAGAACACTGGAGTTAATTTATAAAGCTTGGTTCTCCTTGAACACATAGAATGGGCACCTTTACTGCAGGATATTTTTGCATATTGATATAGGGAAGACTCAGCAGGAGATACTGATGTAAGGATAATCCTGAGTACACCAAGTTCCAGGTCAGAATCATCACATGCTCCAAAGGAGAAAAGCAGCCGCTTCAAAAGAATTAGCATTACAATAAGCAATTTATTCCAGGTCACCTGAAAGGAAGGAGTCAGTGATGTGGTGATCTGGGATAACTCCTGCTATGCTGCTCCAAAATCCTTTGCTGAGATAAAAATAAAACAGCTTTGAATGGATGTTACCAGCTTTTAAGTGGGGCAACAGTTTTTCTCTCTTAACTATAGAATCACTTTCCTACAAGTGCCTGCCTCACCTGCCAGCTAGCAATATGGAATTGAACTTAAAAGAACAAATTAAAAATACCAGAGAACACACATAATAAGGGAGAAGTTACCAGCCTTATCTGAAAAGAAAAAAGCTAAATGCAGCCTCCATCATTTGACCAGGGTTCTGTTTTATTATTATTATTATTATTATTATTATTATTATTATTATTATTATTATTATTTCTTTATTTACATTTCAAATCCTATCCCTAAAGTCTATACCCTCCCCCTGCCAGGCTCCTCTACCCACCCATTTCTGCTTCCTTGCCCTGGCATTCCCCTGTACTGAGGCATATGATCAATGCAAGACCAAGGGCCTCTCCTCCCAAACATGGCCAACTAGGCCATCTGCTACATATGCAGCTAGCAACAAGAGCTCTGGGGGTACTGGTTAGTTCATATTGTTGTTCCTCCTACAGGGTTGCAGACCTCTTCAGCTCCTTGGGTACATTCTCTAGCTCCTCCATTGGGGGCCCTGTGTTCCATCCAATAGAAGACTGTGAGCATCCACTTCTGTATTTGCCAGGCACTGGCATAGCCTCATAAGAGACAGCTATATCAGGGTCCTGTCAGCAAACTCTTGCTGGCATATGCAATAGTGTCTGGTTTTGGTGGCTGTTTATGGGATGGATCCTCAGTTGGGCCAGCCTCTGGATGGTCCTTCCTTCTGTNTTAGCACCAAACTTTGTCTCTGTAACTCCCTCCATGGGTATTTTGTTCTCCATTATAAGGAGGAATGAAGTAGATATGTTAGAACGGCAGATCATGTCTCAACAGTATACTAGGCCAAGGCAGTTCACGTGGAAGAGGTTTTATTGGAAGGGAGAGACAAGGTAGTGGCAGAAAGAGAAGAGGGGGAGAGAGAGTGAGGGAGGGGTGCTCTCCTTATTTATATGGAAAATGACTTAACTCAGGTAAAGGTAGGAGATGATCCAAGTGGATACTGGGAATATGGTGCCTGTTGCCTTGGCAACCAGTCTGCAGGTGATGTCATAGGTTTGGGAGATCCTGTTGCCAACAGCCAGGAAGTTTGTGTCCTTTTATATAGAATCCAGAAGTTGTAGTGATTAAAACCAACTCCAGAAACCTGGTTTAGGAGTTGACAAACTTTATTTCAGCAGACAATACCTATCCCTTGCACAGTTTTCATTATTATATTCTATCTTATAATTATAAACATATGAATCTTAAAAGCTGGAAGAGAAAAATGACAAGATATTTATGGGAGCTGATATTCATTCACACACAAATTCTCAGGCAATATAACAAGACATCAGAATCCAGGCGTTTGAACTCTGACCTGGACAGAATTCCTACAAAATAAGTTCATCTGGTCAGTAAGTTAAGTTGATTTTGAAAGGACATTGCCACATCTCTGGGTTGCAAATGGATAAAAATAATTAGTAGAAACTTGTTTATGTAAATTCTTACAAAGCGATACTATAATGGAAAATTTGAAGTTAAAGCACTAATTCTATTTCAGTAGACATTAAACAAAAATGTGTTCTGAGGGTAAACAACAAAAAAAAAAGAATAAACACATTTAGAATCTCTCATAGAATCTATACTCTACATATACTCTGAGTTCCTCATGCTATAAGTATCCTTTAATGAAAACCCATCATCATTCCTTAGGAGGATGGAAGTAAAATTTGCCTGCTACTTCAGAAAGTTTAATAGAACAAATGGACATAGATCAGAATAGAGAAAATGGCATGAAGTCTATTAACATGCACACAGGAAATAGTATCACAGCAAGAGAGAGAATCGCCAGAGTGAGGGAGCACTGACTTGCCATTATTCAGCAACATCATCTATTTTTATTTTTTCTGCAGGGGAGGAGCACCATGGGGAATGCAGACAATTTTGAAGGCCTGGAAGTGATTACTAGGTGAGTGAATGGTGCCAGAGATGGTCATTTTGGAATTTCAATGAGCCCAAGAGACAGACATTATCTTGTAATGTAAGACCATCCAGGTGTGGTTATATTCTTCAGTCATCATTCCAAAGATAGATAATGGGATTTCAAGGTGAGGATGGAAGGCAATTATAGTTCCATTCTCAGTCTGATCTGAAGGCATATAAAGGAAATTCCAGACAGTGCTTTTCCATTTACATCCAATTGTTCTGCAGGCCAAAAAAAAGGACCATATCTGGGGGGATATTGATTCCTGAGTCCAAACTCCCCCTTTTGAATAATTCTAGGTAAAGCAAAATGGGAAGTCCTATTGTGAAATCTTTTGGATAAATTTTAGTTATTTATAAATAACTTTTAAACAAGTTAGTAAAAAGCTTTCTTCATATAGAGCATAGTGCATTTAAAATGTACTAAATACTGTTATCATTTGTACAATTTAAAATACTTTGTATTGAGCTTTTTAAATGAGTTTTACTAAGTTGGTCTGATCATGTTCCACTTTCTGTTGCTAAATAATGATATTATATTCAGTATATTTTCCCACAATTCACTATTTAATTCATGCTATAATGGCTTAATCCTTCCCTTGCTTTTTATTGGTGTTTTGAAAACAGTAATTTAATTTTAATTATGCAAAATGACAAATTATTTCATTTTTCTCATGGATGTGATTAGTATCATTAGAAATGTATTAGAAACTCCAATTATTAATCCTGGGAGTGTGTGGTAACAGATTGAGAGTAGAAAATAAGGAGCAAATTGGGTTTTGAAAAGCAATTTCAATTAATTCAATTTACTAATTCTTCAATGTAGTTGATATTAACATTTAGAGGCTGATATCCCTATAATAGAATACTTTTCTATTTATAATTGAAATGATGAATTGGCGTATACTATTACACATAATATTTGTAAATATTTTCAACTTGTTTGATTGAATTAAAGACTCATTTTCAGATGTCAACATGGAATACCTTCTCATACTAGCTTCTTGATAACTTTTTAGGTAGAAAATTGTATAAGAAACTTTATCAGATTCATCTGTACTCCAGAAAAATGGCTTGTAAGTGAATTTTATTTTTATTTCTTTCCGAGTTTTTATTAACTGTCTCTCATTGTGCTGTGGTTTGCATGGGAATTTACCCTGCCAGCTCCTATGTTTGAATACATGGACCTTAGTTGATGATGTTGTCTTGACATGCTATAGAAACTTTGGGAAAGAAAGTGTCTCAATTTCATTTTTAATTTCTGTGACAAAATATGAAAAAAGATTAGCAGATGTAGGAGAGGAGTGATTTTAGTTAATAGTTCCAAGTTCCAGTCTATTATGGCAAGGAAGTCCCAGTGGTAATAACCTGAGAGAACTGGTCACATCACATTAATAATCAGGAACAGAATAAAGACTTCATTCCTATTATATGTTGACAATGAAGCTGTCTGTATTCTACTGGTTTCCTGAAAGGTTGAGTGACAGTGAATTCAAAAGTAACAGATGAGAATATTTAATGGAACAAATTTCATATATAATAGTATCCAGTCTAACTTACTATATGTACTTAGCCAGGTTTGTAGAGAGAATTCAGAGCAAAAAGCAGAACAGAAACAAGTGAAAACTCTATAGTTTGGTGATTATGTTTAAATGAGGATTTATGTTGATAAGTGATGATAATGATGATGATGATGATGATGATGATCATTTTTAACGTTCTGATCAATTCTAATTCAGGCCAAGTGATTATAACTGTTAATAATATGATCACTATTACAGAAGAGCTAACTTTGCTCTAGGCCAGTAGTAAAGAAGCCTTGACCTCAAAGATCCAATAATCCACTTATCACTCATTTAAATTGCTCATTTAATAAGTTTCATTTAAATGATAAGCCCTTGTATAAAGAGTGTCTGAACAAGGGATGCTGTTGCAAGAGCAATGCTTTAGCAAGGTAATCTAGGGAAATGTCTTCCTAGGTTCAGCCGTGAACCTATGTATCCAGGTATCCAGAGGTCACAAATCAAGGAGCTTCATATACATCTAAACAAGTAATGAAATGTAGCATCAGTTCATAGTTCTGGGTTTGCATAGATAGAGACTCCAAGGGTGTATGTTTATAATAGATTATACAAAGTATATCAAAAAGGCCTGTGGATTCAAATAATAAATATCAGTATTAGATTCCATATCTAAAGTTCCTGAGAAAGCTTTGCTTAAAGTTGTGAATAGAATGCCCACATTGCTATGGAGAAAAAAAGATGGATTATGTAATAAGGAAAGCTGTACGGATTAAATGAAGCCAGAGCATTAAGATGCCATATGTGTTTCAAGGGGGAGAATCAGGAAGATGGTGCTGATGAAGTCTGTTATAGCCTAAATGATGACATCACATCCCCTAGACAGTGGGCATAGAGCACAAGGGCTCTATCATTTTGGTCTATGTTTTACTGCTGTGCTCACCATGAAATTACAAGGTGTGTTCTGTACCAATGGATATGGGAAGCAGGTAATTTATTTATTTTTTTATGCCACAGAAGATTACAGTAAAGAACCTGCTTTGAATATTAAAAGAGTTTTTGAACGTTTGAATATTGTGAGAATTGCTAAGATGGGGGGGGGGGATGTGTGAAAAGTGCCTGACAGCATTTTCTATTATAACCTTTCTATGGGCCTATCTGGGCCAGCAGAAGAATGCTGAAGTTTGAAGATCTCCAATAACTCATGTATTGAAAAAATTGGTGCCATTGAAAGAAATGTCTATGCTATTTGTCTTTGTACCAGAAACCGTGTCTCTCTGCAATCACCATTCCTTTTCATCCATGATGAATTGACACCCTATGATACTGGGATCCACAATAAGCTTCTTTTGTAATTTGCTTCTTTTTAATCACAGCAAGAGGCAATGTAACTAACAAGTAGTACTATAACAAAACACAAGCAATTCCTCCCGTACTTCAGTGTTCTTTGTCTAATGACTTACTGTCTTCACATCATTTTGTCCTTTCCAATGTCAGTCCCTACATACATTTGTATGAGGACATATTGTGCTTACATATGGTACTTATATTTCTGTGTCTTGTTCATTTCACTTAACAAAATGCACTCTTGGTTCATGTTGCCATGATTACAGTATTTCATTCTATTTTATTCCCATGCTACACTCTTTTGAGTATATAAGAGAATGGTTTCCTTATCTATTTATTAATTGCATATTGGTTGAACAAGAATATTGGCTTTAGATGTAATTGAGCTCAAACATGTAGACTTAGTGAGATTTTTTTCGGTGACAGTTTATCTCAGCATTGTGTATAAGTATGTCTATAGTCTAGACTATAGCAGACTACTAAAGTAAATGTAATACTACAGCTTCTAAAGATGAATGACCAAATGTGCCAGTGAGTAAGCACTGATGGCACTGGAGCTCATGATGACATCTTCCATCATCATACTGTGGCATCCTGTAGTTGGAACAGAATCCAGGGCTTCCACAGAGAAGAGTCATGGTGTTGGATGAGAGTTCTTGAGACCAGGGGCATGAGCAGAGTAGTCCATAGGTCCCTTGGGATGAACACAGGAGGTATTTATGTGAACAGCTCTGGTGCCTTCAGTTCTTCAAGTAAACTTGGATCTAACTGACTCAGCAAGATAACCTGACCAGAAAGACTAGGCTTCGTGTCATTTGTGATTCTATGGGATGGTGGGTTGATGGATATACATCTCTGCATCTGTATTGTATCTGGGGCTGGGGTTTGCACTAATGTCCTCATGCAATTTTAGGGCAAGCACTTCACCAACTGAACCAGTCCAGAGCCTGTGTTTCAAATACTTTCTGTTCACCAAACATTTGATAATTTGAAGAGGCATAACTTTCACAGGGGTGATTTTTACTACTTTAACTACACATTTATTGAAGGAATTAAGATTTTAAATACCAATGATCCTCCATGTGAAAAGAGATGAAATTAGCCTATGTTTTTTTTTAAAGTGCTCTTACTTCTTCTATGTAGAATTTATACTTTCCCCTCAGCTCATAAGTCGTTTGCTTACCCATTTTGTTGTCTTTCCCATAATCTTCTTCATTGTGTATAAATATAGTTGTCCATCACACTGGCATATTTGGAATTGACTGTTAAAAGACTGAGATTTGAACATTACAGAAAGAAACATGGGTAAGGACCATTTAAATACCAGAAGTCATTCATTCTTTTATAAATCTCAGTTTATAGAACTGACATGAGACTCATCATAGCTATAGAATTTAGTTCTTGCACAATGAAGGGAACAAAAAATAATGAGTCTAAACTATCTTTATTGAATTTAATAAAATTCATTGTTCATCACTGACCATTATGCATCACAGACATATCTGAGGTAATCATTTCCATTCGTGTCTCTTATAAGGAATATAAGTATACATTTTTATTATTAAATCAAATTTTAGCCTAAGAATCAAATCTATTTATTAGTTGCTATGATACATGATTATACATTGTCTAATGTTGTAAAGTATATAAACTCTACTTATACTAATGACTACTAGTTCATATTTTACAATTCTTCATGCGGTATTGAAATGTTTCTACCTGATGCTAAACTCTATCCTCTTAAATTGCAGCTACTCAACCTAATACACAATTTAATGTTTGGATGGCTAAGTTAATAAATCTGCAGTTTGTGGCTTAAGAATCCATACAAGCTTATAAGACTTGAGATAAAGATAGTGACTTTAAATAATTCTCAACCAGTTCATTCCAAGTGCAGCGTAGAGCATCTAGTGATAAAATACTGAAGCAAATAAATATCTGTGCCATTATGCAGTGTTAGTATGGTCGCCTTTACCAGTACCAAGAAACTTGATATATCTCCGTTCCGGTTCTTAAATTGTTATGGATTTCTTATTACTACTTTTTCTTACTTTGTGGTTAAAAAAATGAAAGCAGTATTTGGAGAGGCAGATTCGTAGCAACTGCTAAAGTCAATGAATACTGGAATATCTGGAGCAAATTTAAGTAGTGCAGCCATTGACATGAAACTCCTGTGTTTGGGAGCATGTGGATGATGAGAAGCCCCTGGATAATTGACCAAATAACTGGCTACTCAACAACATTTTACATAATGCATTAATAAAATCCTCTATGTTTTTCACTGTATGACTGAATGTTAAATGTCAGCAGTGTGACACATGGGACAACCTACTAAAAAAGTAATATTCAATATAATTTGTAGAGAGTATAAAATGTGGAGATCAAGGTTCATACAACCTGTATGCAGTGAAATTACCACATCAGACATATTGATGGACTGTATAACTCCATGTTATGCAGCTACACACAATCTAATATCGTGTGTTGTAACACATCTACTCCTGATTTTCAATGCCTAAGTGAGACAGGGAAACTACCATAGTCTACTCCTTCTTTGCTCTGTGTATAAGGGTGCAAGAGAAGAGAGGAAACAGTATATCTCTGTGTAGTAGAAACAGGGTTGTTCCTAGTTATTATGTGATACACAGTGTCAGATTTACTAAAACAGCCTTTGTAAAGGCTGACAGTCTCTAAAGTGATATTGTAGTGAGTAGTTTAAGTAAACATGAAAAGATCTCATGACAAAAAAATTAATGATACTCCACAAAAAATGCCAATTACTGACACTGGGAAATCAACAATTCCAAACAATATTCACTCAAAACTGTACTGCTACTGAACGACGCTTACCCCTCAGATGAGGGACTTTGCTTTACAATGTGTATAAGGGATTTTCATCGCTGTCTAATGCTCTATGGAATTCAGATCTCTCACAATACTGAACATGGAACCTTCAGTAAACTTGAACCATGTGCTCATTATTTTTGGAAGAGTAGCCTTTGTGGCCTTCAGTAACCAAGGTGGTTGCCTGCCAGTACATTCTCTCTTAATGTTATTCTAAGTTGAAGTTTATAGAGTGTGGCCACACTTCTGTGAAAACCTAAGAAAAGTAAATCTGAAGATTGTGAATGAGTTCTCTGCCTTTCAGTAGGCTCAAGAGAGCATACCCATGTAGCTTTCCTTATACTTTCTTAAGTGAGAACAGAATTGTCTTTATAATTTGTTTATGTTAGAGGGTTTGTTGTTGCTGTTGGAAGCTCTGATGCATTTGTATGTGTTTTTATGCATTTGCTAAGGTCTATTTATGAGATTACAGAGCCACCTCTAGACTCAGTCTAGACCCATCTTTTACCTTCTGAGACGGAGGGGTTCTTTTTGGTATGTGCAACTGCATATACTAGGTTGACTGGCACAGGCATTTCTGGGAATTCTCTTGTCTGCACCTCATATCTCCCATAAGAGTGAAGGGATTGCAAATGAATATATGACTGTGTCTGACTTTATGTGGGTTCTGTCTTTAATACTGAGCCACGTCCCCAAGCTCTCTGCCTAACTTTAATTTTTTATTGATAATGACTTTTCATATAATATATTTTGATGATAATTTCCCCTCCCCCAACTCCTCCCAAGTCTTCTTACCTCCCCACTTATCTAACTCAAAGGGCCTGCCTCTATGTGTCTATCGATGCATTTATCTGTGTATCTATCTATGTATCTATGTATCTATCTCTCTATGTATCTCTCTTTCTATCTCTATCTCTCTAAAAACAATCAGGAAATAGCAAAAGAAAGGAAAAGGAAAAGCACAAGAAACACACACACACACAAACACACACATACGTACACTCACACACTAAAACACCAAAACCTGTAAAAACGCAAAATTAGAAACCATAATATACAAGGGAAAAAAGAGCTAGAAGATATCTACTGCTGTGCATGGGATTTATCAACCCAGTGAGATTCCATTGGCGAAAACTAAGTTTTCGTTTTCAAGTAGTTGTTCTTTGGATATAACTTCTTGGTTAGGTGTTGGGGATCCCGTTGCGCCCCTACTCTTAGTACTGGGATAGCACATTTGACTTGAATGTGCAAAGGCCCAGTGCATGCTGTCACCACCTCTGTGAGCACATATGTAAAGCATCCCTGTTGTGTCTGGAGACAGTGGTTCCTTCAGATCCTTCAAGTCACGGTGATGGCGCAATGAGTAAAATACTTGGTGCACAAACATGAGGAGCTCAGTTTGAATGCCCAGAATTTTTAGAAAAGCTGAGCTCGGGAGTGTGTGTCTATAGTCTCAGCAATCATACAGCCATCTGCAACCTGGACCAAAGAAAATGCCCTACAAACTGGAGACCTGGTAGCCTGGTACATACAGAGGATCTATTGGAGAAGCAAATAGATCCTGTCTCAAAAAAAAAAAATCTGAAAGGTGATGACAAACATCTGAGATTATTTTCTGATATCTTAGAATACACTGTGACATGTATTTACCCACTCATCTCCAATACCCCCATATACAAATACACCTAATAGGTCGACATGTACATAATTTACACACACACACACACACACACACACACACACACACACACACTCACAGACACATACACACATACTTGGATTAAACACACCATTGATTAAATCAAATTTCTTTACCAGTAAGGTGGAGTTGAAACAGAAGTGCAACCTGAAATTCTTAGCTGGTAGAGAGGACAATGTGCTTCTATGAACTCCTCATTCTTCCCTTCCTTTGTGTGTTTGCAAGCATTTCCATTGCAAAATATCTCTCCACTGCTTTACCAACAGCTTAGCCATTTAAACTTGCTTTTCGAATCTAAGCTTTTTAAACAACAATTAATTAAATTACTTTAGGGTAAAATAAGGTGGAGTTCATAGCAAGCAGTGTGAACTGGCTGTGTCAACTAGTGTGTGTATTTGATGGTATTTAATATATCCTCACGATGTTACATAAACTTGTTCTGTACCCCATGATTTAAAGAATGTTACTTCTTTTTTTATTTCAGAAAGTCAACTATGAGAAAATTTTTCTTTGATTTCTAACAATATATGTATCAAGAAAACTTTGGCAATAAAAATGTTTATTATGTTGTAGCATGAGGAATGAGTATAAAGGAATCTCAATTCGCTCATAACTGTACTTCCAGCTGAAGTGTGACAGTAAATCCAGAGATGAAATGAAAGATTAACTCATGGAGATGGCAGCTTGGCAGACACGTATTACTGCCATATTGCTAGTCTTTGCAGCACAGCGGGCTACAATTTTTTCTTCATGTCATGTGCTTCAGTATCCAAGTGTAGAAAAAATATTTCCTCCCCACTGATGACAGTAGGTGGTGTTTATTTCACTGGATCTGCTTGAAAGTCAATTAGTTAACACTTGTATACTGATTAAGTGACTTCATCATGGAGAAAACAGCCTTTGACATATAGTAAAAGCCACATGAGATCCCTGAGTGGGCTTGAACCACTAACCTCTCCATTAACAGACAAACACACTAACCAACTGTGAGCCATTCCATATACAGTTAACAAACCCAGCTACTATTCTGGATGTCAAGAAGTGCTTGCTGACAGGAGCCTGTTACAGCTGCCTCCTGAGATGCTCTGCCAGATCTCACAAATACAGAGGTGGAAGCTCACAGCCAACCATTGGACTGAGCGTGGGGTCTCTAATGGAAGAGTTAGAGAAACAACTGAAGGAGCTGAAGGGCTTTGCAACCCCATAGAAAGAACAACAATATGAACCAACCAGAACCCTCAGAGCTCCCAGGGACTAAACCACCATCCAAAGAGTACACATGGAGGGATTCAAGGCTCCAGCCTCATATGTAGCAGAGGATGACCTTATGGGACATCAATGAGAGGAGAGGCCCTGGATCCTGTGAAGGTTCGATGCCCCAGTGTAGGGGAATGCCAGGACAGGGAAGCAGAAGTAAGTGGGTGGGTGGGTGGGTGGAGGGGGGGAACACAGTCATAGAAACAGGGGAAGGGGGTGGGATATGGGGTTTCTGGAGAGGAAGCCAGGAAAGGGGATAACATTTGAAATATAAATAAAAAACATCTAATAAAAAAATAAAAGAAGTGACATCATCCAGACCTTGATGGGGCTTAAGTAGTGCTGACTTCACAGCAAGAACACAGCCTGAGATGGAGGAGTGGACCCACCCAAAATGTGCTCCAGAGGTCTGTAGCTGTCAGTTCCCATCAAATAATTAGAGAAGTGAGGAAATCTGTTAGATTCTGTGCTGGTTAGAATTTGGGTGAATCAACGGGCAAAGAAGAAAATGAAGTACAATTCCTCAAGACTTTTCTTGAGGACTAAACACTTGAGAGCATGTTAGTCAAGGAAGTGTGTCAGTTTTATTTGAGTCTGGGCAGCTCAGAGCTCTAATTAAAGCAGTAACATTACACAAAGAGCATAGTGAGGTGCGAGGGCAGAAGTCCTGAGATCTCGGGACTGCTGAAAGACAGCTCCCTTGATATAGGAAACAGGAGTCAATGGTGTCTGTGACATGCAGCATGAACGTACTGCACAAGAAGGCACAGGGTAGTGACAGAGGGAGGGGCTTGAGGAATTTATAGGCATTGAAAATGGTCTCTGGGGACTTTAACCAATCCGTACTTGAAAACTTGAGCTGTGTATTCCAGGTGCCGCTGTGACACAGGTAGGTAGGGCAAGAGCTTGTGAAATATGTTGCTAAGGAGAGCTCATTTGTACTGACAGCTGGAGAGGCCTGGGGATGCAGGCCCATGCCTTCAAAGAGCTCTCTGTTATAGCTGGGATGATGGGATGATATACATGCAAAGATAATGGAAAGCAAATGCTCCTCGAAAGCCCCAGACAACTGATCAGGGGTCTGAAAACAGATGATTGTGAGCAGAGCTTTGAACTGCCTCTCAGACATTTTGCAAGTATAAGTTGAGAGTACTCAGTCTTTTTTTATTTTTTATTGATTTCAAACTTTCTAGTGAACAGAGATCTTCCAATTCAATGTTACTGCTCCGTTTTTTGTTTGTTTGTTTGTTTGTTTGTTTGGGCACAAGTTTCAAACAAATGGTCTCATGCATGCTAGGTAAGTACTGAAGTACTGATCAACACTGCGACTCCCCTGTTGAGGTTCTGAACTCCTGGGATTGCCAGGAAGAAGTGTCACAACAGAACTGTTTGTTCTCTCTCTCTCTGTCTCTCTCTGTCTCTCTCTGTCTCTCTCTGTCTCTCTGTCTCTCTCTCTCTCTCTCTCTCTCTCTTTTATTTGTGGGCTTTCTCTAGCCTATGTTTTCCAAACAAGTGTCCTGAGGTAGTAAGCCTCACTTGTGGATGGATCCGCCAGACTCACACGTTTCCTACCCATGGCAATTATTTTCTTTATTTTACTTACATTTCTTTACATGTAGTAAGGACCCATATGAAAGATATGAAAATAGACTCTAGACATGTGAGAACTTGGAGACAATGGAACGATAGGACTCTCATAAGTTTTCTATTAAATTCATTGGATGATATTTAAAAAGAAGCATGTCTCTGATATAGATGCTCTTTACTTATTCATTGTCTTCCATTCTCTGTCTCTCTGTCTCTCTGTGTGTCTGTCTGTCTGTCTGTCTGTCTGTCTGTCTGTCTGTCTCTCTCTGTGTGTGTGTGTGTGTGTGTGTGTGTGTGTGTGTGTGTGTGTGTTTACTCACATGCCACTGCACACATGTGGCGGTCAGGGAACAACCTTCCAGGACAGAGTTCTTTCTGTCCACTATGAGGGTCTTTTAAATGGAACTCAGTTCACCAGGTTTGGCAGCATATGCCTGTATCCATAATCCATCTCACTTGCCTTTTTCTATAAATTAAAAAACAAAAGTGTTCATTTGTAGAAGTTATTTTTGTCTCATATCACAGCTTTTAACCTCCTGCTTTTCTATTGAAGTACTTTGTGGAGACAGCAATTTCTTCCTTAATAAGCTATCAACCAAGCTCATGTGATTACAATGCACATGCCTGTTTCCAGAGGCTTTTCCACACTAAGGTGTCTCCTGTTATCTCTCCCCTGCTCACTGTACAGGTCATTGCTCCTTTACAAACTCTCTTTTATCTTTCTGATTACATAATGAATTTAGTGACGATTAATAAGTAGACCAGAGGGAAACGTCTGATGTACTGATATACAGTCTTCCACTTCAGTCTCACATTCTGCACACTGCCCCTCAGGGACAGCTGGCTCTCCTTTACAGTGTGTATTTTCTAGTTTCACACAATGCTGCCCATTGTTCCTCAGGGAGTGGCACCCAGGTGACTCCAGGTAAGACAAAATTACCTGACAGGTTAGACAAAATTATTGCGCTTAGATTTATAGATTGTGTTCATATCTTTCATTTGTCAGTATTAATGTCACAAAAGGTCCATGGAATTTATTGAAAAGACCCCCTTGAGCTTTTTAAAGATAAAATACTCAAAGATGTCAAACTTTGTTTTAGGCGGTTGTTATGTAGAGACCAGCGTTGTTAGTGAACTTAGCGTAGGGAATTAGGGAAAGGGTCAGTAAGTAGACTGCATTCAGGAGGGAGCCTTGTGAAGAGAGTAAAAACAGATGTGACTTGTGGCTGAGATTGCTCAATTTAACATCACTGTTAGACACTGATTCATTTGTATACCCTGTAATATTTATTATTGATAACTAGTAAGAGTCTCATTTACCTTAAACATTTCCTAAACAGTGTATGTGAGAGGGATTTATGTAAAACCTACCGGAATCTTATTCCCATGTCAATTTCCTGGGTTTGACAGTGGGTGGTGTTTGTATGAGACACTATGGGCAGAAAGTAGGCATATTATGTTCACGGGTATTCTACTGTATGGCATCTTCAAATTAGTTTTAACTTATTGTAACTTTGAAGTGTATTTAAAAAACCAGAAAATATATAAACTTTACATTTTTCTCATTAGACGTTTAAAAGTTCTTCAAAAAAAAAAAAAAAAAAAAAAAAAAGTCAAGGTGGACAATCACTGGAAACCCTGAAGAAAAAATGATGAAAAACAGAAAAAGGACACCTTCCTTTAAAGTTATCTTTCCAATGTGTTAGATTTCACAAAGGACTCGGACTCCTTGCATTTCATTAACTATTGCCATTCAGGTAAATGGTACCAGATTTGACAAATGAGTAATGAAGAGTTAGTCCTCCTAATGGAAAGCATGTTTTAATGTTTTTGATCTGAGCATCAATTTTTTTATTGTGGCTCAAAGCATAGTTTTCTGGCTTTTTGTGAATTGTGCAATAGAGCAGGCCTTCTGTTTGCCAGTCTTTCCTCAGAGCGCTTGTTATGCATCTAAAGGGTTTGTCAAAGGAGGCAGAATCAGGGAGTAAAATACTTTTGAATAAAGTGACAATTGTTGACCTTCATGCAGAGTACCCAAATGTTTTGCCGCAAATTCATTAGCATAGCATGTTACTGAGTATTGAATCTTTTCCTTATTTCTGAAAAATATCAGAATCTGATAGAGACCAGAACTTTCTCTATTTTCCCTGAATTGTGGGCTCCTTGAATTTCATACAACACACAAACTCAATAATCATAGTCTCATAAACAAAAACACCCATTCTTTTGTCATTAGATGAAAACACTGAATAATGAAATTCTATTCCAAGCTACAAAACTAGCACCAGGCATGAGAAACCTCTTCTAAAGCTGTTGATCACAGAAGTCCAAGAGAGTATTATAACAATATATGTTTGCTCTGCAAACTGCCAAAGTTGGGAAACGATTGATAGTCCTGCCTCACTGTGACATTTATGAACCAAGGTGACAAGCAACAAACACTGCAAAATACTCTTAAAGGTGGCACAGTGGCATTCAATTCTTGGCAGTAATGAACAGCTATGTAATTGGACTCGGGGCTGGTGAACAGGAGGGAAATCATGCCTGGAACTGGAAACTTTGCCAACTAACTGGGAACTAGTGAGGTCATAAATCTTGGAGGAGAACCTATTACCGCTACTTTACTAGAACAGCATGGCTCTTAACTGCTTTATAAATATTAGGCTCTATACCATAGGTAAGTGTAGCTCACACTCATCATCAAAGGACTGTATCTTTGCATCAGAGGGACACCTTTACAGAAAATGACACCCCCTAAAATACAGACAGCAACTGATTGTGGAGTAACCTATGGTGCATACACTTACAGTGTAACTACTGCTCTATGGCTCAGGGAACACTGAACAACAGGGCAGAATGAATCAAAGAGCCAGAGAACCAGGAAGTCTGCTGTGAGATTATCTCCTAGAAATGATAGAAAAGCTACACCCACTCCACTTCGTAGCGTGACTGCCTAAAAAAAAAAAAAACCCAAACTATGACAAAATTAATAGATATGCCAATATGTAAGGCAAATGCTCAAGGAACCTAGATAAGGAGCTACAGGCAATAAATGACTCCTATAGTAGAAGATTTATTTTTTTGTGAAGAATAAGACCCCTAAGTGCTTATGCAATACCAAATGCTAAACCCTGGAATCATATACATACAAGTAACAGTAAATGAGCTGATGGGCTGTGTATACATATTTGTGCATTAGTAAATAGTTATCATAATCAAAGAAAAAGAGAGCATAAATTTGAGAGGAGTAAGGGTCCATGTGAGACGTTGGCAGAACCAGACATAAGGAGGTGATAGAAGGAGGAAAGAAAGGTGGGCAATGATGTAATTACCCTTGAATTAAAATAAAAAGATATTATGGGAAAAAAACGTACACAAAGGGCTGAGGCAATATCTCAGTCATTAAGGCACTTGCACTGCAAACAGGGAGCACTGATTTTATATACCCAGCACAAAAATTAAAAATAAAAAAAGGTAAATTCACATCTCTGAGGACACAGATCCAGTAATTCACTATCCAGTCTGCCTAGCCTAGTCAATGAACTCGGCCTCAGTGAGGGACCCTGTCTCAAAGGTGGTAGATGGTTGAAGGAAAGTGCCTGGCACCAATGTTTTACCTCTGTAAACTCTGTGCTCTGACCTATATATGCAAATACACATATATACATGCATACATACATACATGCATACATACATACAGCACTAATATGAACAAATTATGTGAAGGTCAAACACAATCTTCTGCATATTTTATATTACCTTTATACTTCATCAAAATTCTTTAATAAGTAGCTATATCAGCACTAAAAATTGTCATTTCTTCCCTTACACTTAGTTTCATGTATTCACAATACCCTGCCACACGACCTTGTGTTTTAAAAGTTTGATGGTTAATAATGCTCCTTTGGGCGATGGGGAGGTTATGAAAACTTTAGGGTGTGTAGCTTAGGTGAAGGTAGAATATCACTGGGGGCCAATCTAGAAGGTGATATTACCCCTGTCCTTATCCTTCCTTACCTTCTGTTTTTCTGGTTGAGTATGACATCAGCAGCTGTCACATTCTGAATGCTCCAACTAACATGAAAGTCTGTCCAATCATGAGAAACCAAGTGTCCATGGACTGACTGAACCCTGTCAAACTGTGAACCAAAAAATAATCTTTTCTCTCTTAAAGCTGCCAGGAATTTGATCTCAGAAACAAAATGTAACTAACGCCCATTCCTTCTTTGCAATAAACTACTGAAAGCCACCTTAGACCATCATGTTAGTTTTAGAAACTGAAATTGTTAGTTCAGAAACCAAAAGCTGAGATGGCATCCCACAGGCTTCTCTAAAATCTATGGATGTGATGTTTGTTTTTCCTCTGATTATATTTTGTTATCATATTGAGAAGTTTTGCATGATTCTGTTTGACTATCTTCTATTCATCATGCATCCACAGATATGTCTTTATTATGATTGTTTTGTTGATGCTGTTGATTGGACATTGTACTTGTCAAATTTATAACTGAACTACACTACCAAGCCCTACATTCACATGGACTACTTTGTGCACACAGAACGCATTTCAGGAAGCCTCAAGAGTGACTTCATCATGGCTCCAAGCTTATCCCATAAGTAATTAATAATCTTTGTCACATTTTAAAGAAATTAGTTGGCATCAAACTGTAGATTTCTCTACTTCAAAATTATAATGCATGGCCCAATAGAAGAACATTAGCATTATTTTGTGTTTATGTGTTCCAAACTACTTTTTCTAAAAATATAGTGTTTAATTTAAATATACTTATTCTCCACTATAACACTTATATGAACTAGGAAGGCCATTTGAATGATGACATAGATAAAATTAGGTAGAGTACAATTCGCCATTTTCCATACAACTGGACAAATGCTGGAATCCATAAAATGATTCGTTGCTCTCCAGCTTTGTGGCTCTACTGCTGGGCTGTGGGCATGGGGAGCAGGCTCATGATAAATGTCTGTGCATTAGAACAATGGGGCCGCTCTTTGGCAACTCAAGCCACAGACCAAACATTCCTAATTAAGATGTTGTCATTTTACCTAGGGGAAAAGCTTTGGCCAGATTCCAGCATGCCCATAAATAAGAGAGACTGCCAGAAATATGAGAAAGAATAGTTTCAAGCAAAAGTATCCTTACATGAGTAAGGGCATAATTCAGCCAACTACCAAAACTGATTTATAGGCTCACAGTATAGAGCATATTGGTTATGGAGCTCTTTGTGCAGGCACACCTCCTGCTGGCCACACAGGAAATTACATGTGGAAAGCTAACACCCGCTCATCTGTTCAAGTATGATAGCCAATTCGTTTCTCTTTCAAAGGTGAAAATTTCTCACTTTAATTTTGCTCATGAAGACATAGTATTATTTTTAAATGCCAATGTCTGAAACATTCATACACATACACTTCATTCAATCTGATTCCAATTTTTGCTGTTGTTTAGGAAAATGTGCACTCCCTTAAGAAAGAAAGAACATTTTTTTCCCCTCAGTATCAAGTGCATACTAATTTGGATTGTATTTCTCAAAGACACAGTTGCACTGCATTCCTCTCCTGATAGACCTATGTATGCCCTTCCTTGTTTATGGCATCTTTTCTTCATGTGTTCCCTTTTTAATCAGTCAATTCTCTCAAGAAAAAAAAAATCAAAATACAAAACAAGACAAAAACCTCATTAATATGAAATATGCAACATGACCTGGACTTTTTTTTCCCCAGAAGAGCATCTCCATCTTTTACATCTTTTACAGAATGGAGCAAGTTGACCTAGCATCTGAAAATTCATGACAGTAAAAGAGCACCCATGCCTCTTTTATGAGCACAATCTCACAGATGTCTTCACATTAAAGATAACCTCCAGGAATCTGCAGCTGGAGGAAAAAAAATGCTAAATTACCTCAAACTGACATCTTGATCTTGTTCTTTGAGATCTCCATAATGTCGTAATGTTACTGCAGTGGGAAATTCTCTGCAGGAAGAAGCCAGTGCCTTTTGTGCAGTCACTGACGGGGAACCGCTTGCAGCCAATTACTTCTTTACAGATAAGCAGCTGGAAAGGTGATTCTTACTGGGATTGCCTCAGTGTTTCTAACAGTCACAGAACTCTGGGCTCTCAGAAAGTCAACTGAGAGATTATCAGCTCGGGGACAGAGTCTCGGTTGCAGATACATCACATTTTTCACAATGAACATGAGCAGCTTTAAGCCTTTCTTCTCAGTATTCTTCTGCAGGCTATCACAGTCCCTAGTGTGGCTTTTTGAAGGTCTCAGCTGTTCCATCCTGGTTTATTTCCCCACCATGTTTCTTAGGGGATGCTGAAAGCAACAGCTAGACATCTGTACCTGATCCCTGGCACAGAGTCCACAGCCCCTCAGCTTCCTTCACTGCTTCTGTTCTCTTTCTCTGCAGGGGATTGAGTGCAATAGGAAAACCTTCATTTTTATTAGAGACTCTCTTTTTTGCTTTTAAAAAATACAGTTCTTTTTACGTTGCACAGTACTTACTCACTTTAGTTTGCCTCCTATAAAATGATAAAATGTGTTAAGCCGCCCTGTCCTCTTTGTTGTCTGAGCCATAGCATTACTTAGATTTCATGTGGCAGTTTTGTGGCATTTATGATAGAGCAGAAAAATATTAATTATAATGAGGAGAGAGATAAATTATGATAGTTACAGCATCTTGGCATTTATTTTCCTGAAGCTTATGTCTGCAAGTGTTCCAAAACATAAAAACTTGCAGTTCAAGGGATGGAAATCTGTCTTGTTTCCACTGAGTTGGTATAAGATATTAAATATAAAATTTCAGATGAAATGTGGTGCTCTCTTTTGATCTCTATAGAAGAACTGAAGTCTATTTATATCTGTTTTATACATATTGGTTGCCAGTGTCTCTACATGGGACAATGTCTTCAAAGATTTCTGAAAGTTTTTTTAAATATAGTTTTTATTCAGTATAAAATAGTTTCCATAATATCCACCAAACTACAGCATGTTGATTTTAGTTATTAAATGTGGATTGGGCAGGATAATTTATCCCGAGTAATATATAAAGTTGAAGTTTTCACATATAGTTCTGTATTTCATGTGTATATGTATGTGTGTGCCCATGAGTGTGTACACAGGTATATGTATGAACAGGTCTATGTGGCTCGAATGTCATTTCTGAGGATTAATCCAACCTATTTTCTGAGACAGTTTGCCTTATTGACCTGGAGGTGACAAAACTAGATAGGTTGGTTGTTCAGTGTGTCTGAGAATTAACTGTTTGTCTCTTCCCAAAACTAAGATTATAAGTGTTCTTCACCATCCATTTTTTTGTATGATGTCTATGGATGGAGCTCAGGTCTTCATGATTTCATAACAAGCATTTGAATGCTTCATTAGATGCTTGCACCGACAAGTTTAAGTCCAAGATCTCATGGCCGTATCTGATCATAGTGTTGGTTTTCATCCTAAAAATGGAGACCTGAAAGGGCAAATGGCTATGATGGAAGCATCAGACATAGGTCCTGCCTGGTGTTTCAGCTGCTCCTCAGGAAAGACATCATTCATCATTAACTATCTGATCCTATGATAAGGCCATACCTCTTCCACTTTCACAGGGGCAATTCAATTCCAACAACCATTTCAGAGAAAACAACCATATTCAAATCATAACCTTGCACATTTGCTATTCTCTAGTTTCTCAATAAAATAATGTAAAGAAGGAAAAACGAGAAGCAAGTCCCAACCTGAGGCCAGTCTGTTTAATAATGATTTACATTGGAAAAAAAAAAAGTATCTTCATAATATGAGAAGAGGATGTGAAGAGGAGATGCAGGATGCTACCTCAGCATCTCCAGTGTTCTGTGACATTGATCCTTCTACAACATCTTTTGGTTCACAACAGAAAGTGTCTTGTAAAGGGGTATTTTTTTTTAATGGAATCCTGAAGAAAGTAGCTATTCAAAAGCTTGGATGAATGCAAATTAGTCCCAGAAGAACACTTTAATCATTGCCAAGAAAGAGAGGTAAAATAATCTCCCAGGTGGCATTTTTTTTTTTTTTTTTGAGTTTCACAGCTCTGAAATTCTTACAGGGGTTGAAGGGATCTTTGTTTTATTACAGACAGATGGACGTGGAATGGCTAAGTGAATCCATAAAAATCCATAGTTAGCTGAGGCTGGGATGCAATGAAAATGTTCTGCCAGCAACAGAAGCTGGGATAGTCCTTACTTACCAAAGTGCTGACACTAAGAGGGCATGCTCAGTTTACCAGTAATTAGGGAGTAGAGCAAGTTATCTACGGAGCTCAAAGAGTTTTAATTGTCCTTTCAGAACACAGAGAAGCTCAGTGTGTCAGAAAGCAAAGATTTCCTTGCCTGTCTCTAACAAGCACATGAGAACAAAAATCAGTAATCGGAGACATCAAGAAGTCATGTAGAACTTCCTCCAACATGATTAGAGCAATCCTACTCTCTCATTACTACTGACAAATTCAGTCTCAAGCACAAAATTATGACTATAAGAAAAATGCAAAAATGTATTGAAGTGCCATCAAAATATTATTTTATTACTCCCCAGGCCACAGCTTTGCCCACCTTCCAAGAGGCCTTCTGCCACCCAGGACAACCAGGTGAGACACCCATCCCCCAATCATCAGCTTCCTGGGGCCCCAGCAATCCCAGCAGCTGAGAGGTATGCCTGATCCTCAGAGTTCCATCCTCTGGTCCTGATATCTACCGGCAATCCTTCATCTGTATTCCACGTCCCACCACGTAGCTCTGCCTATCTCCTGGGAGGCCTACTACCACCGGAGAAAATCAATCCTAGAGGCCTGCTTCTACAAGAGACTATCAGACCAGCTAACCCCACAGACAATCAGATGGCTAAAGACTAGCACAAGAACACAATCAATAAAAGCCGATGTGATATCATACCATCAGAACCCTGCTCTCCTACTACAGTAAACCCTGGATATCCTAATACGCCTGAAAAGCAAAATTAAGACCTTAAACCTCATCTTATGAAGATGATAGAGGTGTTTAAAGAAGAAATAAATAAATACCTCAAAAATACAGGAAAATACAGATAGAGGCCTTTTTAAGAGGAAACAAATAAATATAAAGAAATATAGGAAAATACAATCAAACAGGTGAAGAAAATGAATAAAATTGTTGAAGACCTGGAAGTAGAAATAGAAGCAATAAAGAAACACAAACATGCAAACCTGAAGATGGAAAACCTAGGAAAGAAAACAAAACATAAACTACAGATGCAAGCACCACCAACAGAACACAAGAAGTGGAAAGAAAATCTCAGAGATAGAAGATACAATAAATAAATGGATATGTCAGACAAAGAAAATGCCAAATTTAAAAAGTTTCTAACACAAAACATCCAAAATATTGTGATACTATGAAAGGACCAAAACTAACAGTAATAGGAATACAAGAGGGAAAAGCTTCCCAGCTCAAAGGCCCAGAAAATATCTTCAACAAAATCATACAAGAAAACTTACCTAACCTAAAGAAAAAAATGGCTATAAAAATACTAGAAGCCCACAGAACACCAAATAGATTGGACCAGAAAAGAAAATTCTACAGCCACATAATAGTAACAACACTAAATGTGCAGAACAAAGAAATAATATTAAAAGCTACAAGGGAAAAGGCCAAATAACATATAAAGGCATACCTATCAGAATTACATGGGACTTCTCAACAGAGACTCTAAAAGCCAAAAGGGCTTGGGCAGATGTCTTGGAGATCCTAAGAGACCACAAATGTCAGCCTGGAATACTATATAGCCAGCAAATCCCTTCAATAGCCATAGATGGAGAAAACAAGATATTCCATGACAAAACCAAATTTATCCCTAAAGAGGATAATACAAAGAAAACTCCAACACAGGAAGGCTTCTACATCCAAGAAAACACAAGAAATTATTATTCTCACAGCAAAACCAAAAGAAGAGAAACATAAACATAAACACACACACACACACACACACACACACACACACACACACACACGCACGCACGCATGTGTTAGTACCACCAACATCAAAATAGCAGGAACTAACAATCATTGAGAGTTAGTTAACATCTCTCAAGATCAATTGATTCAATTCAATAAAAAGACATAGACTAACAAAGTGGATGAATGAACAGGAGCAATGATTCTGTTGCTTAATACACAAAGAGGTATTACCTCAGAATAAAGGGTTGGAAAAATGTTTTCCAAGTAGAGACCCAGGAAACAAACTGGAATAGCCATTTTAGTATCTAATAAAACAAAAAATAATCAAAAAATATGGGGAAGGACACTTTTTAGTCACCAAAGGAAAAATCCACCAAGATGACATCTCAATTCAAAATGTCTATACCCAAAATGCAAGGGCACCCACAGACATTACTAAAGCTTAAATCATATATCAAACCCAATACATTAATAGTGGGAGACTTCAACACTTAACTTTCACCATTTGACAGGGCATCAAGACAAGATCTAAACAGAGAAATAATGAAATTAACAGAAAGTATTAATCAAACAGAAAATAGCTTCACCAACCCTCTGACAGAGGGCTAATATGTATATCTAGACCAAAATATATAAAGAATTCAAGAAGTTAGACAACAACAAAGCAAATAACCTAATTAATAAATGGGGGTATAGAACTAAATAGAGAATGCTTAAGAGTAATCTCAAATGTCTGAAGGGAGCACTTAAATATTGTCCAAAGTCCTTAGCCATCAAGGAAATGCAAATCAAATAACTATGGGGTTCCATCTAACACCCATCAGAATGACTCAGATCAGAAACTCAAGAGATAGCACTGCTGGCAAGATTGTGGAGCAAGGGGAACACTCCTTCATTGCTGGTAGAAATACAAATGTGTACAACACTTTGGAAATCAATCTGGAAGTTTCTCAGAAAACTGGGAATAATTCTCCCTCCAGACCCAGATATACCACTCCAGAGCATATACCCAAAAAGATACTCCAACATCTAACAAAGACACTTGATCAGTTATGTTCATAACAGCTTTATTTGTAATAGCCAGAAACTGGATAGAACCTAGATGTCCCTCAACTGAAGAATGGATGTTCAGGATCAGGTGGGGTGAAGGACAGGAGAGATGCCTAGATGACCATGAAAATGAGTGGGAATCTGTAACTGACTGGGGTGAGGGTGTAGGGTTCATCTCCAGGACAAGACAGAGAACTGGGATAAGGGAGCTCTTGGCATCAGGACCTCTGAAACCAGTGGCATCACATAGGCAGACCTACAGACCTGTTGCCAAGACAACGGACACCATATTCCCAGAATCCACTTGGCTCACCTCCCACCTTTACCTGTCATTATCCATAAATATAAGGGGAACGTCCCTCCCTCTCTCTCTCTTCCACTCTGTTCTTTCTGCTGCCACTTTCCTTGCCCCTCTCTCTCCCAATAAACCTCTTACATGTGGAACTGTTTTGGCCTGGTGTGCTGTGTTCAAACATGAGCCACTATTCTAACACATCAGGAGGAGCCCAAGAATCAATGCGGGTGACCTCAGCTGTGGCTCACTACATTGAGGATATGGAACCTGAAAGAGGTCAACTCCTGTAGTCAGGCAGGAACCCCAGTGTTGCAATAAAAACACCAACTCATCAAAATATTTTCAACCCCAAATTTATCCTGTCTACAAGTAATGTAGGCACAGGGGAAGAGAGCAGAGACTGAGGGAATGAGCAAACAATAACCAGCCCAACTTGAGACCCATCCCACCCGCAAGCACCAATCCATAGCACTATTAATGATATTATGTTATGCTTATAGACAGGAGAGAGAGACTGAGAGACTCAACCTAGCAGCTGTCTCAGAGAGATACAGAAACCCACAGTCAAACAGTGGATGGAATTTGGAGACTCTTATGGAAGAATAGAAGGAAGTATTGAGGGCCCTGAAGGTGGATAGGAACTACACGGGAAGACCAAGAGAGTCAACTAACCTGGACTTTTGGGGTTCTCAGAGTCTGAACTGCCAACCAAAAACATACATGGGCTGGACCTAGGTCTCTCAACTGGAGAATGGTCTTTCTGAAAATCTGTTGCCTGTGTGTGGGATATTTTCTATTAGTTGGACTGCTTTGTCTGGCCTCAGTGTGACAGAAAGCCCCTAGCCTCTCGGAGACTTGAGGTATGGGGGGGGGGGAATGAGAGTACCCAGGGAAGCCCCCACGGGATAGGAGAAGAACGGGAGGAGGGAATGGGAGGAGGATTGTGGGAGGGGGGTGACCAGAAGAGGGGGGTCATGAGTGGAATGTAAAGAACATAAGTAAAAAAAATTAAATTTTATATATATATATATATATATATATATATATATATATATATGTATAAGAAATTAGTATTCTAATTAATATTATTATACTATAATAACAAATATAGATAAATTAACAAATATAAATAAAATACATAGTATAATTAGTAAATAAACAAAACTATATCTTAATATATAATAATAAAATGAAATAATAAATATAAATTAAATATATAAAAATTATATATCATTTTGCATTTATGTCCATTAGCAATTTCTTCTTTGTTTTTTTAAAATGTAGACTTGTCTTTATTTTTAATCTTTAAATTGACTGTAACCTACACAAACTGGTATTTGTACTATGAATGCAGAATGGTAAATATGTAATCAACATTATAGCCTTTGTCAGAATCTATTATATATATTTCAATGACAGTGTCAGTCATTTTTTTTCAGTAAAAAAGTAACTCAAAACTTCGTTTTGATTTTATGGATTCAGTGTTACGTAGTCTTTGTGGGCACAGATGTAGTTGGTTTTAAATTTTACACATTTAATGCTCATGATATGAAGTTAGAATAATTCACTAACTTTGTTATACTTCTCTGCAAAAGCAATCATGTTAACAATGAGAATGTTATTGAAGAAATTGAGAGAACTCCATGTGATTTAAATGGAAAATTCACTTTTGTATGGTCATTCTGGAGCAGTGAGGGCGATGCAGCAAACCTTATTTCATTGCTGCTGCTTCCCCAGCTGACGTTTGCTTCCTAGTCTTCGGATGGCTAGTGATGGCTCTCTGCTTTCCATGGTGCAACTATGTGCCAACAGATATAACATACAACTAGTATATTTGCATAAACTATTCTGAAAAAAAGGAATACGGTGCATATATCTTATTAACATGCAGTTTTAAAAAGTCATTCCTGATGAAATAATTTATAGGAAAAATAAAAGTATTTAAAAGTATTGACTATATATTTTTAAAGTACTATGGGTGTAGCTTAGTGGTAAAGCACTTGGCTTACTTGAACAAAGACCTGGGATCAATCCTTACTACTACAAAAAGAAATATTCATAGATTTATACCTTTAAATAGATTGCAAAGCTAGCTGTCAAAAACATTTTAAATATTATCCATGCAATCTGAGTGAACATCAAATGTTCAGGCTCTGCTTACCAAATGTATTTAATTGAAAGCTTTACTCTTTTCTTGTATTTCCTACTAACACTGCTCATTTGTAGTCTAACAGCTCACTTATACCTCATGGTTCCTTGGAGTACAGAATTTAGCAACTCCTTACCTGTTAAACAGAGTATCCTGTGAAGACAGTCGTAGTGACTGACCTGATTATCTTCCTTATTTGAAGGAGCTATATGTTATTATCACCTGTTTCCAAAAGCATTTAGTTCACTCGATAAATAGCACTGTCCCCATTAGAAAGGCACCTAATGCATAGTATGTTCATAGATAGACTAGAAATAGTTCAGACAGACTCATGTATTACTCGTTCGTAGTTTATAATTTATTAGGCATTCCTATGAAGACATTGTTTTCTCTCATACACATTGCACACAGAGCAAGATTAGAAGTAAAAACTGAATATTTACCAAACTCATCAGTCTTTACTGAAATGCAACAATTAACAGCAATATCTCATTTAGAAATGAACATTTCTGGAGCATTGCATTTCAGTCTACTGAAAACCCAGCTCACTTACATGAGCAGCCTGCCTCGGGAGCAGAAGCATATCATCATTGTGTGCCCTTGGATCCTGCTTAGGTAAGCTAGAGTAACGCCTCCCTGAAATGCCATATGTCTAAAGTGATTCCTTCTCTCTAGGTGCTTGTCATGTACACAGAGATTTTGTATTTTGTTAAGAGAATACATTGCAAATATATTCACATGAAGAAAGAAAGGAAGCCAAGAAAATGAATAGACTTCAAGGCTTTAAGACTTCAAGGCAAGAAGCAGAGAGTGGACTATATAGTAAACAGAGCTATTACTTCTAAAACATCACTGCACTTCCTAAGAAATTTCAGAGGACCTAGAGTTGTTCACCTGATTAATCAGTATGAGTGAACATTTTTAGGTTAAAATGACTGCATCTTACATTTTATGTGTTTCTCATGTAAGCCTTTTGCGTCCATGTGAGTGTAAGGCCCTTTGACCTGATTGGGTTGCTGCTGGGTCTACCTTTGGCACCTGCTTAATGTAAGCCTGCAGAAGGTATGTGATTCAAGCAGGGACGGTGGGCTAGTGTTATGCTTATTAACTTTTATTCTTTAATTTAATGTAATTTAGTTTTATCAATTATGTTTTACTTTGGGTCTGAATGCTCCAGTGTTCTCTACTTCAGAATAACACACATCTTACCTAGTTGTTTCCAATCTTTATTTCTGACTGGCAATCTTTTCACAATTTATTTAACAACAAAAACAGCTTATAACAAGCTGACTAATCCATGATTCAATGCTGATGTAAAATTTTCAAAATTTTATCCCAACTTAGAAATCACTTTAGTTAAATATTTTGGATGCATTACTAAGGTCTGTTGAGTTTCCCAATCAAATAAGCCATTAACTCTCTTTGGTTTCTACTTCTTGATTGTGAGTTTATTTGGTTATTTGATTCCAATACACAATTAAATGCATAGAGTTCACATGTCAAATAGTCTTTGGCTGTTATAAGTCAATACAGGGTAATAAATTCTTGACCGAACAAGTGGATGCCTGGGATATTATAGAAAAAGTTGTAAGCATGTACCAAGGCTGAACTGAAGATATATTTATAGATTTTTACAATATAAAGACACTACATTCTATTTCCTAAAGGCAAAGCTTGCATCATTTCTTTGGGGAAACAGTGCACAAATTTTGTGTATGAGTGTATTTGTATCTCTCATCAAAATTGGGCTGAAAAAAAGCTCACTTCTTCCCAAGTGAGAACAGCATGACTCATCACTGTGCCACTTACTGTCCCTGTAGCAATAGCTTTCACCACCTAAAGAAAAGCACATGCAATAAACAATTAGGTGGTTCTCTCCAGCTTTAATAACTTCCCAATCTTGTTAATAGCCTTTGATGATCGTGTTCATCCCAAGCACACATATCAACTCCCCCCTAACCAAGAGGCATTTTCTCTTAGGTCATCTTCCCTGTGCCCTGCATAAATATTCCTACCAAACAGTGACCTGATAATTATGAAGGATGGCTTTTCCCCATCCCTGAGAGGCTGAGGGATAATTTCAAGTGAGTATTCACAGTCAGGGATGATCAAGTGATTACACTCCAGATTAATCTCCCTGGGCTTCTGTGCTGCCTGGTGTAGACTGAACATGGTGCTGCATGTAATCTGTTCTATTTAGCCCAAATAAAGAGACCTTATTTGCTCAACCATTTTAATTCATTCCACACAATTTAATTATGCTTCGGTGCAAAGCCACCTGTGACCTTGGGTTTAGTAATAAAATCCACTCCCCAGTCACTACCACAGAACAGAGTTTGTTTGCTAAAGACGGGAAAATAAGTATCCTAAATATTGCTCAGAACCTTCAATAAGATGTAAAATGATGCTTAGATATTTCAACAAGGAAACAGCAAAAAAATGCATTTTGCTATGTTCTGAACCAGTGCTTTAAAAAAAAAGCATCCTTTATTTATTTATTTTTTTGGCCTGAAAATTAAGAGGAAAGCATATGGCATGCAATTAAATGTTATTTCTGTACAAATCTGGGTCATCTGATATTTATTTATTAGCAGTAGTTGCTACTTAGTTCCCAATGAATCTTTGAGAAACCAGTTTCTCATTTGTCAAGTTTTCATTTATCGAGGTTAATGATATTAATTAGAAAAAGTCCTTGGGAAGTTTTGGATTTGAATATCCATATATTTTAACAGAAGTTATTTGAATCTGATGAAATTCTCAGTGTTATTTCACTTGAACATCTTGTCCTTACTTTTCCCCCAGCAGTAGGCTTTATGATTGGTCCCTTGAAGCAAAATTCAAACATTTATCTCAACTTCTACAATATGAAAATGATTTTTTATACCAGCAACTAAACACTGTAGGTTAAACCCAGTTCACTGATTTTCAAGATATGTTCTTATTGACCTACATTAGAACATCTTTTGATCCTGCCCTCCCCCCTCCTCTCTCCCACCCAGGTCCCTTCCTTGCTCTACCTCCTGTGATTATTTTGTCCTCCAGTCTATGTAGGTTTGATACATAGAATCAAACCTACATAGAATTTTATTCATACACACTTTGGTCTTCCTTCTTCTTAGGCATCATATGGTTTGTGGATTGTATCATGGGTATTCTGAGCTTTGGGGATAATATCCACTTACCAGTGAGTATAAAGCTAAACAGAGAATTCTCAACTGAGGAAATCTCAAATGGCTGAGAAGCACTTGAAAAAATGTTCAACATCCTTAGTCCTCAGTGAAATGCAAATCAAAAGGACCCTGAGATACTTCCTCACACCAATCAGAATGGCTAAGATAAAAAACTCAGGTGACAGCAAATGCTGATGAAGAAATGGTAAAAGAAGATCACTCCTCCATTGCTGATGGGATTGCAACCTGGCAAAAAAAAACTTTAGAAATCAATCTGGCGGTTTCTCAGAAAACTGGAAATAGTTCTCCCTGAAGACCCAGTTATACCACTACTGAGCATATTATCCCCCCCCCCAAATGCTCCAACATAAAACAAGTTCCACTATGCTTATAGCAGCCTTATTTATAGTAGACAGAAGTTGGAAACACCCAGATGTCCCTCACCGAAAAAATGGATACATAAATGTGGTACATTTAGACAACGGAGTACTACTTAGCTATTAAAAAACAATGACTTCATGAAATTCACAGGCAAATTGATGGAACTAGAAAATATCATCCTGAGTGAGATAACCCAGAAACAAAAGAACACAGATGGTCTGTACTCACTGATAAGTGGAAATTGTCAGTCTTGAAATACTGAATTTCATACTAAATCTGGTAGCAGAAGTTTGGGTTGAAGTCATAGGTATGGTGTAATTTTTTAAAGCCTCTCTCACTGACCAGAAAACAGATGCTTAGATAGAAAATTAAATTTAAATGAAAATATATGTATCAGTAGCCACTTTTTAAGGTAAATATTCACTAAGCAGATTTCAAAGAGATTTTATACATGGGTTGTTCATTACTGGAATAAATTAGTAAGTGTACCTGTTTTGTTTTTCATCTCTGTGAGGTGTAAACATCTCACTCCACAGAACAAGAAGTGAAGGCCAGTAGACCAATTCTACCTAATGTTGCCTTGGTGAACCAATCAACTTATTTGCAGAGCTTAAAGGACAGAGGTGGATAGCTAATTACATACGCGCAGGCAACATGAAGACAGCTAGTTGTATTGAACAAAAAAAAAATGTTGATGGTGTTCCACACAGTCCCCCACCCAAGTCCAAACAGTCCACAGGCGTATCCTCTCCTCTTCCAAGTGCAGGTGCTTTATAGAAACCCCAAGAAGGAGCCTAGTGAATCTTTTTTGAAGTTCTGGAGTGTGCATTTTTTTGAGTTTCCTGAGTCTTGTGAACCTTCTTTCCCTAGTTTTCTTTCTTTCTTTTTCTTTCTTTTTTTTTTTAATTAAACATTCTATTCGCTTACATCTGAAATATCCTACTTCCCGGTTACCACCCCCCCCCCACAAAAAAAAAACAACCCCCATTACACATCTGCCCTCTCCTCCCTCCTCTTTGCCTGTATGAGGGTGCTCCACCCCACCCACCCAACCTCTCCCTCCCCACAGCTCCAGCATTCTCCTACCCTGCTTTTTCCAGCTTATAATTAAAACTAATAGCTACAAAACATCTTTCCACAGGATTTACACACTAGAGAAAAATGCCCAGAGAGACAGAGAAAGGGGAAGAAGTCAAGAAGATAGCAGAGAGTGCAGTTATGCAGATGTGTAAACTGTCTGAAGGAATTTCTCACTGGCACAGCATGCATCTAAAGACAAATGCTGAATGGGCCTCTTTTCTGCCTTCAGGGTTTCAAAGCATAAACCAAGCAACAGAAACAAGAGCTTGGATATGTTGGTGGCTAGTACAGTAAAAATCAGTGTGGACTTAAACTGTGATGAAGTGAGGCAGGGTGGCATCAAAAGGGACTTGCATGAGGCAGTTTGGATCCCAGTGAATTTATTGAGTTAGCAGATGGCTAGAAACCCCTTTGATTCTCTTTATAAATATTCAGAACATATTTGTAATAATATATAAAATATTAATTATAAAAACATAATAAATATATACATAATAGTGTTTTATAGTTTTACTATTTATAAAACATAATTTTAAAAAGGAAAATTTTGCAAAAAAGAATGTTTATATCCTCTTTCTCTCACTCTATGTATAAATATATAAACATTCATATAAGTATATATACACCTATTGTTTTCATATATATATGCAACTATTCATGTTTATTTCTGTTAATAGATGCATATCCATATATGTTCAAATATATATGAACTTTCCATTTCCTATATACCATAAGACCTCACTAGTGACCCATCAATAATTAGGATTTTACATGATAACTATGTTTTTTAATTAGGTATTTAAATAATCTTCCTTTTTTTTTTACACTGTAAATGCTAAAGTCATAATTTTCCAGAGAAAAACTCAAATCTAAAGCTTGATTTAGTCAATAAGACAAAATACTTAATATATTACTGTGCATCATTGGCTATAAGAGAACAGCAAATACTATTATCTCTATTTTGAAATCAGTAGAAGTAATATAGGCAGTTAAAAACTGTTAAAAATATTTAACTAGGTGAGGTACATTATAATAGGGAGAGATCTCATATATTGGTAAGGGGGAAATATATTGATTCACTCCTGTCATCTATGTGACTATTGCAGGGTTCTCTCTTTCAGTAATCATTATTCATCTACTCAGTAAGATTCTGTGGGGGTGCTTTCTCTGTCTATGTCATTTTATGCACCCTCCATGAAAATAACAGTAGTGCCATCTAAGTACTCAGAGCACACAAACCACTATGCAAACTAGCAACACAGGCACCCATGTTTCCACATTTATTCATCTCATAAAGAAAACATCCTAAATGCCCGCCTTCTGTAGGAAGATATGCTGCTCACAGTTTGGCTTTGCGTACAGTATGGTGATCACCTGAAAGTGGAGAATTTATGGAAAAATTTTAGATATGCAGTTTTAAATTGTTTGTTGAAGATCCTTAGATCATAGATGATATTTAAGTTTGAACATACCTATCCTTTCCCCTTATTCTGCAACACATACCTTACTGGATTTATATGAAGGATGAATTTTAGCAATCATTTCTCCTGAGATTATTTAGATTAAACAGACGCTAAGAAGTTTTATGAACTCTAGAGACCAGGTAACAAGTCCAGGGAAGAAAAGTTACTTGGCTCCCATGTTTATGATCTACTGTCTAGCCAAAATAAGGCAGGAGGCTTTTGAGAATCCTGATTCCCAATAAGTTGGTGTCCTCTGTGTGTGTGAAGCAAGTTCTTCATAGTCCACAAGGGGGAAGAAAAGTGAGTATCGGATTTGGCTAAGGTTTCTCACCACAGGCATCAAAGCTCTGTAAACACAAGTACATAGAAGTTCAAAAATCTTTCCGTGAGTGAAGATCATGCCATCAAGAAAAAAGTGGCTAGGGAGATTTGGTAGAGAGACTAATATATAGAAAAGTCTGGAATGTTATTTAAAAAAATGGAGTAAAAAAGGCCCTCCAGTGGAAGGACCCAATAGCATACAAACTCAAGAGACACAGGTTGTCCTGAATGTTTAAGGAAACTTAAAATGTATTCAATGTAGATTGATAGATAAAGACAAAGACATATACCTGGGAGAATATAGTAGAACAACATGTAAAATTTGTAAGGATTTGATTCAAGATGCAGGGTTTTATTTAATTCTTTAGTCACAAGGAAAGGGTATATTTTTACTGAGTGGTGTTTTAAAAGACTTACTCTGGCCAAAGTAACAGGATTGAGTTGAAATGGGATTGGTCGGCTAGAGTTAAAAATTTTGGAGTACTGGATAGGAATCTAATACTTTGTTCTATATTAAGTGACCTCAATTAGCATGACAGCAGGAGACTAATGAGAAAACAAGAGTTAGCGTGTTACTTCAATCATATTTGAAGTGTATGACTATCATTTTGTCAGTGTTATTCCTCTGTGAGACATCAGGCTTACTTCTCATGCTTTACCAATAGTAATCCTGGAAATGGCAATTACAATTAGAACAGGTGAATTAGTCATAATTCTTAAGTTAGAACTGACACTGTTTAAAAATTTAAATATAGTCATCTCTTCATATACACATGAGTGTGGCTCTAGAAAAACTGGTCCATACCCCAGAGAAGATGAAAATATGACAGGTTAACTCTTCTTCATAGTCTATGACTTTCACACTGTAGAACAGTCAAGGTAAATTGAATAAAGGAAAAAAAAAAGTGTTGGCATGCACACAGATTCACAGCTCTAAATAAGATGTCTTCCCCCAATCTCTCCCCTCAGAGCTCAGGGAACACGGAAGAGCAGGAGGCAGAAGGAGCTGGGGGGACAGGACAGATAAAGGACACCAGGAGAACAAAGTGCTCTAAAACAAATGAGTCAGCTCATATGAACTCACAGGGGCTGGAGCAGCAGTCGCAGGGCCTACATGGGTCTGCACTGGGTCCTTTGCATGTATAATACAGCTTTCAGTTTAGACCTTTTATGGGGCTCCTGAATGTAAGAGGGGGAGTGAGTCTCTGATTCTCGTGCCTTTTCTTGGGGCTCTTTATTTATCTGTTGGTATGGCTTGTCCAACTTTAAAACAATTGTTTTCATTTTATCTTACATTTTATTTTGTTCAAATATATAAATAAATAAATAAGCCATGAGAAGCCCTGCAGAGGTTTGCCAACTCTGTTGCCATCCTGGTTCAGTTCCAGCCCTTTGACTAAGACCACCCCAACATCTACTCCTTCTCCAAGTTGCTGGGGCACATGCAGGAGTGATTCTGTGAACCAGGTGCCATCACTGAATAGGGCCAGCCCTAGGTCCCTTGACTGGGACCCAACTTGGAGCTGCTGCAGCTGCAGCCTAGGCTGTTTGCCCTACTGGGAGAAGGAGGTAGGGTGCACATTGGTGCTTCTGAAAGCTACAAAGCACAAAGGATGTGTGTGTGTGTGTGTGTGTGTGTGTTTCTGTGTCTGTGTCTATGTACACAAAGGTCATATAGCTAGAATCATTCCATGACAAGGTAATAATTTACAATAGCACATTTATACTTTTCTTCATTCTGCCACATCACTGGTTACCTCTACTAAGCTGCCCTCCTTAAACTCTCTTCCCATGCCTTGCTCTATCCCAGAATTCTTTCTGCCTACAACAGGTCCTACCTTCTATCCTGCCTTTTTCTATAGGCCAACAGGTTTGTTTTTTTTAATTGACAGGTGGTGCATCCATACAGTGCACAGGATATTGTCCAGGATATTGCCTCCTTGCGGGTCTGAAGAGATTGCTCAATGGTTTAGAACACTGATTGCTCTTCCAGAGATCCTGAATTCAATTCCCAACAACCACATGGTGGTTTACCACCATCTGTAATGGAATAAGATGCCCTCTTCTAAGGTGTGTGAAGACAGCAAACACTGTACTACTATGCATAAAATAAATAAATAAATCTTTTTTTAAAAAGAAAAAAAAAGAAAACTGGTCCAATACAAAGCTACACAGATATTAATATTCTCTTTATCAAATGGCTTGTGTTTGACAATGAACATTACTTACCATGTCTAATCCAAGGGAAAAGATACTTTAATAGTTCCTATGTTATGTTGTTTAGTGATAGACAATACAAAAGCAGTCTGTGCATATTGTGCACAGAGAATTTTTAAATAGTTTTGATCTGTTGTTGGCTGGATCCCTGAGTGCCAAATCCAAAGACAAGGGCATTCAGTTGTGAAAAATAAACAATGCAAAGGGATACACTGTTATTTCCATTTTACAATCTAGAGAACTAAAATTTACAGAATCTCAATTGGTAGTTTTATCTTTAAATTAGAGATGAAGAGTTAAGGTTCACATACATAGAGTTGATAGCTGAATAATCTGAACAATTGAAATTCAATTTTTTTTCTATCTTTCTATAAATAAAGAAAAAGTGTTTTAAGCAGTTAAAAAAAAAACAGACATTAATATTGTCTTAGTCAGGGTTTCTATTCCTGCACAAAACATGATGACCAAGGAACAAGTTGGGGAGGAAAGGGGTTATTCAGCTTACACTTCCCACATTGCTGTTCACCAAAGGAAGACAGGACTGGAATTCAAGCAGGTCAAGAAACAGGAGCTGATACACAGGCCATGGAGAAATGTTACTTCTTGCTTTCTTATAGAACTCAAGACTACCAGGCCAGGGATGGCACCACCCACAATATGCCCTCCCTTCTTAATCACTAATTGAGAAAATGCCTTGCTGCTGGATCTCATGGAAGCATTTCCTCAAGGGAGGCTCCTTTCTCTGTGATAACTCCACCTTGTGTCACATTGACACACAAAACCAGCCAGTACAAATATATTACAAATATAATTTTGGTTAGTTTTATTTGTTTAATAAGAGACACTTTTATTATAAAGAAATGTCTTGCCTCTCTAATAAAGACATACATATGTAGCTCAAACAAGATAACAGTTTTCTGTAAGAAAAATTTAAGTCACTCATAACTGGTAGAAGGAAGCTGCACACTGTTAAAGATCTGTTGGCCATTCACCATACTGTTCTGTTGCATGGACTGTCTCCAAGGTTCTGAAGGTCACTGTCATCTACCCACATCCCCTATATGTCATCCAACACATGGGCATGGAAAGATTAATATAAGCATCCTTATGCTGAAGACACTTTTGATCTCCTGTACTTCATATACTCCCACTGTATCCCAGGACCAGAGCTTTAGTGACCAGCTGCAAGAAAAGAGGTGGGCTATGCTTTAAGAAACTTTTATTTTTAAGTAAAATGTGTAGAAGCATTTGGGGGAAAGTAGGAGTCCTTTACTAAATGTTCTGTTGCTAATTCAATTTTCAGCTTATCTGCCCTCACTGCTTCTGACATAATTAATAGTTTCTGTAATAATCTTGTTTGTTTGCAGATTTACTTCCTCTTGCACTCTCATTTTTCATTTCTCTTTCAGTTTCCCAGGGCTGCCTTAACAACTCAACACAAACTTGTTTACTTAGAACAGCAGAATCCTATTTGCTCTCTATTTCAAAGACCAGACATGTAAAATTGAGGTGTCAGCAGGGTTAGTTACTCCTGTGGATTCCTAGGGAGAGCTGTTTCCTGATTCTTCCTTAACTTCTGAGAACGACTGGCAAGTCTTGGCATCCCTTGCCTAGTAGCTTCATCAATTAAACTCTGCCTATATGTAGCTTTGTTTATCTAGACCTAAGCCGGTCTGTATGTTGCCAAATATCTCCCCCTTTATGTCTCTTATAAAGACATGCTATTGGATTAACACAAGTGCTACATTCCAGAGGGAGCTTATCTGAGAGTCTTATCTAAATTTTATTTTCAAATATCTTTTATTGCAAATAAGTTCAAAATCTAAAGATTTCTTTAATTAATCCTCCCTTGACATAGTTTGTCTTTGGGGCAGATTTTTAAGTCTCAGTTCAAGTCATTCTAAACCCATTTTATTGCTTTATCACAATTTCTCATGATGTTTTTATTGAATTCAAAACCGGACGTGGTGGCACACTCCTTTAATCCCAGCACTTGGGAGGCAGAGACAAGCAGATTTCTGAGTTCAAGGCCAGCCTGGTCTACAAATTGAGTTCCAGGACAGTTAGGGCTATACAGAGAAACCCTGTCCCGAAAAACAAAAAACAAAAAACAAAACAAAACAAACAAAAAAATCAACTTACTTTAATGAAGAAATGATGTGATATGGTTAAACTTCAACAGCACCTACTATTGAATTGTCAAATTTGTCCTCTGTAACAGTTGATGATGGTCCCAGTTCAACCATATTCTAAAATATTGTTTCTATTTAATCACTATTTCTCACCCAATAAGATTGAAACTCACCAGGGAAACAAACCACTGAGTGTGTTTAAGAGAGCAGGAAGTAATAGTGGTATTGTTAGGTGGGCTAGGGTCTCATTCTGAAGAAGGAGGAAACACACTGACCACCAGCATTCATCTCTGCTTCCCCACTGCAGAGCCATGGTTACCAGCTTCCCCACAGTCCTGCCACAAGTGATACGCCAGCCATAGTTGACTGCATAGTTATATGCCCTTAAACTGAGATCGAGAATAAACATTTCTTTCCTCGAGTTGCATTTGTCCAACGTTTTGTCATGGCAGTGAGAAAATAAATGAAAAGAAACGATTAGGAAACAAAGAGGAGTTCCAAAGTGCTTAAAACTGCATAAAGTTCCTAAAAGTCAGAGATGTTGAACATGCAAGTGTGTTTGGCTTCTCTGATAAACACAAAGATGACTTAGACACTACACAAGAGCCCTGAAGAAGTAAATAACTTGCAAATAACCTTTAATAGAAATCATTCAGAATTACTGAATCACTTCTCCTTTTGTATTATAAATAATCCTTTAATTATTCTACTTTTCTATTTGCATATATTAATTAAGGAAAGCTACAAGTCAGGATACAAAAATAATTGAATAAGCAAGTTTATTGGGTAAGAAAATTGTACTGAAAAATTAATTAGGGAATGTTCTGCATTCAGCATAATCAACTGAGATGTGACAAAACAAAATGAAATAAAACATATGAAAGCAATGTACTCCAGTGCTTACAAAACAGAATGGTGGACAACATGATGTAGTAAGAGAACATAATTTCAACATAATTTCAGTAAGAGAAATTGGCAAACTTTAATGAGGCCTCAGTGGCTAAAAATGACTGACAGGAAGCCCCAAACCTGGGATCCACAGTGTGGAAGGAGAGACAAATTCCTGCAAAAGAAGACCTCCACAGATTCTTCAAGATATAGGTATGCCCTACTAAATAATGAATATATATATATACTCATAAATAAATATAATAAAAAGAACATAGAGTTATTCTAGAAACGAACTAACAAAGAATTAAGAAGTAAATGACCTGACTCTCAGATGACACTAACATTTAAAGCAAAACTGTACACGAATAAAGGAACTAAACAAGCAAATGCACAAGTGTCATTTTGGTGCAGTTAAGTTACACTAAATCTTGCCTAAGTCTGCCTATATCTACTTCCATAGCCAATTTGCATTCTATCTTAGTATGTGGATATCCATATCTACCACACTTTTCTTATAGTAAATAGTTGCTTTAGACCATCATGGTAGACACAAGAAGCTACTAATAAAATCAAGTTTTTATACATAAAGTAAATATCTCATGAATTGTTCCATAATAAGTATTTGTTGAACTACAGTTCATCTGATGCCTTCTGTCAGTCCTATCATAGACAGGTTCTGCAAACACTGCTTAGTTAAGTTCTCTGAATTTATACTAGCTTTAGATGTTGCTGGGTTCATCATGATAGAGGTGGAATGGGTCCTTTCTGTCATCAGACAGAAAGAAAGCACAAATAATGGCTTGCTGGGAAACTCAAGAAAACCCTGCAACCCCCACCCAGATTAAAGGTGGGCCTTCTCCAGTAGCAACAAACTACCTTTCCCCCTTTTCCAATCCTGACTGAATGCTTTTCGGGGTTCCCTGATTTCTGCCCTTCACAGACTTTCCTTCAGAAGACCTTTGACCAGTACCTGAGGTCCAAGGACAGTTCAGAGCTGTAACACTTATTTTACAAGTGTCTACTCCTTTTACTTAGCATCCTCTTATTACTGAGATGCAGTTTCTACATCCCTATTGGAATCTTTCATAATACTCCCTTCAACTTTATTTACACTTCACTGTCTACCCTTTCTGACCTCAGAAGTATCACATAAAAAAAACTTGAGTGAAGGACCAGTTGTTTCAATCAATCTTTTTTGTTCTTCATATAATCCCCTACAAAGCTAGTTTATGTACGTTTTATACCATGGGAATACTGAAAATTAACTGATTAAAGAGCAATAAGAGGGAAAAATAAAATACTCTTAGGTTATATCTAGATTACAGTATTGATATGTCTGAATATAATTGAAAGAGGAACTTAGAAACTGAATTTGTATTCATTTATTGAATCTGTAAAGACCTAGAGCTAAGTCATTGTCTTAAAACTTCACTCACTTTAGATTCTAGGAAGGAAAAATATTTCAGGGAAGATACCTTCTACCTTCAAGATAAGAACAATTATTTAGCCGGGCATGGTAGTGCACGCCTTTAATCCCAGGCCTTGGGAGACAGAGGCAGGTGAATTTCTGAGTTCAAGGTCAGCCTGGTCTACAGTGAGTTCCAGGACAGACAGGGCTATACAGAGAAACACTGTCTCGGAAAAAAAAAAAAAGAACAATTATCCATGAAGTAAGTATGCATTTGAGTTAATGATCTCTTGAGAACCACTATGTCTCTTCAAATATTGTAACATGTTGCATACTAAAGCTGAGGTAATGAAGGGCAGGACTAAATATTGACTAGGAACTCTTAAATGTGAGTACATTTCCCCCTTTGCACCATTTCTTTCTTTCTTTTTTTAAATTAAACCTAAAGTACATGTTAGTAACTTAAAGAAGAACTTGGGGGTCATCAGACCCCCTTTTTGTTCTTTTGTCCAGTGTAACCTATTAAATAAATTTCTTATCAGTATTAGTTATGTCTAATTGGCACATTGCATAATGATGTCTGAACCTAATCTGTTGATCTACTTACTGTAGACATGGCTGTAAAGTTTCCATCTGTATATTTGTATAATTATTGCTATGGTTCAGAAATAAGGCAACTGATGGATACTCTTTAGAAGCATAATTTCTGCTAAAGATGATTGACTCTAATCATGGTGATTCTCGACTTAACAAACTTAGAATCACCTATGAGATGGATTAGCAAATAAGCCTACTGGAATTATACTGATTACATAAATTGAGTTGAATAGAACCGTAGATTGTGAATAGCACTGTTTTCTACAGATTCCAGGACTGTACAAGAGTGATGAAAGTGATCAGAACACTTTCTTAAGTGCTCCTTTCTTGTGATCTGTACACATATGATCAATTATTTCGAATTCCTGCCTCTTTTACTTTCCTGACCTAATGAACTGTAATACAAACTGTGAGCCAAATAAGTCTATGCTTCCTGCTTCCTTAATTTGTTTTCCTGGGTATTTTATCACAACAACAGGAAAAGCAACTAAGACACCTGTGATACTGTAAGTAATTCCATTTACCTCATTCATTCTCAAAACTAGACTTGGATGAAATGTCTTCCTTGGTCTATGGGTTCCCTATCTGCTGAGGTAACAGTCACTTCTTTAAATCTCTCCTGGAAAAGCCACCCAAGTATCATTCATGATGATGGTGTCTCTATGAGAAACAACACTCCTTTCCTGGAATAAAGAAAGTGGCCATTTCCACTAACAACTTATGAATCAAATAGCTGCCTCTCAATTAGGATGACAAGGTACTTGTTTTACATAAAGATAAATAGTGAAGGGAAGAAAATAAATAGTAACCACTATATCCTTGCTGTAAGAAAGATTTTTACTCTAAAGTAAAATGTGAGTGCATTCAAGGAAATCAATATGGTTAGCCCCTAAATACACTTAATGTGAAAATTCCTGCTGGCAGTATTATTTTGCTGAGTCAATTTGAAAACCTGTAGTTCTATTCAACTTTTGCAAATGTTGTTCATGGATGAATATGCATCAGTGAAGAATTGGCTGTAGTCTCCTGCATTTATTTTATTAAGTTTTAACTATATACAAATAATCTAACCAAGTACATGTTAATGTTATTAGATTGTTCAGTTATCCCATGTCTTTCCAAGATAATTATATCAGTGATCTTCATCCAATACACACCATTTCAAAGATTATCCTGGAAATCCATCTTTTCCTTCCCTTTTTTTCATTGTTCCTTCCCCTTTGCCTTATTTTATTTGCCTTTGTAACCTCCTTGGCATTCTACAGACAGTATTGAAATATATGGCTGCCCAGAATCATTTTGGGGATTAAAAATATAAAAGTGAATATTCTGTTTTTCTGAAATGCCATAAATGTCATAAATTCATATACTTTTGAGTAAATCAGGCATGGCAACAACAGAATATAGGCTTGAAATGTCCTGAAAATAAAGATGAAGAACATGTAGTCCAGATTGTAAATGAGGGGATGGCAACGTAATTCTTAGTATTTAATATGAGATTGTTATATGAGAAAATGTGTCTGCGGTCATTCCAGGTGGTAGAGGCAATATAAATATATGGCAATTTCTTGGGCACCTCTATATTGATCATACAAAGTCTTAGTGAATTAAAGATAAAATATGCATCTGGAGAAGAGGCAAGGTCATAGAAATAAAAGTAGTCCTAGTTAAGAACTCTGATCACAGTCCAGTTGCAGTGGCATCTAGGGTCATTCCAAAGCTAGCAGTTGGGAATTCCTGTGTGTGTGCTTGTGAACACAAGCTTGTAAATGTTCCTAATTGAAATTCAACTCTATTTTCTGGTTTCTTAATTATCTTGCCTCCAGGATTTCATTTTTATTCCCTTCACTGTCTTGTTTTCCCTTCTCATCCCTCACATCCCCTTGTGACAGAGCTGGATGCTGATGCTGAGAAACCTCATGTAACCTCCAATTCCAACTATAGGCATAAGTATGAGAAATCAAGCTTAAAAACAAACAAATAAACAGTAACATCTAAACTCATGTATCCTGTCAAAGAAATAGAAAGGCTAGATGGTGACCAAGGACACTCAAATCCCTCTCTCAGAAGACTGGGAGAATGCAGTCAGATGTAAAATTCCACAGAAAATAGATACTGTGAAAATTCTCACTGGAATGAAGGTTTAAATTATCAGTATGAGTCTGACCAGCTATCTTTAACAAAAGTGGTACACAATTTGCATATAAGCTTCATTCCTTTTCCTAATTATGCTAAATAAAATGCATTCATTTTCTTAGTGATTTTAGGCCAGACCTGCCAAACACCTGTGACTGCCATAAACCCCAATTTGATATTTATTTACCTCAAAGCAATCTTATTATCTAAATTATTTTAGTCATTAAAGGCTTTAATTATTGAGAGTCAATGCAATAGGGTTCGTGTCCTTGGGTCTGTGTTTCTGAATTGCCTCTCCTGCTTAGATATAAGAGGCAACAGGATTGTGCTACTGAGAGTACTGAAAATAACATGCTTACTGAATCAGAACTAGATTTAAACTATACCATAGAGCTGAGGTTGATAACTTCATCTGGTAACCTTTAGATAATTTTAAAATTCATTGTTTCTACCTATATTCAATAAGTATTCTATCTTTTATGTATTTTGCAATTACAAAGGGTAGATTTGGTGAACAATTCATTACTATGGCATGTGTATGAACTCAGATTTACTAGAAAGACTAAATAGAATTTCAGTCCTACTTTGCACTGTGAAAGGGCTGCAAAAAGCTCACCTGGGTGGGTGGAGTTGAGGAGGGCTAACAATGCTTTAAGGTGAAATCGCTTTCCATCCAGGGATGGATTTACAGACACTCTGTGATTAGTTGACAGGCCAAAGCTGACGACACTCCTTGGGAATCATTTTAACACTTTCCAGCATGTCCTTAGGATTCAATCATAGAGGCTGCCCATCTTTCCATGGGCATCATTTCATTAGAAACTCACATGTCCCTGCAGCTTCGAGTAAACTCTCTACGGCATTTGTTAAAGTTTCTAAGGGTGTTTTCTGGGTATCCCTGGGAGTCAACAAGTATCTGGGGGGATTGTGTGAACCCAAAATATTTCCATAATAGTCTTAAACTCTTAATTAAATTTTTGTTTATTCTTCATTCTAAGAGTGCACTGTATAGTGTTCTAGGATCTGCAGCTGCTATCAAAATTGCTGTTTTGAATGTCTTCAGTGAAACAGGATTTAAAATGTCCTAAAAATGGGGTCACTGAGTACTTTAGCTTGGAGAGAAGCATGCTGAATCTGGTAAGACCACTCCACCAAGGTTACCCCGACCTAGTACAGCACATTTCTGCTGACTTCCCAGCATCTTGCCGATAATAAATATGCCACGTAAAAGCTTTTTGTTGCTTATCACTGGCCTTTACAGCATAAGTGAGCAATGACCAATCAAGAATCTGTACTACTCTTGTCTAACCAATATAACTCTAACAATATGGTTGTCGTAACCCTCTCTGGCCCCTTTTATCTATGAAACCAGACCTCTTAAATGGAATTTCACAGCACACATTCCGAACAACTAGAATATGTGTTTTACCTGATAGCTGTCCTTATTTTAGCACCAGTAAATTTGTTCTGATATATATTGTGCTTTATCTTCCCACTTAAGTTGGCATCTCCAAAATTCAAATGAAAATTTAATTTATATAGTAACAATATTAGGATGTAGAGCTCTGAAGAAATGATGAGGCCATAAGCCTGGGACCCCATGTTTGTGATAATGCCTTTATTGTAGGGTTGTGCTTGTGATGTCAGTAGTAGTCTCTTGGTAAAATAAAACATACATTACGTCTGAATCTATCTCACCATGCCAGAATAAAACTTAGGCATTCTTTAAGCTCGCAAAGTCATATTTTGTGACTTCACAGACTTCAGGACACCATAAGCCAATAAACAGATTCCTCACAAAGGACTCCATGCATCATATATTGTTAGATATTGAACACACAATGTGGTTGCACAGTGCAATCTAGGTGTCTTCGGCTAAACCTAAAGCAAACGTTTAATTTTTAAATCAGTTATTCTTCCTTTCTGTGACTTATTTTATATATACATATATGTGTATATATGTATATGTATACATACATACATATATATACATATGTGTGTGTGTGTGTGCTGTTTGTGTGTGCTTAAATGTGTGTGTGTCTGTGTGTGTGTGTGTGTATTCTTTTCTCTAGGTCTTTGTTTACAATCTGTCTTTTTTTTTTAATTTTGTTTGTTTTATGCAATGCTTGTGATTGAGCCCAGAGATTTATATATACCAGGCAAGTACTCTATCAGTAAACTACCTAATAAATTAGTAAATACTTTTGAATTGCTGAGCTTTTTATATGGTAACTTTAAGTTGACATCCTTATATGCCTGTCTTTGGGATGTTAATAGTTTTTAAGTTTAAACAAAGTCCTAGGAGTGAATACTTTACGGTTTCCAACTTATTTGAATCCATGAACTGTATTTTCTTTTTACCATAACTGTTTTTGTTACTAACATGTTCTCTAGCCAAATTTTTAATGAAGACTTTCTATGTAATTCTTGCTACAACTTCTACTGTAGCAATGATGCAATATCTCTCAGAGAGAGCACACAATCTATTGCACAAGACTTACCTACAAAAGAATAATGATCAGTGCCAATAATACATTCAGCTGCCAGGGAAACAACCTTGATTGGCATGAACAACTTAAAAGAAGAACTCCCTGATTGTATTACTTAGCCAACTTTGACCATCTGCTTCTTTCCCTTTTGCTCACAACCATTCTTCCCCACTTAGTAGCCAGTAACATTCTTGTAGGGTTTCCTTATAAATGTTATCTATACTCCTGTGTGACCCAACCACTGGCTAAGACAAACAATGCAGAGCAGACCTTCTTACAAAGCAATATTTTAATGATGAAAAGGCACGGACAAGGGTACAATGTGATAGGTTAGAAAAGGCAGACTTGTAGTCTTGCTTCAGATTAAACAGCAATCTATTGATTGCTAGTAAATCCATCTGAAAGGTTACATGGTTAAATCACATTGGAAAGGGGGGAGAAGGATAAAACATTACAGTGGTCTTAGGATTTACAGAATCTGTCAGTTAGATGTTCTGTGACTTCTACCTCCCAACTGCTTGAGATCAATGCAGTGCTTTCCTTACGCTCACTGTGAACTATCCCTTGTCAAGACTGATCTCTTGTCGTGTGCTTCAAAACAGAGGTAACACGAACACATTGTGACACTCAATTAACCACACATGTCAGTCAGTGGAAAGCCAATGGATTCCACTTTGTCAGCAGCTCAGCACACTGTTTGGGTGGGAGACAAAGCCCCTTCATTACTGCCCCTTCCTAAGTGCCTCCTGTTTCTAGGTATTGCTAGATCAATTCTGTAGACCTGAATAAATGTTCTACCACAGAAATCTAAAAGGTGAGCCCCAGGATTGTATTTGTCTTCTCTGCTTGTTACATTGCTCAGGCCACAATGTCCTGAAAGAGACTCAGAAAATATCTCCTATCTTTCCATCCTCTGCTTTAAACTCAGGCTTTCATTCATATAGCTGAGGGTGATGCTGGCCTTTATTGACAGAAGGGAGAGCATTTAAGTATTCATGGTCAGCTTCTTACCCTATTTCTCTTTGCTTGGCTCCTTTTCTGCTCAGGCATGGAGATATGCTAAATTTGAGAAAGACAGGATTTGAATAAGATATTTCATAAGTTTTTCTTTTTCTTTTATTCCATTTCTTCCAGATACCTCCAGACTCTTGAAATTCTGACCCACTGTTATGATATATAAAGGTTACAGTTGAGAAATATGGAGCCAGGTGACAAAGAGACAGAAAAATTAATTCACGACATTTTAAGTAAATTTGTAATTTGGGGTTGGACTGCATTCATAGCTGTATTAATAGGCATGTGGTCCATGAACCACAAATCGGACATGCCTATATAGTTTCAAACACCTATGAAAAAATTTTGCATAGGTGTATTAAATAGGTAAGCATGTATATGTATATATGTATATGTATATGTATATGTATATGTATATGTATATGTATATGTATCTGCTTCCTATCTGATATATTATATATATATGAATACATATGTATGTAAAGTGTGTGTGTGTGCGTGTGTGTGTGTGTGTGTGTGTGTGTAGTTTGTTTGTTTTCCCTCCGACAGTTGGCATCAAACTATTTTCTGGAATAAAAGAAATCTAAAGTATCAAATTCATCCATAATAATTATTTTGTCAATTTAATTAATGAAATCTCAAGTTTTAGTAGCATGTATGAAATGCATATGATGACAATCAATGCATCTGATTGTGAGAAAAATTTTAGACTCATCATACAAGGAACATTTTACGAAATATCTGATCAATATTTTTTATAATCAGTAATGGAGCAACTCCAAGAAACTATCACAAAGGGAGCTGAAGGGCATGATGTATATGATATCCTGGTACAAGAACATCAGAAAAAAATTGCAAATGCAAATGAAATCAGGCCTAGTGGCAGAGACACGTCATCATCGTGAATGAGAAGATGAGGTAATAAGATCCCAGGTTAAAGGCCAACTGAAATATGTTGTCAGATACTGTCTCAAAACAAAAAAGTAGGAAGGGCTGGTGTACTGGATAGCTTTGTGTCAACTTGACACAGCTGGAGTTATCACAGAGAAAGGAGCTTCAGTTGGGGAAATGCCCCCATGAGATCCAGCTGTAAGGCATTTTCTCAATTAGTGATCAAGG
>NC_034596.1:88002661-88010158 GCF_900095145.1 Mus pahari | reverse complement strand
GCCAGTAAAGAACATCCTGCCATGGCCTCTGCATCAGCTCCTGCTTTCTGACCTGTTTGAGTTCCAGTCCTGCATCCTTGGGTGATCTACAGCAGTATGGAAATGTAAGCGGAATAAACCCTTTCCTCCCCAACTTGCTTCTTGGTCATGATGTTTGTGCAGGAATAGAAACCCTGACTAAGACAGCTGGCTATACAGCTAGTTGACAAACTACTTGCTTAGTTCTTGCTTTAGACTCCAAGACTTCAAAAACTCAGCCAATATTAATATCTCAATATTTATTTGATAGCTACAACAGATATATAAAAACATAATCTAAAAGAATGGGAACCAAATGAGAGTATTGGGAAATCTTTGTATTGTTTTGAATTTTTTTATTATATATGTGTAAAATATTCTAAACTAAGGTAAAATAAAAATGCATGGAAAATACATAAACATAGTACAAATTCTATCTCACATATTTAATGTGCTTCCAAATAAGTCCTGATTTTTGAGTTTTCTTGATTTTGGAATCTTTGCATAGCTAATAGTATCACAATAGAACATTTTTCATTCAAAAATTCCAAATCTTAAATTTGCCTAGATACCCCATTCAAAGAAATCGAGAACTTGGAACATTTTAGGTACTGATTTTTGAGTAAGGGACATTCAATCTTGGTTGTTTTTAGGACTATTATGTATGGGAAGGTTAAGTGCAGAGAAATATTTAATAAGGATGTGTATGGTATGCAGATAGGAAAATGGGAAGATTTGTGAAAATGTGATTGATTCACCATTATTCTGGATTTCAAGTAAGTTATTCAGTTGACATCAATCCAAAGTGTAATTTGTGATTGGGTTCTGGGCACTCTGAATAAATGCTACTATTTTATAAGTTTTTTTCTGAGGGTCACTTGTCTGTACTTGAAATAAATCAAACTTTAAAACTGTGAATTACAAGAAGGATGATAGATTTTTTTATTAATGAAGTAGCATAAAATTTGGCTCATGCTATGTTTAAAATGAACAAATAGTATTGACCTTTGTGATATAGTTTAAAATGATTGACATTTGCTTGGCTATAGACAAATGTTTTGAATGCCTGCTGTGCTTAATAAGAGGCAGTGTTATGTGCAATTAGCCTCATAAAACAGAGGTGCTCAGAGCACTTCTGGACCTCACATACCACTTGGTGTTATTATCCCAACAGTACCTGAATATTTTTCATAAAAGTTTTTGTACTTCCTATACCTGACAAAGCAGATTCAGCTCTTCATAATTCTTTCTGACATATAGACACCGACTCCCTAGTCAGCAACAGTGAAGCACATATCCCTGTTCTTTCATTTGGAAATGATTTCATAGCAACCAAGAAAGGCAAGCTACATTATGACTGGGTATTTCTTGAAATCTCAGAAATGGGATATATTCTAGCAAGTTGTTTCCAAAATGTGTAGGTTTTCTTTGACATTACACTTTGCTACTTAAATTTGTGCATACTTACTACATGAAATAATAAATATACAAAGAAAAGAAACAGACAGAACCAAGAAATCTTTCTACTTTACATAATGGGCCTCATGCAGTTCTGATTATTTTCTTGAAGATGCTGATGATAGAGCACATTTACACCTGAGGATGTGAGGCAATGAGGTTCCATCACTCTCAACATAAAGTGATCCTGTGATTTCCCATTGGGGAAAATGTTTAGCTCGAAATGCATTCTACTGTTTGAAGTGAGGTATGTAATTCAGGTATATTATCTGTGGGTGGTCCCTAAACTTATACTATAATTAATTATCTGTATTCTTCTATTATATCAATGCTTCATTATGTGCATATTTTTCCTTTAGGGGAAATATACAGCTTTTCTCTATCTTATGACCTGCTATTCACTCTAACCACCATGCAATCTATTTTTTGTGGCTTATTAAAACTCAGAAGACATTCCCCAAATGTTTGAATCTTTGTAAGTGGCTATAGAAATACAATCAGTCCTACACATACAGCTGTCATATCTGCGGATACAAACAATTATAGACAAAAACTAGTTTTTTATTACAGAAATTTTCCAAACCAAAAAGGAATCTGGAATTTTCTATGTACTTATCCCACATGGATAAAGCCACATGTAGTCCCATCCTAAAACAGCCTCCTAGTGTTTCATAGATGCTCACTCTCCTTCCAGTACTCATTGCTTGAGGACTGGTTACCTCATGCCTTGTTTCTCACTAATATGTTGGTAGACCTAAGACAGTTGTGTCAGCTATACTGCACATGTGTAGACTTCTTTTATTTTTACTTTTAAATTGCCAGAATAGAGCAAATACCATTGTTTGAATTGCATTTACTTTGTATTAGGTATCAAGAAACTCTAGAGATGATTAAAAAATGGACAGAATTGAAAATACTGCATGGATCTATGATGGTGGGCCATTTGTGTAGTCAAGGGGCCTCAGAAACAACCAATCCTCTGTGTATGCACAGTAACTGCCGTCTGCCTATAATATTAAAAGTAATCTTATGTATTTTACCTAGAGACACTTGCAACAAAAGTAGAGTGGTAAATAATTACACAATGAAGAAAATATATCTATCACTAAATTTTGAGGTTAGACACAGAATAGAAAATATTTAAATTTTAACAGCTGACCTATGATTTATTTTTAATTTTATTTTTATATTATACTAAGTGGAAAATTAGTGTAATAAAGGACTTCTTATGGTCTCAAATATCTCTAAACACTTCTCATTTGCTCATTCTTCAGACATTTTCTGTACATTTAAGGTATAAAATTGGGCCTGAAGTTATTTTTGCCACCAAAGTATACATACTTTAAGAAAATACTTTTGAAGATTATGAAGTACAGAATGACTTCACTCTGCAGGAGGTGACATCTAATCAGTGAATGCCAGGTTGAGGACGACGTAGGTTGTGAGAGTTAGAGGTAGATATTATAGGGGGGGGGGTGCTAATTGTGCATAGGCACTGCCCATATAGGGAAGAACACCCTGTCTTTGATGAATACAAATTTGAACTAGTAAAAAAAAAAAAAAAAAAANTAGAGTTCTTTCCTTCTGTTAAAAGATTACACTGCAAGTCAGGGTATTAAAAGGCCAGGATGATGATGTTAATGGCAAGTAATGGTGTTGTAACAAGTATCAACTCTCATGACAAACTGTCCATTGAAGGCACAAGGATGCCTTTAAATTGAATCATGACTCTTCTCACCCTAATGTTACACTTTTATAGGCTCCGTGAAGAACCTTTTGCTCAAAAACATTTCCTCTGAAATTCCAACATAAGAGATTTATGCATGTGTCTTAAGAGGCTCAATGTTTTAAATGTCAGTACCACTCGAGGTTAAGCAGAGCTATAATTCACCCAGGCCTTGGTGTGGAATCCTATCATGCAGATGCATTCTTTCTCTTTATGGTTTAATGATACTAATTATGAATGGAAAATGGAAACTTCCAGAAGAGGATAAATGAAAAGGTCACCCTTCTCTTTTGCATTACCAAAGAAGAGATATGTGCAAGAACAGGCATCTCTAAGGAATAGTAGAAAGACATGAGTGCACAGAGTTGTCTCTGTGACATAAGACTTGTGAGTCTGGCCATTTCAATGGCTCCGAGTAAAGAAATGTTAGCACAATGTTGTTCTACTTTATATACAAATAATGTTATGCCCCAATGCTTTCAGATAACTGAATTTCCTTTAACTAGAAAATGAATGTTTTGTTTAGCTTTGCTTTTTATATGCTACTAACATTCTATTTATCAATAGCTGCTGCTTTTATAAAATATTGGTAGCCTATTGTCCCCACATTGTGTTATATAAATTAGGATTCAAAAATAAAAACATTTTACTTTCATGATCACAAACAGGGAGTTATCAACAAGATCTTATTTCATTAGCAGTAATTTCTGGTGGTAAGAAGATGGAGGAAAAAACATGTGGATTAATAATGTTTTCTAAGTGTTACTTTTTAATATTTTAAATTAATATTTAAGATTATATTTTATACATTGTATTATATATGTGCATAATACTCATATATTATAATGCACATACACATATACACACATTTGTATATATAAATTATACATATATAAAATAGGTAATGCATATTGTTGAAATATGTATACAAATAATATTATTTCCTAACGCTTTCAGATAACTTAATTTTAGCTAGAAAATAAATGTTTCATTTAACTTTGTTTTTTCTATGCTACTAATATTCTATTTACTAATAGATGCTGCCTTTATAAAATATTGGTAGCTTTTAGATCACACATTGTTTACTCTGGCTTCCTGAGGAAGGCAGAGAGAGCATCAGTTCCCTTGGGACTGGAGTAAAGCTGTGTCATGAGCCACCATGTAGGTGCTGAGACCTGAACCCAAGACATCTGTACAAGCTCATAACTGCTGAACCAGCTCTCCTGCCTGAAAAGATCATCTTTAACCAATGAGTGAAAATTTGAAATTTACATACTGTTTCACTAACACAGATTACCTTCAAATGGGGTGAGTCACTTCAGGGATCCTTCAGTAACCCAAGATCCTAGCACCACTTAAGATGTCCATAGTAAGTACTCACTCTGCACACAAGAATTCAGAAGCGATGACATGCACTTTTGAAGTAAGTGCACAGTCACACAATCATTGTGTACACACAGTAAACAAAATAGAAAAGAAAAGTAAACAGTGGGAATCATATCACTAGCTTAATTTAAAACAATGAAACACCTCAACAAACACTTCCAAATTCCCCAATAATAACCATATAACACTTGACATCATTTGCATATGAAAATTATCTTTATGCTGTCCTATGTTAACTGTTATAACCATTGATAATAAATTTTAATGAATCAATTTATGGCTAAGTTTGCAGAAAATAAGAAAACTTGATAAAACTAATTTATGAGGATACTTGGAGTAAAGACACATTTTATTCAGAATAGACATGATTAAAAACTAAACTAAACCTGGCTGTTTGATGACTGGATGAACATTGTGCACATATTGAGAAGATCATTAATCTATGCCATCTCTTGTTATGTGCATTCTCCCTTGTGACAGTTTCTTCTTCAGCATATCTCACACGAAGAGGAAATTTTCTTGTGAGCAGATGAGAAATATCACACCAAACAGTGGTTTCTTTTTCTAAATGGTTCCATTTCATAACTGCAGGTTTATTCCTTAGAAAGTTGGCTTAGATCTCTGTGGTCTCTAAAGTACCAGTTATTTGCCACAGTTCTGCGAAATCAAGAGTGTATATACCCATGACCACATTGAAAAAGAGCATCTTTTCTTAGAGATATCATCACCTCTTCATAGTCTCTCATAGGAGAAACCGAGTCTCCAAGAACAGGAATGTCTCTCATAGGGCCCAGCATTCCATCACTAGAAAGCCCTACCTATAAGAAATAAGAATTTAAGATCCTTGAGGCTTAACATTTCAACTTCTTTTTTTTTTCATTTTTTTTTATTAGGTATTTACTTCATTTACATTTCAAATGCTATCCTGAAAGTCCCCTATACCCTCCCCCCCAAAAAGGGTTGGAAAAGCAGACATTTGTACAACTGCCCATTATTGTTGTTACTTTGTAATTTTGTGTATATACACATACCTGGCCTCTCATGTGGAGGACAGAGGACAACTTGAGGGAATTGGTTATTTTTCACCATGTACCACTGCAGGGAGCAGATGAAGTCCTGAGGAAATGTGCATTATTGACATGAACACAGCCATGCCAAGGATACCAAACTCGTCCTATCTGTGGGAATGGCAAGCCCTTCCTCTTGTCTGAATATGAACTTGACAGTTAACCTTTAGCTGAAACTAGTATATAAAGTAGTGACAACAGCTTTCTCATCCTGATTGCCTGCGACCTGAGGTTAATCCCCTTCAAAAAACAAAACAAAACAAAAAACAACCCAACCTTGAGTAACTAGCCAGTATTATTAATCTTGCTGTATATAGTATGTGGTGTACATGTAGTAGGGCTTCTTCTAATTCATCTCTAGCTGAATGCACAAGTTACACCTATCAATTTTATGCTATTTGTGTCTGGCATTTCTACACTCCCATCATGCCAGTGAGGATTACTTATACATTATATTAATAATTATTTATATGTCCATAAGCCTATCAATTGGCTTCCAACTTTTTTAATGTTGATGTTGTTTTCTGTCCCAGAAAATATTGTCTTTTAAGCTGCCCAGGTGCTCTGTGACTGATGGATTGGTGGAGACATCAGTACATTTCCTATAGTCCTTCAGTATAAGAGGTGGACAAGTCATGTTTCTTTTCATCGAGGAACAATATGACTATATCATTGTTGTAGGTTTAGGTTCATTGCTTTGTGTAATCTATTTCCCTTTCTTTTGTTTTTGTATATGTGTTAACATGCATACACACATGCATGAAGGTGTATGTTTCTTCATGAGTATGTGGAGGCCAGAGTTGAATGGTTGATGTCTTCCTCAGTATCTATCTGTTTATTTCATTTCATTCCACTTTAGTATATACACCATATTTTAGTCAATGTGGAGCTCCCAGACTCAGACAGACTCGATGGCCAGAAAGCTCAGGAATCCTCCTATTTTCCTTCCTTACAGATGTGCACACATATAGCTTTTAAAAGTTGGCTTGCGTAGGTCAAGTGAAAGTCATTCATGCTTTCACACACGTGAATCACCACCTGAGATATTGTTCAAGTTGAAACCCCTTTTCTTGGCAATTATATGTATTCCTTTACAAGTCATGGATTTTAATTTTCTCTAAATTAAAATTATTCTTGAGGATGAAATAGGAAGAGTGAGTAAAGAGAGGTACAAGGAAGGATATTGGATGAAAAAATTAAAACTAAAGGTCCTTTGAGGGTAGAATGGAAACCTAACCCAGTAGAATCTTCCCGAAATATAAATAACAAAATTGCATGTTAGGGAGATAATGCCATAAATAGACACTTCTTACCACCACATGAAAACTTCAGGGCTGGGAGTGGATAATGGAGTTGTTTGTAGCCTATGGAACCCCCCAAAACAACCTGAGCTTATGCCAAGGCTATTGTTCTCCACAATCTGATAATACAACCCTATTGGTAAATAGTACAGCTACACAATGACTGAACATGGAGAGGTTGAACTGGTTCCTACCTAGAGTCTTCAACCCATCTTGCCAGTGTTCATGTTACTGGAAAGTACTTTGCACACTATCGGCTGAGAAAGGTAAATTCCAATCCATATACAAAACCGTCAGTCTACCATGATATCCTACCTGTGAGATACACTGCTGTATTAGTGGGGGGAAAAGAGGGGGTGTAACCAACCAGTATCTTATTGGACTTAAGGGCCACTCCATGAGCTGGAGTCCATGCCTAAAACTGTGTAAGTGGCCAAAATCTCAAGATGATGTAGGCTATGAACCTCAGCAAAAAAAAAAAAAAAAAAAAAAAAAAAAAAAAAGATATTGTTCTGCTAAAAGAACAAACATAGTGAGAAAA
>NC_034596.1:87949608-88002637 GCF_900095145.1 Mus pahari | reverse complement strand
ATACACTGCTGTATTAGTGGGGGGAAAAGAGGGGGTGTAACCAACCAGTATCTTATTGGACTTAAGGGCCACTCCATGAGCTGGAGTCCATGCCTCAAACCGAGTCACACAGCTATATCTAACCCTACTAAAGGGTGCGTACCTCAGCAAAAAAAAAAAAAAAAAAAAAAAAAAAAACAATACTATTGTTCTGCTAAAAGAACAAACATAGTGAGAAAATGACTCCTAACAAAACTCTTCTATACTCAGTGATCAGTGACTTGCCCAACCATCACCAAGATGCTTATTTCTTCAGTAGATGGGCCAGAACCACACAGTATACAGAGAACATGCAACCTCAGAACACTCTTTCCAAATTGAATATCTCCATCAAACTTATTCTCCAACCCTTTGCTTAATGCTTCCATGGGGGGTCCAAAACATCAGTGCAATGCTTGGCTGTGAATATCTGCATCTGTCTCAGTCATCTGCTTATAGAGCTTCTTGGCAGACAGTTGTGCTAGCCTCCTGTCTGGAAGCATAACATCATTTCAGTAAGTAGGGCCAGTCACTGTTTTTGACCATTTTTTAAGTCTCTGGTCTATTTTTTTCCCCACATTTCATATTGAGAGGAGAAACTTTTTATTAATTAATTAATTACCCAAATGCTTATTCCATCCTGGTCCCCCTTCACATATTTCTTTCTCCCATCCCTTCTATCCTTCGTCTCTGAGAGGATGTTAAGTCCAAGTGTACCCTCCCACCACGGTGTATCAATTAGGCTCATCCTCTACCACTGAGGCCAGTCAAGGCAGTCCTCTGCTACATATCTGCCAGGACCCTTGGACCAGCTTGTGTATACTCTTTGGTTGGTGTCAGAATCTCTGGGACCTAAGGGGTCCAGGTTAGTTGACACTTGATCTTCCTGTGGGATTGACATCATCTTCAGGGCCTTCAGTCTTTTACCTAACTCTTTCATAGGGGTCCCATGTCAATTTTTATGTAAGTTCTAGTTCAATGTATGATATCCCATATGTTCAAAGAGAAAAACTACCTTTCCTTAAAATTCCCTTCACAGAATTAAAGCAAAGAACCTTGAAACTTAAATAAAACATGGCAAAAATAGTCTTTTGGAAAAAAAAAACAACTATTTGTGTTTGAGTCTATAAAACAACAAAACAAAATAGAATATAATTTGGAAGTTTAAAGTGCAAAATGAAATTTCCATTCCTCATGCTATCAAGAATAAATTCTTTGGCTTGCTCGAATATTGAAATTAAAAGTAAACTTCAGGTTTCTTCCCTGGGGAAGAACACTTCTCTCCTTGTCAACATTACTTAATTGCTTGTAGTTATTTGTACATGGTTCAGGCCTCCTGATCTTACTTGAAAATCAGACCAGTTGATTATGCAATACCATGTGGTCATTCCTGAATATATATACATCACATCATATTATATTATACATGTATATTATATATATAAAACATTAAGAAAACTAAGTAAGCCGGATGTGTGTGTTTATGTGTGTGAATGCAGAGACCATGAATTTGAAACAGAGTAAGATGTGGGTACATATCACAATATGGAGGGAACAAGGCAAAGGAGGAAAATATTTAATTTATAATATTAACAATAATAATAATACTTTTTTAGGGTTCCATTGCTGTAAGGAGACACCATGACCATGCCAACTCTTATAAAGAAAACATTTGAGAGCTGGCATACAGTTTCAGAAGGTGAGTACATTTCATCCAGGATCCCTCCCTTTGAGTCCTGAGAGTCTCTCACCTCCCTGGGTCTCTGGTATATTCTGGAGGGTCCCCTCAACCTCCTACCTCCTGAGATTGCCTGTTTCCTTTCTTTCCGCTGATCCTCAGGGTTTCAGTCCTTTTCCCTTACCCAGTACCAGATCCTGTTCCCCTCCCCCACCCTGCCCCTTTCCCTCCCAGGTCCCTCCCTTCCCTCTTTTGGTAGCTTTCTTCTCCCTCCCAAGTGGGACTGAGTGGAGGCATCCTTACTTGAGCTCTTCAGCTTGCTGACCATTTTGAGTTCTATGGACTGCTCTGTGTATTCTGTCCTTTTTTTTTTTTTTTTTTTTGGCTAATTATTAGTGAGTACATACCATGCATATCCTTTTGGGGCTGAGTTACCTCAATCAGGATCATATTTTCTAGTTCCATTCATTTGCCTGCAAAGTTCACAATGTCCTTGCTCTTAATAGGTAAATGAAATGCCCTAGAGTGAGGAAAGGGAATTTGTAAAGCCCACCTCCAGCAGAAAGACAGGGCATTGAGTCAGGGATGGGGTTGCCATCCCACAGTCAAAACTTTGACACATGATTGTTCCTGTCTGAAAGAATTGCAGGGATGGAAATGGAGAAGAGTCTGAGGAAAAGAAGAGCCAACAACAGACCCAAAGTGGGATCCAGGTCAAGGGGAGGTTCCAAGCTTTGAGACTATTACTGAAGATATGGAACACTCACATAAAGGGACCTGTCAACCCTAACATGGCTCTCTGTGAGTCTATGCCAATGCCAGCAAATACAGAAGTGGATGCTCACAGTCATCTATTGGATGGAACACAGGACCCCTAATGAAGGAGCTAGAGAAAGTACCCAAGGAGCTAAAGGGGTCTGCAACCCTATAGGAGGAACAACGATATGAACGAACCAGTACCCCCCAGAGCTGTGTCTCTGGTTGCATATGTAGCAGAGGATGGCCTAGTTGGCCATCAATGGGAGGAAAGGCCCTTGGTATTGTGAAGATCATATGTCCCAGTACAGGAGAATGCCAGGGCCAGAAAGTGGGAGTGGGTGGGTTGGGGAGCAGGGAGGGGGGAGAGGTTATAGGTGGCTTTGGGGATAGCATTTGAAATGTAAATGAAAAAATCTAATAAAAAAGTAATATCTTTCTAAAAAAAAAAAAATGGACCTATCATGATTGCCCTCCAAAAGACCCAATAAACAGCTGAAAGAGTTGGATGCAGATATTTGCACCCAACCAATGGACAGCAGCTGATGACCCCTGTGTTTGAATTAGGAAAAAGCTGGAAGAAGCTGAGAATGAGGGTGACCCTGTAGGAAGATCAGTAGTCTCAATTAACCTGAACCCCTGAGATCTCTCAAACACTGGACCACCCACCTTATGGTAGCATACACCAGCTGATATGAGGCCCCCAACACATATACAGAAGAGGACTGTTGGGTCTGGGTTCAGTCAGAGAAGATGCACCTAACCCTCAAGAGACTGGTGGCCCTAGGGAATATAGAGGTCTGGTGGGGTGTGGGTGGGGTGGGGGCATCCTCATGGAGAGGTGGTATGGTATGTGGAACAGTCAGAGGGTGGGCCAGGAGGGAAATAAAAGCTGAAGTGTTAAAAAAAAAGAAAAAGGAAATAAATTAATAATAATAATTGATAATAACAAAAGGTGAGCACATTAACATCATAGTATGAAGCATAGCAAACGTCAGGCAGACATAATGCAGGAGTAGCTTAGAGTTCTACCTCTTGGTCCACACGCAGTAGAAGGAGACTGTGTGCCACACTGTGTGTAGCTTGAGCAGAGGAAAACTGAAACCCATGTCCACAGTGACACACTTCCTCCAGCAAGGCCAAGCGTCCTCCAATGAGTTCAAGCCTCCTAATAGTTACCCTCCCTAGGGCCAGCCCTTTAAGCATATGAGTCTGTGGAGGTCATACCTATACTAAGCACCACGAATAATAACAACTAATCCAAGGGATTTCTCTGGAGACGTTTCTGAAGGTTCCCCTGGCCTCCTTGCTCCATCCTTCTCATGGCAGCTCCCTTAGTCTCTGTGTCTCTTTAATTCTCTCTCTTGTAGTTCTTCTTTGGCTTTTAAGGGGAAGGATCAGCCTTCCTCTAAAACTGCCATGCCATCTGGCCTCTTCCACATATTATACCATTTTCTTTCTAACGTTCTTTCTCCTTGAGGTGATAGTCCGGTCCTAGAGCTTTTTCCGCCAGCGATCTGCATTCCAGAAGGTGATTGCTGTCCAAATTTACTTTACTTTTCAAAACCTCCTAATTCAAGTTCACCATTGAGGCAAGGCACACCTTGTTTCAAAACCAGCCTAAACAAAAAGCAGGAGAGATCAGTATCTTACGCTACTGGACTTTTCCAACATGGATGGAATCATATGGCGTGGAGATGACACATCTCTCACTGTATAGCCATTCATGTATAGAATATCATGTTAGAATCTTGAATAGAGACTCTCATGTAAATGCAGAGAATAGCTACAGATGCAGCAGAGAACTAGTATTGTGATCTCCATGGATGATGAGTATAGTCATTGTGCCACATGTGGTTTGGCATGTACATTTACAGTTTGAATGTAAATGGCTTTTTGGCTAAAATCAGAAGGTTAAACAGTATGATAATCTTCATGACATGAAATAGCGGACACAGTCCAATAGTACCATAATAAATTAAACTAAGGCTTAGAATAAAAATAAAACCACATAGTTAAAACAGCAGGTTTTGAATGGAAAAGTGGCTGTTTTTAACTTTTACTTTATATCAGTTGTTCTCTAAATTCATTTCAAGTCTTTATGGAATCCATGACATACTGTGTAAACTTGAAAATAGTCATCTAATAGATAGGGCTAGTAAATTAAAATAGACAGGCTATGGTCCAAGTACAGGTCTACTATGGTATAAAAAGAACTTTTATCATCAACCCAATAAGTCACAATATTTATACTGTCCATTCATATCTTCAAATGGATTGTTTTTATTATTAATAAATTGAAAAACTGTTCTGTTATTGTTCATTTTAGCAGAACAACTACTATTTTGGTAAATTCAAATTTATTTTGAAATTAGTGGACTAATATTCCTATCAGATGCTTAGTCTATGGTAAGGGTCATCACTGTGGAGAGGACTCCAAGTTTTATCTTTAAAATAAGAAATAATTTCCCCCCTGTGTTTTTGACTTGAAAATGTGTGAAGGTATGTAAATAGTACACATGTGAGAATACTGATTCAAATGTGGTTAATGACTGCATCTCTTCACCTGCATTCAGAAGACTGAAATATGTCTGATTCCCAAGTACACATTGACATAAATATGTCTCATTAGAGAATGTTCGGAAATGTAGAATGGCATGTGTTTATTTCATATTTTCTAGAACACCGAGGTAAATGTTAGAAGATCAGTTGATTCCTTAGTGTACTGTCAGCAAGTTAAATAGTCCCTCTTACATTTTTATTAGTTCATTCAGTCATTTCCTCAAAATGTATGCTTCAATTGCTGATTAGTAGAAGATCTCATAAGCTCCCACTATTCTTCATAAGCCAAGAATGCAGTAATAAATTATATTTTTAACCACAAAGAACTCTTAAACTCAGAAATTGTAAATAATCTCCATATTTTAGACAGAGAAGAATCCATCTATGTGTTTGATTTAATTTCATGATACCTCATATCATTTAATACCTTCTGACACATTTCCTGTTTGGATGATACATTTACTCTCGGCAGCAAAAGCCTGTATTTGCATCTTTGACAGCAAAGGAGAGGCTGACTAATGGAACTGATACTTGGTTTGAATAATGTAGGATGTTGTGACAATGACAGTGGCAACGAATCTCAAATAATAATCCCTACGTGATGAAATTTGAAAAGATGCAGACAATTGTCTTACACACACATATGTTCGATTTCATTTCTCTTTCGGAGTTGCAGCAGAATTCAATCCATCTTAATGACAGTTGACAAGAGAAACTAATTTCTCTTAACAGCACCTCCCAATGACCTGTTTCTTGTTTTTATTATTTACTTACTTATTTATTCAGTCATTCATTTTTCAATGTATTGCACATTCAGAAACAAACCCTTCACTTATGTCTTTGATTATGTAGATCAAGGAAACTGAGGGGAATGGCAAGACTAGGCACTAATTTATGACTTGCAAAAAAAATTCTTTAACAAAAACTTGGTTTTAATAAAGGCTGGGAAAGATGTGATACATATTGTGAATGAGTATGCATTTGAAATGTCGACCTTCTTTGTACTCCAAACAACTCTGTTCAGTGAGGGAAGAAAAATGAGAGAATAAAATAGAGAAACCTAATGAAAATTCTAGGATTTTGTTTTTTAAAACACAGAAATATTATCAGAGTGTATTTTGTTTTAATCCCGGGGATAGGGATATGGGACTGCTTGGGGACAGCGGCTATGACACTGCCTCTCGCTCCAGCAGAGGAATAGTTTTGCCAGCTGTAGTTAGTTACTGCAATTGTGTGATAATTGGAATTCTTGGAATTTTTCAGAGAGTATATAAATGATAGAGTGGTTTGGTTGGTTGTTAGTCACTCCAGGAAGTTGTTTGAAATTTGTTAGTAGTCATGTTTAAAGAAGATAGAAGAAGAAAGAAATTAGATTCAAGGATCTCTCTCTCTCTCTCTCTCTCTCTCTCTCTCTCTCTCTCTCTCTCTCTCTCTCTCTCCTCTCTCCTTCCCTCTTTCCTATCTAGTGATTGAAACTAGGGTTTAAAGTGTGGGACAAAAAAGAAATCACAAAGTACCAAAGACCATGTATAATCAAATAACAACAAGAAGAAAGAAATTAGCTTCACAGAGCTATATATCTCTTTCTCTCCTTGGATCATTCTTTTTTTTCCTATCTAGTGATAGGAAGTGAATCCTGATACATAATGTGTGGGGAAAAGAACCAACGAAGTAGCTAAAGACCAGCTACAGAGAAAAAAATAAGAGGAAAGGGAGAAAGAGAAAAGGAAGGAGAGAGAAGGCAGAGGGACTGAAGGGCAAAGCCAAGAGAAGCAGAACAGAGGATGAAGGAAGGGAAGAAAACATTCTTTTCTTGTCATTAAGAGTGCAAAACACAATGAGACAGTAATCAATACTCCTACATTTATACTAAAAATGTAAACTGGATTAAACAGCTAAGTATGAAAGCATATGGTATTAGAAGGCTCTCAAGTATCAGCAGGTATAATCTTTTCTCGTTTCCTTCTTAAATGACCATGCAATGAATGTTAGCAATGGTTATGGAATTTGTGTCATACCTCTTTCACTGTCTGAAATTTCAATACTGAGATCCATTGTTTCCACAAAATCATCACACTCCAATATTACTCCAGAGACTACATTTTTCATTGTGGCATTATTTCACTGTGTATATTCATCCCCATTTATATCAATCTTCTCTCAACAAAGCTATAACAAATTTTTCACTATGTCTATAGAAAGTGTTTGAATTCTTCTTTCATTCACAATGACTTAGGATTGGGAATGAGATTGATGATGTATTAATGGGGGGGGGAGATAAATAATAAAGGACTTTGAAAAAAATGACTTGCTGTTATTTTGATTAAGATTCAGGAAGTTAGAATTCATGTAAGGAAAAAATAACCACAGCGAGATTATTTAGTAGGTTTGACAATTATAACAAGACACAGAGAAACTATACATCTGAGATTAAAATATATGAAGGCAGAGATTTGTAATAATATAATTCTAAAAATATATAAAGCATCCACAATTTATCTAGTGGAAAACCCGGGGAAATACCAAAATGGTTGAGGCACATTACAAACAAGAACTTTTTTAGAGAAACTGTTTTGAGTAGCAACTGAAATATTCCTATTGAATGTTGATCCTTGATCCACTTGAATATAGCAAGTATATAAAAGGCAAAACACTTAGAGAACATAAAGAGATTTATTTCAGATGAACTATGCTATAAATCTCTCATAGCTTTGATTTTCCAAGGAGGGAAGCACAGTAAGTCTAAATTATAACATGATCCCAATATGTCCGGAGCTCCCAGGAAAACATTCAAATATTGTGTGTAAAGAGATTTTTCTCTTCTGTTGGGATCATTCTCCATTCAAAATAGTGTGTGATCATGAAGGACTAATCTAATAGATTATAATAGACTAATAAATCTGTGGTCACAGACTTTTTCTTGTGTTCTTCAAGATCATGTTACTAATCCATGTCTACATTTACCACTGTGTATATATGATGTTTTCTTCTATTAACTGTTGCACACATTGAAATTAACTACAAGGTAAATTTTACAGTTCCTTTTCTATTAGCCTTGGGTGCTGTACTTTTTTTTTTTTTTTTTTGGTTTTTCGAGACAGGGTTTCTCTGTATAGCTCTGGCTGTCCTGGAACTCACTTGGTAGACCAGGCTGGCCTCGAACTCAGAAATCCGCCTGCCTCTGCCTCCCGAGTGCTGGAGTGCTGTACTTTCAAGCACACTATATTCAGCAAACATATCATAGTATATTTTGGTTTTGACTCTTAAGAATTGTATTATCTACTACCTCCTATGTTCTAGATCAACAATGGCTCTATTGATTTTCTTTTAAATGTATAAAATACCGTATTGTAAGTGTTACATTACTTATAACAGCTTTTGATGAGATACGTGTACACAGACACATATATCTTGTAACTAAGCTAAACACGTAAAACTGCTTACCCATTTTATTTACAAATTTAGATGCTGTCCATGTTGAATACTAATACCTTTGTTCTGACAAAACTACTTATAACTATTTCAGAAATAATAATTAATAATATTAATAAATAGCTCTAGAATCCTAAAACACACTAAGCAAAAATAATTAATAAACAGATAAATAAAAAGTCCATTTTTATATGAAACTGTACATGAAAAATAAATTTAAAGGGATTAAAAATGAGATATTACCAATCTTCTTATGGCTTGAGAATCTGCAGTTGGATCCTGTCACTTAGAGAGTATATCCTAAGTATTGAAATGCATTTTTTTCTTTGAAAATACTTACTCTCTGCAAACAGAGTTAGGTACAGGTATATTTTTAACTCAAATGCATTATCTTGAAACTTTTTTATTCTACATCTATTTTAGAATATTGCCTTTCCTCTAAAATGAATTAAGTGTTGGTTGCTAAGTATCTCTATGAACTTCTCAGATAAAGGTACAAAAGTAACTGACACACTGTGTGTCGTTCATCCCATGATGGAGTTCCTGTTAGATGAATAATTCCAGCCAACTTTAAATCAGGACACTGCAGTGTAGGGTGCTAAAACTAAGCAGAATAAAAACTTCAAGTATTTGCTAGTAAAGAACCAGTGGCCAGCTGAAACCAGTATAGCTGAAAACCAAATGAATCTGAAGTAAAATGAATTTAAAGACTTACTGGGGCTGTTGATTTCCTTCTTGCTTAATTCTGAATGAGAGGTGAGCATTATACACTCCTCTGTCAATAAATGAAGGAGGCATAATCTGCCAGGATGCTGGGGTTTTACCCTCCTTTGCCAGGGCACTGGAACTCAGGGAGGGGGGCTCTCTGCAGGTTTTTAACCATGCAGCATATAGCACCCCAGCAAGGAAAACACAAATCAATCAAGTTCCAGTTAACACGTCTCCACCATCACAGAGCATACATAATACACCTAATAAAACTATAAAGCAATTAAAAATAGTCAAACTGCTGTGCAAACACATGAAAGGAAAAACACAGCAAAGGAAGACATTCACTAACAGGCTCCTTTTCTTGCTGCCTTGTACATTTCAAGTTTTCTTTGTGCAGAAATTCGGTTTCTCACCCATGCTGTTTTGTCCTCTTTTCCTATGTAAATCAATTCTGTCATTTTGTGTATCAAACAGCACTGTTGTTTTGCTTGCCAGCACCTACAACTTTGCCAAGATTATTATTATTTTTTTTATATTAGCTGGGTTTTTTGTTTGTTTGTTTGTTTTTATTGTTGTTGTTTTTGTTTTTTAAAGAAAACTGTCTTAGTCAGGGTTTCTATTCCTGCACAAACATCATGACCAGGAAGCAAGTTGGGGAGGAAAGGGTTTATTAGGCTTACATTTCCATACTGCTGTTGATCACTGAAAGTCAGGACTGGAACTCAAGCAGGTCAGAAAGCAGGAGCTGATGCAGAAGCCATGGAGGGATGTTCTTTACTGGCTTGCTTTCCCTGGCTTGCTCAGCCTGCTCTCTTATAGAATCCAAGACTACCAGCCCAGAGATGGTCCCACCCACAAGGGGCCTCTCCCCCTTGATCGCTGAGAAAATGCCCCACAGCTGAATCTCATGGAGGCATTTCCCCAACTGAAGCTCCTTTCTCTCTGATAACTCCAGCTGTGTCAAGTTGACACAAAACTTGCCAGTACAAAAACTTTAGTGGGGCTTTATTTAGTGGAACCGCAAAAGTAAAGGTCTATAGAGAAAGATGAGGTGCAGGACTTTCACAGGTTGTTTCTGGGGAAGTTTCTACAAAGTAGACAATGAGTACTTAAGATGTTTTCATTTAAATGAACATCTTCACCAAGAATACTGAAGAGATAATTTAGTCAAAACAGTGATGCTTTAATGAAGCCCAGCTACATGAAATGAGAGGAGGACAGAGGATCAAAGCAAAGACTCAAGGACAAACTGGATGCTGGCCATGCAGTGATGTCAAAAAAAGCTTTGGCCTTCTTGCCAGCTTTCCATAGGCTAGAAATAGAAAACATAAGGTCAAAAGCAATGAAATGGAATTCTGAAAGGTTTCCAAAGCGAGTAAAACATTTAAAAACAAACAAACAAATGAAACAACTTCCTATGACATGATTCTAGATAGAAATGGTTTGTTTCTCAGAGGACTTTTAGCACTTTGGAAACATTTATCATCATCACAAAGGTTTGGGGGAATAATGTACAGCTTGTCGGACTTGGCTGAGGATGCTGATAAATATCTTGTACGGACAGCCTTTACACAGAGAAGTCTCTGCTTTTAGTAACACTTGTCTAGAGTTCCAGGTGCTGTAGTACATTGGTCTAATGGCACATTTCCTCTTTAACTCTTCCATTGGGGCAAAGGAAATAAGGAATTTCTGGTATTGGTTTGTAAGAAGTATTCCCAATTCCATTGACATAATCTGCATTCTCTTCTGTATGTGACTGTGGATCCATGTATGTGTGAGAGACAGGAAAGAGAAGAACAACTGCCCATATAGGACAATATTCCCTCTTTATAAGCATTTCAACTAGCTTCAGAGTGGGGAATCTTTCCTCTAGAATACTTTAATAATGACAAAATATTTATTTATATATAATGAAAGAACACAATTATAGAAGGTGGCATCCCCACAGATAGCACAGAATACTGAAAACATAACATCCCTTTTTGATGATATTTTAAATAATTTATCCTATGCTACATATCCGTAACAAAATTTTGAGTTATCGTGATGTAATTTCAGTGCTGTTTCAAGTCTAGAAAAAGATAGGCTATGCTGTCCGTGGTGGTGCATGCCTGTAAACCCAGTACCGGGGAAGCAGAAGCAGGTGGATGGCTGTCTAGGAATCCAAGGCCAGTTTGATCTATATAGAAAGGTTGAGGTCAGCCGAGACTATGCACTGAGGCATTCTCTCAAACATGCATGTGAAGAAAACAAAATAGAAATTATGCAATTCTTTACAGAAATTTATCAAGTATTTATATCATGTCTGCCTTATGGTATAGACTATATGTGTTTGTGTGCTGTTTTTCTGAACAATACTCAATTATACTTTTCATTCTTAAGAAAACAATGTAAAGATTTCTTGTTGTCAAACACCCTACATTTTACTCATTTATTTATTGTTTTTTAAAATTATTTACATTTCAAATATAAACCCTATTCCCAGTTGGCCCTCTGAAAACTCTTTATCCCATCCTCCATCCTCCTGCTTCTATTAGGGTGCTCTCCCACCCACCCACCCACCCATCTGCTCTGGCCTCACCACCCTAGCATTCCCTTACACTAGGGCATCAGTCCTCCACAGGACCAAGAGCCTTTCCTTCTATTGATGCCAAATAAGTCCATCCTCTGCTACATATGCAGCTGGAGCCATGAGTCCCTCCATGTGTACTCTTTGGTTGATGGTTTAGTCCCTAGGAGCTCTGGGGAATCATGCCTAACCATTGGATATGGTTTCTGTAGCTTCTCTCTTAGCTTTGTTGGTTATTTCAGCTAATGTCTTCCCTGTTGGCTCCTGGGAGCCTCTTGTTTTCCTGGCATCTGGGACATTCTGTTGGCTACCCCCATTTCCCTATCTCCCACTGCTACACACCTCCATTCAATTTTCTGACCCTCTGTACTTCTCTCTGTAAATTGATCCATTCTTATTTCCTTGTACAGAGTTCAAGTGCAAGTAGATCAAGGACTTACTTCCACGTATAACCAGATACACTGAATCTATTAGGAAAGAGCCTCAAACATATCAGTACAGGGGAAATTTTCCTGAACAGAACACCAATGGTTCAGGCTCTAAGATAGACAAATGGGATTTCATAAAATTGAAAAGCTTCTATAAGGCAAAGGACACTGTCAACAGGACAAAACAGCAATTTACTTATTTTTTTATAATGTACTAATTGCTAAAATTCTCTCATTTCATTGCTTCCTTGCAATTATGCTTTCATTTCTCCTCTCCTGTTTCTGTGCTAAACTTTGCTCTAATGAAAAAGAAGGGGAAAGGATAGAAAGAAAAATCCAGCAGGGGTAGAGAAACTGAAGTCAAGTGCATAAGTTATAATTTCTCTTTGTTTCCATGTACCCAAAGATCTAAAAGAAAAATGTCACAAAGAATATTAGATACCAAAACTTGTAAAAGGATAAATGTGCAGAAAAGTACATTGATGAGAGTTTCTTCAAAAGAAAAATCTGAGTGGCCACATGCATGACCAAATTTTACACTTAGAATGTAAAGGCAGACTGACTTTGAAAACACAACCAAGGTTAAATCCTCAACTCTATAGCATGTGGTGCTTCCATAAACCCTCCTTAGTTCAAAAACTGAAATGCAGAGAGTTTGTCCAGTCTCATGTTTGGGAAAAGGATTTTAAGACAACATAGCCAGTATTCCAGAAAAACTCTCTGTTCAACTCAGAAAACTCAGAGTCAATTCAAAGAATGGCAAAATACTTTCTTCATACAAAACAGCTCAGTCCATATCTTTCTACTAAGAAGCCTGAACAAGCATAGCATGGCCTGTACATTTCAAATTTCTGAAATACCTGCAATCAGAATCTCTTCATCCTGTCTCAGTTGCTGTAGAATGCTGACATGGTGATACGGGGTACCCACAGTAGAAAGAGAAGGGATGAGTCTTAGTTGATGACTCATGATGACGTTGCTTCTTGGTGATGACTTGTTTTGCTTCTTAAGAGTAGTTTTTCCTCTTTTATTTTTAAATTCGTAATATAAAAACAGTGTTTACCCCTTCCTTTTTTCCTCACGCTAAAACCTTCTACATACCCCTCCTTGCTCTGTCAAATTATGAACTTTTCTTCATGAGTTGTTATCACTTATGTATACATGAAAACACATACATAGAGCTAAATATAACTGACTCATTCTGTATTGTGCTACTTGAAGACATGCTTTTAGGGCTGTCCTTTTTGGTATTTGATGACCAATTGCTATGATCTTCACTTAGGAAGAGTATTTTTTCCCACTTACTCCTCTTTAGTTGTCTTAGTGTTGAGTTAAGGCCCATTGGCCTTTCCTCTGTCTGCTTTCAAAGTGATTTTTTTAGGGGAAGAGAGTTCAAGGAGTAGATGAAAATATCAGGAGAATAAACTCTACATCTCCACCAGGTTTAGAAAACTATTTGGACACATAGCCCAGTACCATGTAATTCTAATTTTCTGTCATTTACCCAGTGTTTTATCTGCTGATGATACTTTAAAATAAATCTAAACTTGAAGATCTATAATCATTATCAGGTTTCACAATATCAATATATATGACTGTTCTTAACAAACTTTGTACCTATAATGGTGCCTCCTAAATGGCCCAATGGAAGCTGGTAATTATCAACATGAGAAATCTGCTGCCCTATTCATTTCCTAGTGATCATGGCATTATCTGTTTAGTTTACACAATGATGCTAACATCACATGGAATATATTTATCTTCAAGAAAACTCCATTATAATGAATTACAAATTACTTATTCTAAGTTAGTCAAGGTTGGATTCTCTTTATGTTTCATGACTACAGTCAACCTCTTGTGCTTGCTGAGGCACATGGTCCTGCAGTAGACATATTATTCTGGCTTTATTTTATACAAAAGTGAAAATAACTTTAAACTTGAAGTAGTTTAAGGACATCACTGAGTCCTGAGAGAGGACAAACAAGGACAGTACATGAGGTGACTCAAGAGTTCCCTCTGGGATCCTCATTTCTTTATTTTGTACTGTTTTTTTTTTTTAACCTACATTCCTGCTCCCATTCTCAAAAGGTTTTAGAATTTTTCCCAGTTATAATTATAGCTTCCTTTTAAGAAATCCTGCTTGAAAGTGACTCACCCAAATAGATTAATCAAGCTCTTTACCTCATAACAGAAGGAAAATTATTTGATACAAAGCCCTGTAAATTTTCTTTTTTCTCATTTGTAAAATTCTTTAAAAATTGAAGCCATCTTTAAATTTCTTATAAAAGGCAAGTAAAGCATCTGATATATGATAGATTGGGCAGCCTTGCCCACAAATCAATATGGCAGCTCATCATGGGAAGAACATTCCAGTAAATGGGAATGGTAGTTGATCAGTATTGATTTATTTGCTCCATACACATAGCTATGGTAGGTTGTGTCACAAGACTTACTACCCTACTAGAAAATACAAAAAAAAAAAAAATGAGGGAAGGTCATGTGGAAAAGAATAGTAGAATTATTGCAGAAAAAAGAGAAAGTAAGCTTTAAGTGAGACTGACTGTGAGGTCACAAATTTACACACTAAACAAATTTTGTCATCATGTATAAGACTCTGAAAATGATAGTACTTGCTAATTAATTAAAAGGTTGGTAATATTTGTAGGTTAAAAACATACCTATTTTAATGTGTAGAGTAAATAAGTGATATTTAGTCATATAAAAATAACTTTGGAAGTTCATTAAATCCCTTAGCTCTACTTAATAATCAGAACTCAGTGGCATCACTCACTCAAGATAACCAGGCACAGTCCTAGAACCCCATGATACCATGGACAGTATATAAGCAGAGTCTAAGAACAATGCTGAGCTCTGCATATCTGGAGAGATACCTATCTGGATAGCCTTCTGTAATAGCTCATAGTGATAGGAGTGGATAGGTCAAGTGTTCTTAGCCAAGCAGTTATTTTAAATGACATTATTTTCAAAGTCTCCACTTACAGCTGGACAGTCTTCCCCAGGATCCTGACCACTGAATCAGATACTTCGGTGAGAAACTGGACTTGATCTTCAGCTAAGATATATCACACTGGTAAGCAGTGATATCACACAGATAAGATATATCACACTGTTAAGCAACCTTGGAGAGATAGGCTTAGGGCAATAGTTAGGAATTAATGGTGTGACCCTCGTGTGATGACCCTCAAAATAATAAGTATAACTTTTATTTTTCTGACTATATCTACCTAAATTTTATTAATTATTTTATTTATTGACATTCTAGCTATTGTACCCCCCTGTCCTCCTCCCACAGTTCCTCATCACATTCCCCTCCCCCTTTCCTCCAAGAGGGTACTTTAGCCCCCATCCCGGACATCCCCCTTCCTTGGGACCTCAAGTCTCTTGAGGGTTAGGTACATCTCCTCCCATCTTGCCAGACCAGGCAGTCTTCTATTTATGTGCCAGGGGCTCAGACCAGCCCACATATACTGCCAGGTTGGTGGGTCAGTCTCTGGGAGGTCCCAGGGATCTGGATTAGTTGAGACCACTGGTCTTTCTATGGGGCTCTCCTCCCCTTCAGCTTCTTCATCCTTTCTCTAATCCCTCCATAGGGCTCCCCAGCTTTAGTCTAATGTTTGCATGCAAGCATCTACATCTGTCTCAGTCAGCTTCTGTTTGGATCTCCAGAGGACATCCATGCCAGTCTTCTGTTGGCAAGTACAATATGACATCAGTTTTGTGGAACTCTTGGAACAAGTCTGGAACAATTCTGGGTTTGTATCCTTGTTATTATCTAATTTTTTTAAAAAAAAATTATTTGCTTACTTACTTACCTATTCACTTTACATCACACTTCTGCCCCGCTCCAGGTTACCCCTTCCCACATTTCTTCCCCCATTTCTGCCTCCCCTTCTCTGAGCAGGTGGTAGTCCCCTTGGTTATCCTCCCAACCTGGGACATAGCTACCTTCTTGCTCAAGACGTTTTTGTATAAGAATGACACTTTCTATATTTGACTGTATGTAGATAGTAAGACTAGAAAATCTACTACTATTTTCATTACTATGTATGTGAAATCTCTACATTTTCTAATAAATAAATACATACACTTATAAACACAATGAATGTATAATTAAACCTCTGAAGATTTTTCCAAAAAGAAACAAAGGCCTTGAAGATATCATTTCTAATTGCTTTGCCAACTTCTGAAAAAAAAAAAAAGAAAGAAAGAAAGAAAGAAAGAAAAAAGGTTCCCAACTCATGTTGGTAAATGTTTGAGTGCTTTAGAAAAATCCTATTAAACATTTCTTCTTGAGCCCTTCGGCTGAGAATAAATTGTAATAGAGAGTGTGACCTGTGGATGTTTTTCTTATTTATGATGGCGGGTGTGAAAGCCGGAGGAACAAGGGCCAAGGCCTCTGTGTTAAAACCTTTACCTTCATTATTCTTATTATTGTCTGGAACAAAGCAAGGCTCTGCCTCTAGTCACAAGAAATTGGAGATCCCGTGTCCAGTAACAGAAAATACAAAATCCAGCTCCCTCTCTCTGGGTAGCTTTCTGTAATAGCTCATACTGATAGTCGTGGATGAGTCAAGTGCTCTTAGCTAAGCAGTTCTTTCGAAGGACATATATCCAGAGGTAAATGCATGCAATTTGAGCATAAGTACCTGTTTATGAAAACATATCACATACCTAGCCTTTTTCAAATAAATATATAGCTTATATCTACCTCTTCTTTTGAGTGTAGTTTGCCAAGTCCACTAGGGCTTTCACTAAGTTCTAATGAAAAGGCAACAATATTACAAGGCAGAAGAATATACATGTTTCTTCAACTAGTTCAGTCATTTTGGACTTCAATGATCATAACGAGCTAGAAGTTCACCTTGACTTCTGGACTGTTGATTATTTTTCTTTGCTCATGCAATCCTTTCCCTAGAGATGTATTGTGACTTTTCAGAAAGCAAATGGTGTGATGGATAGCATGTTCCTGGAGAGGAAATAGCAGGTTGTGTGTCCTGCCTGTTTTCTTTATGGCATATTAACTCATTGAAGGACGGTGTGCCCTCCACTGCATCCAGGCACATCCCTTTCCTGATCTATACCTGTCCATTGATTACAACTGACACTTGGATTTGTCAAAGCTAACAGTTAAAAACTCCAAGGAGGTTTTAAATGACCATAGTTATGATGTCAATAAGAGATGACAAACCTATGTCATGTAGATAGGTTTGTAGAAGTTAAAAGTTAATTTTATTCTATAGTATTGTGTGAGACAAGTATATAAATTGATAATATCTAGGAACTACATAAGTTACCCTATATTTTTATTGTTATTAAATTGTAACATATCATGTTAATCGTTAACATGATCATAAAGTAGTCATTGTGACAGTTTACTAAGAACACGGTAGGAATTGATTTTCACTATAGACTGATATGTTATATCCCCCATTTTTAAGACTGTTCCAAGTGATGCTAACAGGTATAAAATAACTTTCTGAATGCTGTACCCAAAGGGGATCAGGAGAATCCAACTCAGAACCTGTAAAGTTGAACAGTAACGCACCTGTCCTATCAATTACACTCTCTGCAGGGTTTGCCTCCTGAAAACAAAGTGTCACTCCCGTTTCTGGGACCCTAATGCAGGACTTTCCACTTCCATCCCTGCCTCAGATCAGAAGAGTGGGTGGATCAGAAGCAAGCCTTGTATCCAATTCCATTCATCTGACAGGCCAGCCCAGCCCCTATCGCCTGTCACTCTGCACGAGGCAGAAAGCCAGGCCAAATTAAATCCAGCTGTCAAGATGACCAGATTTGTGGCAAGCAGAGATGCTCTTTATTCCTAATGTGAAAGCTCTGACTGAAAAAACAAAAAGAATTTAATCAGTCACTGTGCACCGCAGCCCTGGGAGCTCCAAACTGTTTGACTTGCTTTGCAGCCCATCCCAAGTCCCCTTGCTCTCCAGCGCCCGTGTGTATGGCTTTGCTTGGGATGAGCCCTCCCGGCTAAGCTTCTGTAATGGGATTATTCACACACTGTGAGTAGCTCCTGTAAGTCAGTAGTTTATGGAGCCCAGCAAAGAGGCAGGTGCTGGAGCAGAAAGGGCGTGCTTTTCTAGAGTTGGCCCACGGTCCTCAGGATGCTGTAAAGTTTGATGGTCTGAAGCCGAAGTGCCTGCGCAACCGGCAGGTGATAAAGAAGGGCAGTTCAGTCTGCCAATCACTCAGGCACAGAGACACGGAGCTGCGGAGGATAGTCTGTACTGTTTAGGAATTGTGGATCTTTTTCGCCCAAATCTCTTTGGATATCCAGTGAGATTAAGGTCAGGAGAGTACAGAAATATACATATTTCTGTAACTTCTCTGTACTGAGACAAAATGGACATATTTCAAAAATGGTTGACTGTTTTAAACCTCTGTCACCATCGTGTAAAAACTCATAGCCTCTCATACTCTCATAGCATGCTTCTGTCTCCTGTTCTGGATGTGGGGGGTAGAAGAGAAGCTCAGAGGGACTAGGGACTATGTTGCTTTGTACAGCAAGATACATGACACCTTATAAATAATCTTTCAGGAGGCACCTCTATAACCCAAGGGTGGACTACTTGCTTCTTCATAAGGGCACTTGTTTTAAACTCCAGCATTACAAGAAAGTATTTTAAAAAGATAATAAAAAGTATTGTCTTTGTTTTATACAATTGCCCATCTTTGGCATTAGATGTGCCAGTCCCATTTCACAAGGCCTTTCTCCACTTTCACTTGGCTTTCTTCCTCTGTGTTTATGACTCCTCCATCACACTTTAAACCCCTCTCTCCACACGAGACCAGTGGCCATCGGATTAGGGTATACTATGATCAAGGATGGCATCAGATTAGCTTGTGGACTTCGTCAAAGACTGTACTGACAAATATTATTCTTGAGGTACAGGGTTAGGAATTTAATATATGTATTTGAGGAACACACTTCAACTCATGTGCGCCAATATAATTTTTAACATTTTAAACATGATTCCCTGGGGGGGGGGTGTTATTGGCAAATGAACATATTCCAGACAATTATCATTGCCCTGCCTTCAAGCCTGGGTTTCCTTCACCTTGTCATTCAAAGCTTGTCTTCCTCTATTATAATAATCAATTAACTGAAGATTAATTTTTTGTAGTTTGTTATCTTCAGTGGTTTCCTGTCTAAACTGTTTCTTTGGGGCGGGGTTGTCAGAGAAACATTCCATATGTCTCCTTCTCAACTTGGTTTCTGTAGTCTTTGATGACACCACAAAAGCTGCTTCCTTGCCTTTTGCCAAAATCAGCACTTATAAATGTTAGCCTTCAGTCGTTCTCTAGTAAGTGATGAAACATCCGTGAGATCTGAAGAGATTTTAGATGGTTAACAATTCCTCGTGTGTTTCATTAAATTCAGGAAGACAAAAGCTTTTAGGTGAACCTTCCTCTCCTAAGTGCATGTAGCAGGTGTTAATACCAAACAGAGTGAAGAGCAAAGGTACTCTAGAGCAAAAGTTACCACCACGTAGGACGCACTCGCTTGTTTCTTTGGCAGATGGCAGATTCTTAAAATATTACTAACATGCTTGACCACCTCTCAGGACCTCTCTCCAGGAGCCGGGTTGAGACACTGAATAGTCATGTATTAGGTATGCATGTAAAGTGACCATACTTATACCACACCTCATGGTAGTTACTAGAAAGGAGATCTGGGATCACGGGACCACCTCATCTCTCCATCTTTGAGTGGGCCATGACTAATAACTCTGCTTGTCATAGTTATTTATCTCAAATAAACTTACAGGAGTAGTTAACCGAGGGCTGTTGAACAAACCTTCTACCCTAAAATCTACAGTAAAGTTCACAGTTTGGTTTGTCACCAAAACTATGGCAGTGATTTTTCACTCCTCATGAGACTGTAAAACTCAATACATCCTTGATTTTATTTAACTCCAGAGAAACCAGGAAAAGACATTATCTAGCATAAAATGTAAGAGAAGAATGTGTTGGAATTTTATCTTTCCATTTTCTCTGGACTGTGTCTCTTTCTCATAGCACCTGAGTTTTCTCATCACTGTAGCACACACATGACAAGAAGAATGTAAGTAAACAGGGATTGACTTGAGCACATTTTGAGATATCACAATACATCATAGTGGAAATTTTATGAAACCTAAATCAATTAATTCCATGGTGATGTGCAAATTTCTTCTGCTGTCAGGAAGGAAACAGCTCTAATAGTACGTAAGAACAGATTATATTCCAAGTACCCATCTGCAATGACCCAATTCCCTAGGTAGGCTCCAACTCCAAAGGTTTCACAAACTTTCAAAACAGTTCCACAAACTACAGACCAACATTCACTACTCACCTATAGGAAGACGATTCTAATCATAACATAAGGAAAGAATGTAAACTTAAGCAAATTTGAAGCAAAAAAATAACACACACACACACACACACACACACACACACACACACACACACACGCACGTACCCATAAGCATACAAAGCCAATTTCTGTTTGATTACCCATTTCCTTCATCTATAATCTAGTTCCCCATCTTTATTTATGAAGAACTTATAATAAATTATCATGTTTGAATAGTTTGAAACCATAAACACGAATAAAGACATGCATATCCTGTGTATACTGAAAATATATAAAACAAAATTTTCCAAGCCCTAGACTGTCACTACCACAGAGCCTCAGGCTATGGCTTAAGGTTCCAGTGTTGTGAAGGAAGTCTTTTGATATAAAAAAGAGAACACATTTTTATGCTACCCAACCATTATAGTTTTTGAAGGAGTCAACCTGGAGACTGGGCATTATAAGGATATAGTGGACTGTTATAGTGGGCTGTCAAAAGAGATAGCTCTTCATTCTAGTGTAGAAAGCAGAACCTGTCTATGATACTATATGTGGGGAAGAGCTAAGTCTATTTTGGTTTTTGGTAAAGTTCAATGATATGTAAATAGAACTTTCATTAAAGTATTTTTTTAACAAAAAGTAAAATAGTTAAGACCTTGTTTATTTAATTTTATGGATATTATTATGCAATTTTCTCCTATATACTAGCATTTACCATGATGACCAAACTAGTCAACTGTCTAACTTCAGTAATTGTGGTTTTTTTTTTCTTTCTCAGTTTCTTACATTTGCATCTACAAAGTCAAAACAAAACAGTACTCATTAATGGAGGAAACACATGCTTTCTGTGGAATGGTCCCTCTGGTCTTACAGGCATCCTTATTTAACTAGGATTCAAGGAAGGGGACACTTCACTTCACATTGATCATTCAGAAGACAGGACTATCTCTGGCCATTCATCAGCAAGGTGAAGACATTTTCTGTTTTGAGATAAATGATTCTTTACAAAAATATAATGCAAATTTCAGAGGAATTTATTAACCCTCACCAAATGATCAATGATAGGCACCAATTAAAAGTAGAGTTTTTACTTTGGCCAAACATATTTTTTACATAAAATCCAATGATTGAAGGCACCTGGTATTTTTCCTTTGGAGTAGATCATACAGGCTTTGAAAAGAATTGATAGTCTCTCTGAGAGTGACAGACATCTCTACTCTGGCTGCCTTCCGTACCTAAGAGTTTATGTAGTCTGTCACAAAACAGGACATTTTCAAGAGGCCCCTAACACCCCCTCCCGATGAGAAAACACGAGCACTTACTACCCCACGACTGAAACTCTGCTTTTTTTCTCTTTTTCTTTTCCTCTGTCTGATGTGATCATCATCCTTTATTTTTCTTTTAACAAACTTACATTGAGTGTTCCAGATCCATTAACCCCTGCTTCAGAAGGGAAAGAAACAGTCAAAGACCAATAAAGACTAGGGAAAGAAGAGAACTCTTGCTTTTAAAGCTTGGTTCCTTAATTGGGAAGTGGGAAAGTTCAGCTGGTTGAAAGACCTTAAGGGGAGGTTGTCTGTGAGAACTCCTAACGGGAGTACTGAATGACAGCACCCACAGCTCTTTCTCATTCCAAATTTATATCTTTCATTTTAAGAGTGTTTTATTAATAAAAGCACATTATGTTATTTGTGAGACAGGGCATTACTGGATGGATAAGTAGCAACTAAGTGCTTATTGTGAAAAGAATTGTAATATATACTAGGAGAGGATCTCATACAGCTGATTCTGGTCACAAACTCTGTATGTAGCTAAGAATGACCTGGATTTACTTAACTGTTTTAGCTTTCTAAGTACTGGGGTTTTAGACACGTAATGTTGAGCTCTTATTTTAAAAACAGTTACTGGAATATCTACGTTTTAGTTCTGGTTATTTCATAATCTCTAGATGTAGGCATCAATGTATAGGTAAGTCCAGAGACACCTAAACGTTTTATAGTTGGAGAAGATAGTAAATGAGAAGAATGACTAGATTGTGTCAGACTGTCTTTAAATATGGTGAATAGTTTTGTCATGTCCATTATAAATTTGAATATCAATACATAGACATGATACTTGATTGAGAAGAGTTTCTGTTTCACTTGTTGTTAGGACTTATTAAGGTAGGTGGTATTACTATTACAATGGCTGTGACTGCATTTGTTATTGAATGCCACACACAAACACATGCATGTGTGCATGCGCGCGCACACACACACAGACACACACACACACACACACACACACACTTCATAGATTAAACTCAATACAGAGAATAACTGCACATATACTTTACTTAGATGGGCTAACCTAGCATTATGAATGTTTTGGGGCTATGCGAAATATGATACAAGAAAGGATGAAGGAAGAACAATTGAGAAGCATATCAAGTTGAAATGCAGTTAAGATATAGAAAAGGGAGAAAGAATGTCTTAGCAGACTTCACAAGGGCACACTGTATCTTTGACATTTCTTGGGATCAAGGGTACACATATGAGGAATATGTTCCTGCTTTTATTTAATTTCTATGAATAGGACATGGAAAATGAAAATACAATTCTGTATAAATTACAGTTTTGTAGTTTGATCATTTTACTCATGACTACCAGAGGGCTTTATATTCTTGAAGCAATTGCACTGTGTACAATTAGAAGAGTATATTTTTGGAATTACATAATAAAATATGCAATAGATAAAATTTCCAGTACACTAATAATTTTGTGTGCATGCCTTTCAACATGTATCCATAGAAATATAGTAGATAAAATATATTCATATAGAGTTATATTACATAATTAATTGTACTTTTCCATTAAATAAATTTCCATGATACCCTGAAGATATTAAACAGACACCTTGACTCTCCCAATGAGTTCAAGGCTATTTCCCACATTTTCTTCTTTTAGATTAGTGCATCTGGATTTATGTTGAGGTCTTTGATTCACTTGAACTTGAGTTATGGTCAGAATGACACATAACGTTCTACTTGCATTGTTCTACTTATAGACTCCAGTTAGATCAGCAAGTAGAAAGAAGGAGTGAAGATCTCATACTATACATGTAAACATCCTATGTCATATAAATTTGGTCATGAACATTGTTCTTTTATAAGGAACAAATAATAAAAAATAGTATTTCTTAATATAGATTTCTATAAAGTGATGTTACATAAATCTCTGTGTTGATGCAATTTTATCACCATGGTCCCGTTTATTCCTATAGTCTTTTAGAAATAAACAGAGTTATTTTCAGTCTTTTTCTCTTCACTTTTCTCTTGGTATGCTATTATCTGTTAAGGCAGAAGGAAAAACTTTCCTGATTTCAGTGTGTTTTGATGTTTCCTAAATATGGAAAATTAGCATTTATATACTGAATGTCTGAGAATCAAGACACTAATCAAAGAGAACATTTTTTCTTTTGTTTCCTTAGAGAAAATATGAACAGGGATATGAAAATGTGTCATTTCTGAGATTCAACTTGCTTTAGAGAGAAAAAGCTTTATTTTCCAACTTTGAAATGAATAAAAATAAGCTAGGTCTTCATCTTTCATGCTTGAAAAGAACCACTTCTCTATGAACATTATCCTACTGAGTAAAGCAGGCATCCTGAGCCATTTGAAACACATTGTTTGACAGGAGGCATCACTGAACACTGCAATCCACAGAAGGAAAATCATCTGCACAAAAGCACTGGGTGACTTGACTCCTGTGTTTTAACTGCCACTTCCTGTCTATATTAAATTGATCAGGCTACTGAAACTCTCTAGGGCTTACTTCTCTCCCATCATGACAGTCAGGATTTTTTTTTTTTGTCCAAGAACTACAGTACAAACTAAAAAATGTTCAAATAAAGATGCATTGAATTTTGTTTCCTGTAAGAAATCTGAAGGGAGTGAGCTGAGAGTTGAACCATGGCCTGTGTTTATCTTTATCAAGGGTCCTGACTCTTCCTTGGTGTTTCTGCTCTTAATCCATGTAGGGCTGTCAATGTCAAAGTCTATGACCCTAAGATAACACGAAGAAGCCTTTGTATATCAGTCTTACAGAAGAGCAGTGAGGAATGAGTTGTATTCCCATATTATGTGGCCTTCATTCTTCATCAGAGAGAGAATCATTCTCAGAATTCCAAAGAAGAGACTGAATTCTATTGCTAACAATCTCAAGGCAGACTTGGGAAGCCATCTGCCATTATCAACCATTATTCTGCAAAAGCAGATCTTGCAGGGTCAAGGAGAGGAAGCAGTAACTCGAAGTGTCAAAAATATTTGTCTATCAATTCAGTCTTGCCATCACCGAGTGGAATTCAAGCCAGAATCTGTATTAAATTACTTACTCAAGTATGAAGAGTAGAAAAAATATATCACATTGCACACCTTCCATTTGAAACGTTGAAAGTTAAGTTGCAAATTTGTGGTCTGAAGAGCAACTGATGTCTATTAAGTGTTTTTAGGATTTTTCTTTGTTTTGTTTAGTTTTGTTTTTAAATGGTAATGAAGTCTGTGATGGTTTTGTAATGATTCCTAGATGTTAACTTTCTCATCATATCTAATACTAGTATTTCTTCCAATGAAGCATTTTTTCCCAGTCAACTGTCTGGGAAAACAGCTGAAGTATAGGAAGTATAATTATCCCATGACCTTTCTGGGAGTATTCAGACTACCAAATACCATTTTTCATTTTCTTTCCAATAAATGCTCACCAAGAAATCAAAGCACCTGAAACCTAGGTGTAAAACTACTTCTAACCCTTGTATCTGAGGGGAATACATCCACTGTCACAAAATTACAGTGATCCATTATAGTACCTCTGTCATCCCCAGATGGATATAACACTGAAAATGATTTCTCACCTAAAGGGAGACTATTAAGCTTTCCAACAGCTAAGTGTTGCAAACAGTATGTAGAAGGTATCAGGGAATGAACATCTAGAGGAGGGATGCATGCTCAGTGAATGAGCACAGCTACTGCTTGAGTTCCTTGCACAATACAGGGACACAGGAGAAGAGAATGACCTCATGTAGTAGGGCTCAGTTTCCATGGAGGAAGGTATCACATGCCAAACCACCTGAACAAATAGGTTTGCTAGACCTATCTCTTTCCCCAAAGTACAAGAAAGACAATATAATATGAAAACTGCCACAAAAGAAGAAATCTCTCAGAAGAGGTTTGAAAAGATGTGACGGTGTGGCCTCAGGGGAAGATATTAACTGCTAAGGTGAAAGGCTAATTAGTAAGTGATGGATTTTCAGAGCCGTGTTCTGTCTCTCCTTTACCCCTTCTCTTCTGTCATTCACTATGCTTCTCCAGATGGATCTTCTTCTACTCTTCCTTCCTGATGCTGAAGATCACATACTGAATACATGGTCTAAGCAGGTATGCTGTGCTTGAAATCAGGGAGAATTATTAGAGACTCTATCAAAGCAGAAATTCTCTATCGGCTGAAACTTTTTGTATCATGTACCATATACATGCAGAAATGAACACACATTTACACACACACACACACACACACACACACACACACACACACACACACACACACCTTTACCTATCTGCAGCATGAGAGAAACAGAAAGGGAGAGGATAGTGGGAGGGAGGCAGGGAAGAAAGGAGGGTTGGGGGGAGACAACAGAGTTAACTAGGGTATTGTAAGTACTACATGTCTAAATACATTTAAAATCAAATAAATAATATTTAACTGTATTTTTACTGCTTTTCTAATTTTGCCTTAAAAAAATATCTTCAATATCAACACATAAAAGCTAAAACAAATTTATAGATTTTGTTGATTCTTTTTCCTTCTTAATTCTTTTTTTTAAATATTTATTTATTTATTATATGTAAGTATACTGAAGCTGTCTTCAGACACTCCAGAAGAGGGCATCAGATCTTGTTACAGACGGTTATGAGCCACCATGTGGTTGCTGGGATTTGAACTCCGGACTTTCGGAAGAGCAGCAGGGTGCTCTTACCCACTGAGCCATCTCACCAGCCCTCCTTCTTAATTCTTAAATGGCACCTTAGATTTTAATACACTTAATTAAAGAGAATAGTGTTCATAGAGCTAAACTTAAGAAAATTATAAATATTAGGCAGAGGAAGAGTCTTCATGAACAATTAATAAGTAGCAATCGTGTCCTGCATATGTCATAATCTCTGTTCAGAGGAAACTTTTTTTAAGTTTGTGATCAGGAATGGACTCTGGTCCTCAGGGAGACATATGGAATGTGAGCATTTAGGGTAAGTACAGAGAGATGTACTTTCAGTGCCTCTGGCATCTGCAGCACCACATTAATAAAGGTTGATGCTGGTTGTATTAAGAAGTTAAGGGGAGAATAAGGCCTTACCAGGCAGGGGAACCGCATCCATACAACATGGAACATTTTACTCAAGGAACCCTCACGTTATCTGTTTGGCTAGATCTCAGAAGCTGAAGGAGCAAGAATTACAGGAGGGACAGAGTAGAAGACAGAGTTTGATTGTCGTGGAAGATTAGTTAAGGTGAGGTGTTTGCTGCTTTCTCATCACTGTGACACAATACCCAAAAGGAACAACCTAAAGAGGGGAAAGCTTATCTTGGCTAATGGTTGCAAACACATTTCAATACATCGCAACTACAGAAACAAGGTAAATCAGTTTAGCCTGGTATAGGAAGAACATTTCTGGTAGCTTTCTTGAATGAGCATGAGTAGCAAGAAGCACAGAACGTAGGCTGCAGACTGGACCAGCCATCCCTACCCACTACCACCCAAACCCCCACCTCCCAAGGTTCAAAAATTAATTCATCTATCTAGGATCCAGCATTCAATACAGGAGCCTGTAGGGGAAATTTTGGATTCAGACTAACTATTGCCAAGACCGCATCACAAGACCTGAACTTAAGCATCCCCCAAAGACAGAGCATTCTGAGTACAGGCAGAAAAGAGAGCTCTTACTGAAATTGCAGTCAGAAAGATGATTTCTTACCAAGTTTTCCCCTTTGCTACTCTGTATTCTAGCTCTCTTGCTTCCTTAAATTCAACAAACTAAACACATCAGAATCTTCTTTGAATCAGACAGACAGCAGAAATAACAAAACGTCTTTCAAGAGATGAGAGCACTAAATTCTCTGAACAGATCATCTCTTCTCAAGTCACGATGAGTTGAAGCAAAGTGTAGTTTTAGAGGCTGTCTGCAAAATTCAATCAAGTAGGTGGCATGGAATAGTTGAACTGAGAAGCCCAGAGCTGTGGTTATACAGGCATGTAGGCAGAGGGTTTCCAGATTAATGGGCACCATGGACAGGGAGAGAAAATGAAAGGTGAAGTTGAGATCTGAAATAAAAAATAGATTTTAATGCTTATTCTGAGTCTTACAAAACTTGTTACTATGAAGGCATGAGACGGTTTTCAGATCACAGGCTTTCTTCAACCAAGGGGGAAATGCCAGGATACAAATTGAAAGCCAAAATTGTCAAGTTCCAATTGAGTCTTATAGATTGACTCTTAACTTTTCCCTTGCTTTCTGTGATGCCTGACTACTATGGGCATCTGCTGGACAGAGGTCCATTGGTCAGAGGCATAACCCTTCAGCAGTAACTACAGAAGGATGGATATTAGCTCTCCTCCTTCTCAACACTGTGAACTTAATCAAGTAGCTGAACTTCTGTTTTCCTTTCTTCCCTCATGATTGTTTGGTGAAAATTACAACAGGACTTTCGTAACAGTGTTGTAGGAAACCCTAAAGCTTTTATATGTGCAAGATTCTTGGAAATTTTCTGACATGTGGTAAACCTGCAGCTCCATTATCTAGCATGACTTCATCCAAGAGTCACAAAACTAAAGAGTAAACTGAAAGAAGCTGACAGGATCTCGTGTGCCTTTGACAGGAATACCTGAGCAAAGATACAATATCATTTTTTTTTACAAAATATTAGAAACTTTTGTACACAATATTTTCCATGAATCTAACTTAAAAGATGCCACTTCACCACTTGGGCCTTAACAAATACTGTGGTTGTCTAGGGAATCAAACAAACAAATAATGAATCAAAATATATGAAATGAGACCTATTACAACCCTGTTTTTAATAAGAATTATAAGATGATAAAATACATATAGTTTGCATTTGTTAATATCATAATGAGTATCTTATTATGGATTTTTATGTTATATTGTATTAAATTTCATCCCAGGAGAGTTGTAATTTTTCACATTTCAATGAAGAGACCCCTGCCCCTTCATATCATGACTCTGGAGACCAGATGTGAGTCTCAGCTACATATCTTCCCTGTATCACTGTATAAGCGTAATTTGTTCAGTGAGACTAGTATATTTGGGGTTTTCTTATAGGATTGGCTTGCACAAGAGTGTCTTTCCACTATGCCAGGTAGTTCAATCAATTTTCATTATTCTTAAAAAATATTACTAAATAGTGTTCATAACCATGGAGAACTTTGTGGGAAACATGTTACACACATCTCTTATCATCCTTATCATACCAGTGTCCTGGGCACACCTAAGAGACTCAATTGAGTGTCTAGTGGTAGGTCAGAGGAATTGCAGTTTTGCATGTCTTGAGTATAATGCTAAGCAACCCTCAAGGTTTATTTAAATCTACTATTCTTCCTTTCTTTTCTTTTCTTTTCTTTTCTTTTCTTTTCTTTTCTTTTCTTTTCTTTTCTTTTCTTTTCTTTTTGCTTTTTTCTTTTCTTTTCCTTTCCCTTCCCTTCCCTTCTTTCTATTCTATTCTATTCTATTCTATTCTATTCTATTCTATTCTATTCTATTCTATTCTATTCTTCTTTATTTCTTTTTTCCTATTCCTTTTTTGAGTTCTTCTGAGGTCAAAGGTCAAAGGGAAGTCCTGCAAGTGTTTACATTGAATAAGACACTAGCAGTTGCTAGTATCTGATCAACTTTACATGGGGTGACTCAAGCATTATATAGTTTTGAGAGACTGAAGTTAGGAATACCAAGGATGGGCAAAGGTCATTGGCTGAGGGCTTAGAGCACTAAAATGTCTCCTAGGCTTGGTGAACCTTTTCAGTAATCTCAGGTGCTAGTTAAATGGGTTCCTTTCAGGACAAAGCAAGTTGAACCTATAGTCTGAACCAAGGCTATGTGACATTCTGCAGGTAGAGGTGTGGGATTTTCCTCAGACAAGTTGAAAAAGAGAGAAGCCCAGAAAATAAAGGGAATCCTTCATATTGTACCCAGCCCTACAATTTTATCCAAACAATGGTAGACTTTGACCTTAAGTAGCAGAGTTTTCCCACAGATAGTCATTTTTTTAAAGCAAGAAATATAAGAATTTTCAAAACTAGGGGCCAGGCCAGAGTTGATTATGAGACAGTAATTAACATTTTTAGTGAGAAAACAGAAGCCAAGATTTAAGTGAAATTTTTATGAGAACTGAAGCTTTGATGTAGAACTACGAATATAGGCACGAAATATAGGAAATACTATATGGATTTTCTGTGGTTTCTCTGAAGTCCCTTATAGATTTTCCTTGGAGCTTCATAGGAGTAAATCTTACTATTTGGCACCAACAGAGTATAAGTGAAGTGTGCAACAGATTCTCCTTTACATATAAACAGAATGTGTTTTCTTTAAATGGCCTTGTATATACCTGTCACTGATTTTGCACCTACAGACACTTCATTTTGTGGTACTTATAAATACTTTTCTCATGTAAATTGGATCATCAATATAGCTTATAAAGCTTTCAATATTTATAATTAGAGTTATTGCATTCAATTAAAACATTACTGTGTTAGAAAATATATTTTATACTTAATTATTTTCCCTATCATTTACTCTATATTACTTACAGAGGTTTATAGGAAAATTCATTAAGAAAATATAAATCAATTAATAAATGAAACATATATAAAATTTATTTTTTTTAAATTTTTACTGGTTGTTTTATTTATTTACATTTCAAATGTTATCCCACTTCTCAGATTCCCCTCTGCAAATTCCTTATCCTACCTCCTCCCTCTGCTTCTATGAGGGTGCTCCTCCACCCACCCATCCACCCACCCATTCCTGCCTTACCATTGTAGCATTCCCCTACACTGGAGCATGTAGCCTTCACAGGACCAAGGACCTCCCATTCCATTGATGCCAGATAAGGCCATACTCTGCTACATATGCAACTGGAGGCATTAGTCCCTCCATGTGTACTCTTTGATAGTAGTTTAGTCCCTCAGAATTCTGGGGGTCTAGTTGCTTAATATTGTTCTTCCTATGGTGTTGCAAGCACCTTCGGTACTACCTTCAGTCCTTTTTCTAACCCCTCCATTGGGAAACTCGTGCTAAGTCCAGTGGTTGGCTGCATGCATCATCATTTGTATCTATAAGGTTCTAGCAGAGCCTCTCAGGACACAGCTATATCAGGCTCCTGTCAGCAAGCACTTTTTGACATCAGTAATAGTGACTGGGTTTGGTGGCACTTGTAGGATGGATCCCCCAGGAGGGGCAGTCTCTGAATGGCACTTCCTTCAGTCTCTGCTCCACTCTTTGTCCCTGTATTTCCTTTAGACAGGAGCAATTCTGGGTTAAAATTTTTGAGAAGGTTGGGTGATCCCAGCCCTCAACCTGGAGCTAGGGGTCATGACTAACCTCTCAATATAGTCTCTACATGTTCTCTCTCCCCTTTATTGGGTATTTCAGCCAATGTCATCCCAGCTGGTTCCTGGGAGCCTTTCCTTTTCTGAAATCTGGGACTTGCTAGTGGCTACCTTCAGTTCCCCATCCCCCATTGCTACACACCTCTGTTCAATTTCCTATCCCTCTGTACATCTACCCCTTTTCCTCCCCAACCTAATCCTGCCCCCCTTTTCTCCTTACCCTCCTTTATCCCTTCCAACTCCTTCCCACCCTCTACTTCCCGTGATTATTTTGTTCCATCTTCTAAGTAAGACTGAAGCACTCACATTTTGGTCTTCCTTCTTCTTGACTTTCATATGCTCTGTAAGTTGAATTGTGGGTATTCCAAATTTTTTTCTCAATGTCCACTTGTCAGTAAGAACATAACATGTGTGTTCTTTTGTGACTGGGTTATATCATTTGGGGTAAAGATTTTTTTGTTTCATTCATTTGCCTGTGAATTTCATGAAGTCATTTTCTTTTTTAAATAGCTGAGTAACACTTCATTGTATAAACGTATCACATTTCCATATCCTTTCCTCTGTTGAGGGACATCTAGGTTGTTTCCAGTTTCTGGTTATTATAAATAAGGCTGATATGAACATAGTAGAGCATATGTCCTTGTTATATTTTGGAGAATCTTTTAGGAATATGTCCAGGAGAGGTATAGCTGGGTCCTCAGGAAGTACTATGTCCAGTTTTCTATGACACCACCAGACTGTTTTCCAGAGTGTTTGTACAAGCTTCTAATTTCACCAGCAATGGAAGAGTGTTCTTCTTTCTGCACATCTTATCCTGCATCTGCTGTCACCTGAGTTTTTGATATTAGCTATTCTGATTGGTGTGAGGTGGAATCTCGGGTTGTTTTGATTTGCATTTCCCTGATGACTAAGGATGCTGAACACTTCTTTAGATACTCCTCAGCTATTCAAGATTCCTTTGTTGAGAATTCTTTGTTTAGCTCTGTACACCAGTTTTTAATGGGGTTATTTGGTTCTCCAGAGTTTGAGTAAATATGACTATAATTCTCCCCCATGTAATACAAATGTTAATACTCAAACCACACAATTTATTAAAATATTTTATGAAGAGAGTAAAAATTTTTCTTTGAAGTGTTAAGTAATGGGCAGGGCTGAACATATTTTCATATCTATAGTAGGTACTAATAAAGTTATTAAGAAAACTAAACTAAGAATCCAATATTCTTTCTAGTTTTCCTACTGATTATATTTATGCCTCCTTTATTTTATTTTTTCATATTCATACCTCTTTGAGTCTGCAAATGTTTGTATTTATAACAGTATTCACTGTGCTCTTGAACACATACTCTTGAATTTTAAGGTTTTGTTTGCATTAAAGGATTAAACATTAAAACATAAAGTAGTCAACATTGCCATGGTTCACATCTTATGATCCAAAATAACATGCTATCTTTTGTCATGTTAATACATTTAGTTCATGAAAATGTGATCTCCCTATGTGGCTGTTCCATCTCCTTTTATCATTGCCATTTTCCTTGCTTCCTTTTACTTTTCTTTGTACAAAATAGACACGAGTCTTGATATTTGTGCACAACTGTATTTATTTTCTTTTAATAGATTAACTGAACCAATTAACATTACTTGATAAAACAAACTTATTTGAGTTCATAACTTTCATAGTCTCTTATTATTGTTTGTATTGTATAACTTTCTCTGTACAGTATGAGTCATTTGCCTTTTATAATTGTTATTATTGATACTGATCAGGTTTAAATATCTATACGTTGTTTTAGTAGTTACCTGTATACACATACACCTCCTACTGATGACCAACAAGGCCATCTTCTGCCACATATGTGGCCAGCACAATGGGTCCCTCCAACTATATTCTTTGGTTGGTATATATTCACCATGGAGCTCTGGGTGGTCTGACATGTTAACACTGTTGCTCCCTCTATGGTTCTGCAAACACCCTCAGCTCTTTCAGTTCCTTCTCCAATTCCTCCACTGGGGACCCCCGAGCTCAGTCCAATGGTTGGATGTGAGCTTCCTCCTCTGTATTTGTCAGGCTCTGGCAGAGACTCTCAGGAAACGACCATATCAGGCTTCTATCAGCAAGCACTTCCCAGCATCCACAATAATGCCTGGGTTTGGTGGTTGTATATGGGATGGATTCTCAGATAGGGCAGTCTCTTTCTTTTAATCTCTGCTCTACACTTTGTCTTTATATTTCCTCTTATGAGTATTTTGTTCACCTTTCTAAAAAGCACTTACGCATCCACATTTTGTCTTTCTTTTTCTTAGACTTTATATGGTCTGTGAACTGAATCTTAGGTATTCTGAACTTTTGAGCTAATAACCACTTATTAGTGAGTATATATCATGTTTTTTCCTTTGTGACTGAGTCACCTCACACAGGATGATTTTCTCAAATTCCATCCATTTGCCTGTGAATTCTATGAAGTCATTGTTTTTAATAGCTGAGTAGTATTCCATTGTGTAAATGTACCCCATTCTGTATCCATTCCTCTTTTGAGGGACATCTGGATTCTTTCCAGCTTCTGGCTATTATAAATAAGGCTGCTATGAACATAGTGGTGCATCCCAGTGTTAAACTATTTAAAATTTCACTCTCTTTTGTGGATTTTTTTTATTTCCTTCATTTCCTATCAATTGTATCAAAGCAACTAGTAGGCATTGCTTCTTCTCTCTGTCCTCATATGACAGCGCATAATTTGTACCACAGAACACCATGCTTCTCATGTACATTCACCATTTCATGCACTGTTCTCTTATTCCTTGGGGACTTTCTCATTGCAGATATTAAATGTCTCACAGAAACAGGGACAGGAAGGATTCATTTCATCTCAAAAGTTTCAGGGTTTTGAGTCTTTGATAGTGTGGTCCTGTGGGCTTGAACAAACATTGTGACAGTGTGTGCATGTCCTATAGAGTTTCTTTACCTCAAGGCAGATGGAAGAAAGAGCAGACAAGAAACAGAGAATACAGTAATACAGAAATTGGGCAGAGCAAGAAATGGATTCAAAGGACACCTAGTGACATCAGTTCTCATATGAGGTCTCACCCTCAGTTTTCACACCCTCTCAGTCAGCATCAGTAGCTGAAGACCAGGTATCAAACACATGGGCCCTATTCAGACATCTTATATTCAAATGAGAACAGCAACTTTCATTTTAATACTCTGATCTATAATATAAATTATTTCCTTGAAAATGTTTTAGCAGTCTATCGATCTGATGAAGTAAACTCAGAGGGCGTGTGTTTAGAAAAATGTCTAAACCATTTATGACTAATACTGATTATGAATTCCTCTGATACTCAAAGAACAGAACTGAATATAAAATCATTGTGTTATCTTTATTTCACTCTTTAAAAAAATATGAACCAACCCATTTTTTACATTGATTGTTGTTTTTAAAAATAAAACCTGATGGCACTGTCTGTTAACTTTTACCTTGTTTAATTCTGTACTCCATAGGCCCTAATGATTCATGAAGTAGAGAGATGAGTGCTGGGCAGTGGTGGCGCATGCCTTTAATCCCAGCACTTGGGAGGCAGAGGCAGGCAGATTTCTGAGTTCAAGGCCAGCCTGGTCTACAGAGTGAGTTCCAGGACAGCCAGAGCTACACAGAGAAACCCTGTCTCTAAAAACAGAAAACAAAAAACAAACAAAAAATAAAAACAGAGAGAGAGAGAGAGAGAGAGAGAGAGAGAGAGAGAGAGAGAGAGAGAGAAGAATAGTTCATCAAACTGCTTGTTCTAACTAATTTTACAATGCATTCTGGCTAAGGTCATGATATATAAACTCATAGTTTGATCTACAAAACATTTTCTGAGAAAATAATTTTAACGATTCATTTTATTCTTAGAGGAAGATTCTACTGAATCTCAATTATTTTTGACCTCATGTTGAGGGCTTAATTTTGTATTTTAACTTTATTTATTTTGACGATTTATTTTTTTTAAATAAATATTTTAGACTAGTTAATTGTGAGCATTAAAAGAACACAAAGAAGAACATTATTCTATTCGCTGCAGAATATTTCAAACTTAGAAACCTCAACAAATATATGTATATAAATAAGTTTCTGAGGAACGATGATGCTCCTTATAGAATTAATTTAATGACTTAAATAGAGAGAGAACTATGTATGATGCTGCTGCAGATGGAATCATATAAACTTCCTGGTATCAGCAGAGATACAAGGACAAAGACTCCAATTCCAGCCTCACATCCTCCAGTCACCTTAGAAAAATAACACAGGAATAGAAAAGAATGTCCTAATTTGACAAAGGCACTTGGAACACTGAACTCTCACACACAGTGACAAAATACCAACAAGGCAAGCAAATAAACATCAGAAATAGACCCTATATTTAAAGAGAGGGACGTTAAATGAAATCTCCTATAGTGAGGAGCAGGAACCTGTAGAGCCACCTCTGTAGAAAGACAATCCACCAAGTGGAGGGATAGGGTTGCCATCTCAGAGTCAAAAACTTTGACCCTGAATTGTTCCAGTTTGAATAAACTGCAGGAACAAAAATGAAGAAGAACCTGAGGATAAGGAGGTCCAGGGACAGGCCCAAATTGGAATCAAGCTCAAGAGGAAGCCACAAGTGCCGATACTATTACTGAGGCTATAGAACACTCACAAAAAGCAACCTATCATGACTGCCCTCTGAAAGATCCAACAAAAAGCTGAAAGAACAGGATGCTGATACTTACGTCAAACTAATGCCAGAAACTGCTGACCCCTGTGGTTGAATTAGGGAAAACCTGGAAGAAACTGAGAAGGACGTTGACTCTGTAAGAAGACCAGTAGTCTCAACTAACCTGGACCCCTGAGATCTCTCAGACACTGAGCTACCAACTAGGCAGCATACACCAGCTGATACAAGGCCCCCAACACATGTACAGCAAAGGACTGCTGGGTCTCTGTTCAGTAAGAGAAGATGCACCTAACCCTCAAGAGATTGGAGGCCTCAGGGAGTGGGGAGGTCTGCTTGGATGGGGGTAAGGGGTAGGGACATCCTTGTGGTAATGGCAGTGAGGAGGAATGGGATGTGGAACAGTCAGAAGGTGGTCCAGGAGAAGAAGAAGAAGAAGAAGAAGATTATGATTTAAAAAATCAAGGAAATCTAGTAAATAATGATTGCCCATGGTTTCAATGTCCTAAATACTGTGATTAAAAGCATGGAACAAAATCCACCATTTCTGTCTCAAACTATTTTTATATTCAAAACAATTTTATAATTTTGCTTAAAATATCTCTGTAGCTATTTTTGTTTTCTCTCTGTGTGTCTCTCTGTCTCTGTCTTTCTTTCTTTCTCTTCTTGCTACCTCTTTAATTTTAATGTTTTTGGTTTTTGAAAGAGGAACTTTTGTAGTCTTGGCTAGCATTTAACTTACTTTGTGTCTGAGAGTATCCTTAAACTTCTACTTCCCAAGGGCTGGATTACAGGTAGGAATCACTACACCCAGTTTTTGACATGCTGGAGACTGAACAACCCAAGCATGCACTGGACCCATTCAGATATATCCCCAGCTCTAAAGTAATGATTTAATTGTTGGTGTGTTGTAATTTGATTCCTGAGAATCTCACCACTTGTGGATTCAAAGAAATAAGCAAGTATTTAAGAATATTACATTAAGCAGTGATCTTAATAAAAAGTTGATCAGTTTTTATTTTTTTGTTATAAATGTTTTATTTGTCTTTCTTTCCTATGCGTTGGGGGGCTTATCCTAATTTCTCTGCAAAGATTAAAGAAGACATTATGGAGCAAGGGAATCTTCTGACCTCACCAAATGGCAGCCATATCCTGAGGAAATGTTAGGTAAGAAAATTATCTGTACAGCAGAGGACCTCTCAGACAACATTGCTGTAGACTAGATTTATGGCTTCTTCTAAGAAGCCACCAGCCACCAGCATCTCTTTCCCACAGAGTTCAGAAAAGGCTCATTAAGTTTCATGACCCTGCTAAACCAGTATCACTAGCTTAAATAGCTCCCTCTAGTCTAGCTAATGCCTTTACTTTCTGTTGTATAAAGGCCTCCAAGCCTACATGTAAAATGGAACCAAGTTAAATGGTACCTGTCACTGCAGACAGAGAGTTATCCTTGGGAGAAGCTGTATGGCCTAAGGACAATGGGTAAACATTGTGAGACCTGGAAAACATTCCTTTTTCCCTTGTCTGAGTCAGGTTGTTATAGAGAATAATTTCCCATGACCCTTTTAGCTGGAAATAGAACCTTCTTAGAAACCTGACCTCACACTGTAAGATATTTTTCTGCTTTTTTTTTTCCCCTCAAAAACATTTCAACTTTTTGGATACAGTTTTCATCTTACTAGCAATAAAACCCAGTTTATATACATTTCTCCTAAACCAATACTATGTTTTTCATGAATGGATTTACATGAATGCATTTAAATATAAATTCTTGATGCTCACATAAATTTCAATACTTTTATGTAATGAAACAAAACACAGTTATTGATGTCAATTCTGTTAAGCGAATTTTTGTGTCTTCAGATTTAATAGCAAGTTATCTATCAAGATGAAGAGCACGGGGCAGGGAATATGGAGTGTAAAATAAATAAATAAATAAATAAATAAATTTTAAAAATAAAATAAAATAAAAATTATTTTAGATTGAAAGAAGAATGGTTAAAGGATGTTCTAGAAAAATCAGTATCTTTGCAACTATATGTTGTAAAAATTATGTCCCAAAATAGAAAAAATCATGACTATTAGGGGAATAAAAATGATTGGGTTTATGCTTCTAAACTCAAAAGAAACTTTGGATGCTTTCAAAATCACTAGAAAACTTAGTGTTCGTGCTAGGCCCTCAAGCAGCTCTTAATTCATATTGTAATTAGAAGATAACATTTTTTTTCAGGGTCAGAAGAGACTTTGTGACACTAGCAAATATTTACGTTGGAAGTTTGACTTAAACACAGTCCATAGACCCAGAGAGGTTAGGTAAAGAGGAATTCTATAGGGAGGAAGCATGGGTTTTCCTGGTAAAGGAAAATATAATAGATTCTGCCGGTGAATGGTGAACTGGTGTTGGATGGGGATGCGAATATGAGGGATCAGATTGTGGGTGGGGAGAGTCCATTGAGAAGCAGCTGGAATGGAAGAGCATAGGGGTGACAGAATGGAAATATAATGGAGTGGAAACTTCCTAGAATCTATTAAGATGACCCTAGTGAGGATTCCTAGTAATGGAGGTTTTAGAGTGTGAACTGTCCATTTGTAATCGGGCAAGACTCCCAGTGGTAGGACTGGGTTACATTCCCTTTAGGTATTAGCCAAGGATGTTTCATGAAGATCCTTCAACAACTGATGCTGATGCTAGAACAGAAGGTTGCTCTCTGGAAACTGTAGTGAGGACCTACTGCCAACTTCCAAGCACCTCATTTAAAATACAGAGGTTGAGCTGGTACAGGCTTGGAGACTTCACTGCTCTGCTCTACTCTCTTTGATTTGAGAAGGTGCTCTTCAGACAATGGAAAGAGAAGCCTGAACACCAAGCCAGCCAAGAAACCTTCCACCTTAAACCTGTATTGTCTGCAAGAAGTTTGTGTGGGGGGGGGGGGGCTATGGTAGCTCAGAACTTGTGGAAGTGGGCAACCAATGGTGGTTTCACTTGAGATCCATGGCATTAGAGGGAGCACATGTCCTACACTGCCAGGAGCAGAGACTGGATAACATAGAAACCTAGGGTAGAATCAAACACAGCTGGAAAAATAATCAATGAAATTATTTCATTTTTACATTTCTAAGGTCTATTTTATTTATTTGCATTTCAAATGTTATTCCCCCTTCCCATTTTCCCCTTCGCAAGCCCCCTATCCCCTCCTACCTCCCCCTGCCTCTATGAGGGTGCTCCTCTACCGGCCCACCCACTCCTGTCTCAGTGGCCTAGTGTTTCCCTATCCCCGTCATCAAGCCTCCACAGGACCAAGGTGCTCCCCTCCCATTGATGACAGATAAGGTAATCCTCTGCTAAATACACAACTGGAGCCATGGGTCCATCCATGTATACTCCTTGTTTGGTGGTTTAGTCCCTGGAAGCTGTGGGCTATCTGGTTGGTTGATATTGTTGTCCTATCTATGAATTTGCAAACCCATCAGCTCCTACAGTATTTGCCCTAACTTCCCCATTGTGGGCACTATGCTCAGTCCTGTGTTTGTCTGTGTACATCTGCATCTACATTAGTCAGGCTCTGGCAGAGCCTCTCAGAGGACAGCTATACTGGGCTCTTGTCAGTAAGGACTTGTTATCCACAGTAATATCTGGATTTGGTGTCAGCAGATAGGATGAATCCCTAGGTGGGGCAGTCTCTGGATAGCCTTTCCTTCAGTTTCTGCTCCACTCTTTGTCCCTGCATTTCCTTTTGACAAGAGGAATTCGGGATTAATATTTTTGAGGTGGGTGAGTGGCCCCATCCCTCAACTGAGGGGCCATGCCTATCCAATGGATGTGGTCTCTAGAAGTTCTACCTCCCATTTGTTGGGTATTTTGCATAAAGTCCTCCCTCTTGGGTCCTATGAATCACTTGGGTCCCTGGTACCTGGGACTTTCTAGTGGCTGCTCCCAGGTCCCCCTCCCCCACTGCTACCCATCTACTTTCACATTCCTGACCATCCTTACTTCTCCCCCATCTCCTCCCAAATCTAAACTGGCCTCCCTTTTTCCCCTCCCCCTCCTCTCTCCCTCTACTTCCCAGAGATTATTCTCTTCCAAGATTGAGTAGGACTGTAGCATCCATACTTTGGTGTGATCTTCTTTCTTCTTGGGTTTTATGTGGCCTGTGAGTTATATCATGGATATTCCAAGCTTCTTTTTGGATAATACCCACTTATCAGGGAGTACATACCATGTGTGTTCTTTGTGACTGGGTTACCTCACTTAGGATGATATTCTTCTATAGTCATAGATCTGTGCTGTGTCCATTCATCACCAGAGAGGCTTGCTCTGGCGGTAGATGAGAACTACAGTCAAACACTATGTAAAGAGAGTCTATTTTGGAGGTCTCCATAGAGGTCCTCTCACTGGAGATCAGGGAACCCTACTAAAGAGGAGAGGAAAGACGGTAAAAGTCAGATGGATCAAGAACACCAGGAGAAGATGGCCCACCAAATCAACTTAGGCGGGTTCACATGGGCTTACAGAGACTGAAATGGCAAGCACTAGGTCTTCATGGACCCTCAGCACGTCATATTTGTTTGTCTACATTATGGCTAGTAGATTGGTAATTTTGTGAGAATCCTAACAGTGTGAACAGGTATATCTGTGATTTGTTTGTTGGCCTTTGAGACTCCCTGCTATTGGGTTGCCTTGTTCATACTTTATATGATGGATTTTGCCTTGTCTTTTTGATTGTTTTCTCTCCTTTTTGTGGTATGACAGAAGAATCTGTGTTCAATTAAAAAAGAAAAAAATGAGACAAAGTAAAACAAACAAAAATTATTAGATGATCATAAATTAGAAAAAGCATATAGAGTGACTACCCTTGAAAGATGTATACTTCTCCTTCCAAATGTGAGCTATGCCTTGACAGACAAGGCATATGATCTTGACAATTGATCATAAAATAGCTGTTCAATCTTGGCAGGTATAGAGAGACATGGTTTAACAGAATTTGAGACCCAGGCAGAGGCATCAATCATCTTCATATTGAACACTTTTGGCGTAATGCTAAGTGGAAATTTGCAGATCTGGGGAAGGACTGAAGGAATAGAAGGGGATTACAACACCATAGGAAGAACAACATCAACTAACCAGCCCCCCTAGAGGTCCCAGAGACTAAACCACCAACCAAAGATGACACGTGGAGAGATCCATGGCTCGAGCTACATATGTAGCCAAGGAGGGCCTTATCTGGTATCAACGGGAGGGGAGGCCCTTGGTCCTGTGGAGGTTTGATGCCCCAGCTTAGGGAGATGCTAGATCAGTGAGGTAGGAGTGGAGGAGTGGGTAGAGGAGCACCTTCATAGAGGCAAAGGGGAGGGGGGACAGGGCAAATGGGAAGGGGAATTGTGGAGGGGTAATCAGAAACAGGGATATCATTTGAAATAGAAATGAACAAAATGATAAATAATTTTTTAAAGTGGCAAAACAAGCCTTTATAATATCCACAGGAATAAAAATGCATTGGGCAGTAAGATAAGCGCCTACATTTTAGTAGTATGTAAGTACTCGTATTCAGAAACTCAACCCACTTATTTCAAAATCAGCTATGTACACAGACTTATTTTTTGCCCAAAATGATTGGGGATATTTTTGCTTAGAACTTACAAGTCCCCTACAAACAAAGTGCTTCTCAGACATGATGTTTTAAAACAACATTAAAGGCACACAGGCAAAGTTCTGAGAAGGAAGGTGTAATGACAGTGATCATTATTGTCTTGAGAGCTGTAAGTGAACAGATTGAGAGCTCTGAGAAGGTACCTTCAATTTGCTGCTTAGAATGTATTAAAAATCATAAACATTAAACATCTTTAGTTACAAGCATTATAGTAGAAAATGATTTTAGGTAAAGAGAAAACATTTACATTTTCATTAACAAGACATTACACTTTTTTAAAATCCTATTTTAAAAATATTCTTCATGTATATTTTGAAAAGGACTATATCAGTTTTTAACTTATATTGATATTTTTATACAATATGTTCTCTATCTTGCTTCTCACACAACTTCATTCCCTACATTTCTCAACAAACAATCAAACAACAAAAACCAAGAAATATGCACAGAAAACCCACAGAAATACAAAATCAGAAACCAAAATACATAGCAAAGAGCCATCAAGATGAAAAATGCCCACATAAATCAATATGAGACACAAAGTCTACAAAAATACAACAGGTTAATTTTATATTGACCATCTACTTATAAAGAGATACAAAGCCAGGCATGGTGGCACATGCCTTTAATCCCAGCACTCGGGAGGCAGAGGCAGGTGGATTTCTGAGCTCGAGGCCAGCCTGGTCTACATAGTGAGTTCCAGGACAGCCAGGGCTATAAAGAGATACCCTGTCTCGAAAAACCAAAAAAAAAAAAATTCATATAAATATGTTCCCTCAATATAAGAAAAATGATTTTTAACTCTGTGAGAAGTAATAGTTGAAGCTACATTAATATGTACTCTGTTATGGTAGTAAAATAGAAACAATGTTATACTTTATTAATGCAATACATTTTACATTATTCATGGGATGTGTTAGCTTAGTGTTTTCAAATGATTTAGTTAAAGAAATGTATACATTAGTTATTTCAGGCCATGTGATATTATTGATAATTATTCAACTCTGCCAATGAGCAGTCATGATCAATAGATAAGTGAATGGGTACAAATATGTCATGGGAACTCTCTATACTGTATAAATTTAGGTGAAGGACCTAATTTTGTCTATAGAATGTAGTTTTAGAGTCCACATTTTAAAAGTAAATATGGCTGCTTTATGAAAAAAAATTGTTGAGAAACACTAGTTTGCGGAGTTTAGCTGAGTAAAGACAGCCCTCTTTAGACTCCTCTAAAATGCACTATCCACACTAAAGAAAGATTCATATTAGGTCAATGTTACTTCCCAGAATTATTCTCCAGGATTACCCTAGGGTTCTCTCAATTTTGTTTCATGCTAGAATCTTCTTAATTTTATTATTTTGCTTTCAGTCTCTCTATTGTCTTTAATATGAAATTTAGACATCTGTGATTCTTCAGTAATGTCACTGGGATACAATTTCAGTTATATATAACACATTTGAAGTATTTAACATTTTTCAAAATGAGAGACCAGAAAGTCCAAATTTTTACTGTAATTTTAGTGGTCAGTGATTGTTCCTTAGTCCACTGTCCATTAGACTTGAGCCACAATAGCAAATTGCTTCTCCTTCATGAGAATGAGCTCTAAATACAATTAGTGTTCTCTATATGAACATCCCCACCTGTTTTTTTCCCCATTCTTCAATAAACTACTTTTCTTTCCCATAATTATTATGTTCCCCTAGTGGTAAAGCTTAGAGAAAAATGTGAATCGAAGTCTACTAGTGTGAACGAACTGTGACCTGAATCTTAGTTCAAACTTTGTTAACTGTTTGCCTATAAACAACATACACAATTAGCCATGTTATAACAAAGTTAATTGCAGCTAATCCATATCTTGACCTGTTTATAGGCACATGTGATGCTTCAATTAATGGATCTTGTCAAGTACATGAAGATAAATACTTAGAGTACTACAAACTAAGCAACAGGTTTTCAATTAGCATTATAAACCTTTTTATAATGTTTATAAGCTTTTTTTAATTCATAAAACTATTCTAGGTGGTATTTGGATGACTAAAGAATGAGAATCAGGATCCTTCACCCCTCACTCATCCAAACATGTCTACCTCATATTCTGTTAGGAGACAGTTCCTCACTGGAAATTTGTTAACCTGAGAAAGCATGATTGTACAATGACTCACACACAAAGTTTACTGGTATATGACTTCAAGCATCAAATCAAAGCTACCTAAAATGTCCCTTTCTTCTGTGACTATCACTAACGGTACATAATTGGCTCAGAATGCAATGTATCCTCATTTTAAAGTGTTCTCACCTACATTCTTAGTCACGCATTTTAACAAAACATTCAGAAAGACTTTTTTGTCTTTATCTTTGACCATATCACTCTCTGATCTCGTATTTGTGGCCAATGCACATTCTTAGAACAGGAAACTGTGTTTTCATTTATCAAATGTAGTGCATTTCATTTATCAAATGTAGTGCATTTCACACAATGGGAGCTGTAAATGCTGATAAAATGTTCACCTTTTGTAGAGAGGCTCACAACAACTCCCACTGTAAAGACTGTTCTCATACAGTTCATCTAATCATCAGCAATGATTGGATCTGGAACAGATGAATCCATTGGCAGATTCATGATTGCATGAAGTTATTAGGAGGAAGTCGGATTGGAGTTTCTTTGGAGGGAGAAGGCAGCTAGGGATGGAGATCTGAAAGAGATCCATGGTCCATGGCTTCATGGCCCTTACTTTCTGCCTTCTGGTTACTCCGAGGTAAGCAGTTTTGTTTCTCTGCACATTTCAGTTATGATGATAAGCTTAACCACAGAATCAGAAATAATTAGACCAGAACAATAGAATTCAGTTATCTCTGCAACTATGAACCAAAATGAACCTTTGCTTCATTAAGTTAGTCTCCTCTTGTATTTTGTTACTACAATGAGAATTAAGCAGCATAGATTTTCTTAGAGGTTATCATAAAGCATTCATTAAGTTCTTTAATTATTGGTAGCTCTAAACCATACAAATATATTTTAATCATCATTTGTTAAAACTCCACATAATGTCTGAATGAAATGCACGACACATCCTTGAAGAGATTATTCTCCTTTAGAGGATAGTACTGAATTTTATCACAATTTGAAACAAATGTTTAAAAATATTAAAGTTAATTAGAAGAATGTCCAAGTAGTGATATCTCTAAAAGTGATGTTTTACAAACAACAACATAATTAATCATACTAAGTCTACCAATTCACATAAACTATCTCAATCAGTTATAATAGTAGTATTTCTATAGAATTAAAATAAAGATTTAGAGATGAGGAAGAAATCACAGTGTCTTTACAGCCTAAACAAAGACTCCTCTGATGCTTAATTGTTTATATCTAGTGGCTTGACATAAAGAATATATCTCACCAGGAGTTGATTCTATTCAGTATCAGAAAGTTCACTTTTCAAAAGTCAGTGGTTTTTTTGGCTAAAGCACTGCAATTTCTTTGTTGCTATTGTGAACAATTGGTAATAACTAGATGTTTAAAGGACAAAGTTATTTCTATATCCAACCAGGGTACTGGATAACTTAGAGATGTGTTCAGATATACTGTATCATGTCTCCAGAGAGTTGAACTCATTGCAGCAGAATATGCTTTAATGTCTGTGGTCCACAAAAGTGTTCCCTGTAGTGTATGGAATGGAGACCATGTTATCTCATTCTGCCTTTTAAATTTTTAGAAATAACGACAACAACAACAAAAAAAGATAGAAAAGAGAAAAAGAAAAATTGGGTGTACCTGGAGCACAGAAGCTTGTCCTTATATGTATGTGTTCATGAGAACTTTAAAAGGTGTGCATGTGCGTGTGTGTGCGTGTGTGTGTTTGTGTGTATTTTTGTGTTTATTTCTGTTTGTGAAGCTGAGTGTCAGGGAGAATAGGTGTGCTAACAATAATAGAATAATGAGTATTAGACATAACAATACTTCTTTCTTCGGTTTGCTCACTCAGTTGCCAAACTGTAGTGTGCGTGCGTGTGTGTGTGTGTGTGTGTGTGTGTGTGTGTGTGTATGTGTGAGTTCTTCTCTAATAACTGTACAGTAACATGTTGTATGTAATATATGGACTAATATTTTACCCACTTTCAACTCACAGGGCTGCCATTATTTATCCCATTAGCCATGTCTCCTTATCTAATATTAATGTTATATTCTTTTCTCTAGGGAATCTCATTTTTTTTCTATCTAAGAGGAGGTAAATAATTTCTAGCCATAAATTCTTTAAAATATTATTCTTCTCTGCAAAAATAAAGAATAAAAAATTTCTGTGGAGACAAAGGAGACAGATAAAAAATATGTATGTGAATTATCCTCTCCCTAATACAGTGAGCCTTGCTTGACAATTTTTGGTTACCTTGCTATTCTCAATAGTCAGTGTACGAGTCAATCTGATCTAAATCAAGCACTGTACTCTCTGTATGATACCTGGGTAAGTGAGGTCCTGTAGTGGAGACATTTTTGTCCCATCATCTGCTTTGGAGAATTCACCTCTTGACTCCTAAAATTATAGCTCATAGGTTGTTACACAATATTTTTCTGTTAAATTGTACTTAGGAGCACTGAGTAGAAAACAACTTCCAAGCTGGGTGGGGGTGGTGCACGCCTTTAATCCCAGCACTTGGGAGGCAGAAGCAGGCAGGCAGATTTCTGAGTTCGAGGCCAGCCTGGTCTACAAAATGAGTTCCAGGACAGCCAGAGCTATACAGAGAAACCCTGTCTCGAAAACAAACAAAAACAAACAAGAAAGAAAGAAAGAAAGAAAGAAAGAAAGAAAGAAAGAAAGAAAGAAAGAAAGAAAGAAAGAAAGAAAACAACTTCCAGAAATTGTAATTATTGACATAAACATTGCCAGGATCATGATCAAGATTGGTTCAAATTACCTTCTTTGTAACACTATGAATCTAAATGTCTCTGACTTCTCAAAAATAATAATATAAATGACAGTCATATGTCTGTAAGTTTTTGACACAAGAATCATCTCATTTAAAAATTTTAAAGTAGTGTCCTATGTCATTAGATAGCACCTGTATTTCTATATTTCAAGAGTCATATAATGCCTGCAAACATCAGAACATACAGATACTAAACTAAATAAATTTAGAAAAAGATATATTTAAGCTATTATATTATGAATAAAACATCATCTATACCAAATAGCTTATTTAGTTTGTTTAAGATGTGCAATGTGATTTAAGAATACATATTGCCAAGTGAGACAGCATTACCTTTTTTTGCATGAAATTATTGTGCAAGTTTATTTTACATGGATTCAACTGACTTGAATATTATAGATATAAAGTTTTACCAAACATGGATATTTAATTGAGTATTTTGAATTCCTTCTGGGATATGCAAAACTTTCATATTTACATAAACTTAGGTAGCTGTTCTCTAAGTCCTCAGACTCAATATTTTACATTTAGAAAATCTCAGTTTACCTAGTCAGTCATCGATGGGAGGAGAGGCCCTTGGTCCCCTGAAGGTTCTATGCCCCAGTGTAGGGGAATGCCAGGGCCAGGAGTGGGAGGGGGTGGGCTGGGGAGCGGGGAGGGAAGAGGAAGGAGGGGGTTTTTGGAGGGAAAACTAGGAAAGGGGATAACATTTGAAATGTAAATAAAGAAAATATCAAATAAATAAATAAATAAATAAATAAATAAATAAATAAATAAATGTCTGCGCTATAATAGCTCAGCTGTGATTTCTTATAAAAAAATAAGAAAACTCAGTTTAGTACGATTTTCCATAACTGCTCCCACTGAGCTGTTTCAAAATATTTACTCCTTCAGATTTTAAGAATTGACCTGAGGACTTACTGCAAGGCTAGGAAACTATAGTACCATTGAATGATTATCCCAAGCAGTTATATTTTAAAATAATATATATATATATATATATATATATATATATATATATATATATAAAACTATTCCTCCAAAAGCATCATTGAGGGGATCAGTAGAAAGAATTTAAGAGGCAGAGGAGGTAAATAAATACAAGGAAAAGGTATCCACTTATGTAGAGGAATGCCAAGGTGGTGAGGTGGCAGTGGATGGGTGGGTGGGGGAGCACCCTCATAGAAGCAGGGACAGGGAAGATGGGATAGAGCAATTCTGGAGGGGAAACTGGGAAAGAGGATAACATTTGAAATGTAAATAAATAAAATATCCAATAAAAATAAGATAAAAAATTATAATAAGTAAGCAAACTTTATGCAAAACTTAAGCAATAACATAACACACCTCAACATAAAAAGATTAACTTCCATCCTTAGCTAAGGAGATATTAGCAATTAATTACAGACAGGAGATAAAAAGACAGTCAGTTTTCTTCTCTTCAGGAAGATTGTCCCCAGTAGGTATGTTGACAACACTCTAATAGAGGACCATACCTCCAGAAACAGGGCAGCACCGGTTAGACTTGATGAGTGAGAAAGAAAGAAAGAAAGAAAGAAAGAAAGAAAGAAAGAAAGAAAGAAAGAAAGAAAGAAAGAAAGAAAGAAAGAGAAAAATGGGTATGGGTTGAAGAATATGCCTACCAGGAGTTGGAAGAGGAGGTTTAAGTGAGCAAAACAACTGTATGAAGTCTTCAAAGAATTAATAAAAATTAAATATTGACAAAAATTTTCTAAAAATTAAATTTACAAAACACATGCTGTGGAAACCTTTGATTTTAACCTAAGCCCCTACTTTAGTGTTAAATCATCACCCTGATAGTTTTCCTGGATCACTTCAGGAGTAGTCAAGAGTATTTCAATTGAAGGGAAATAATGTACTTCAAATGTAATTTTCACACAAAGTAAAATATGAATGCTAGTGTGTGCTAGCAATCACAGCACTTAGAAGTTGATGAAAGGAAGACTGTAAGTTCAGTATCATCTCTGGGTCCACAGTGTATTTAGAACATTGGTAGCCACATTGTCTCTCAATAGTAATAATAATAATAATAATAATAATAATAATAATAATAATAATACAATAATGATACTACTCAAAAATTAATTCCATGATTTTGATTTTGTTATAATTATATTTGATAAAAATAATTCATGATGGCTATTACTACATTAACTCAATTAAGAAACCAATTTTGTGGTTTAATTCTTCTGATTTTATAGGTAATATAATCATTGTTGAATATTAAAATTCAAAATAAAAATTTGAACTAATAATCATTGTATTCTTTCTCAGCAAGCATAGATAAATAAGTATATTAGAATAATCTCCATGTAAATAGAAGTGCAGGTGAGTGGTCTTGGTGGATACTGTATCATCTGTATCCGTAGGGAAACTAATTGTGTCACAATATAATAGAGCTGTATTTTCTGAAGCCTGTTCTGGTACACATACGCTGTAATTTTTACTAATAAATGGATTTATAATACAGAATAACAATATTATTTCTTATAAACACAAATATATATAGGTGTACATATCCAAATGGGTGTCTCCCTGTGAGAAATAAATAGTTTCTTTGCTTGTTGATAGTGTTTCTTTACAAAAACCAGAATGAGCATACTTTTCTGATTGAGTTTTCCTTCCTAATTTAGAGATACTAGATGAAAAATTATAGCTAGAAATCAACATGATAATACAGTGAGAAACATTTCTTACCTTTATTTAGGCAAAAATAATTTAATAATAAGCAAATTTTCATATATATATATATATATCTGAAGAACCTTCAAAATGGATCTTTTCATTTCCCCTTTAAGGGCTTGTTCCAATCACTGAATTGTCTTGTATAACCTTTTCAAATTTTTATATTAATTTGTGGTGCTTCCGTTGAATTTTGAGAATTCTTTTTATTTTAATTGCCTGTTCTATTGTTAAGTCTTTACTTTCATTTTAATGAGCTACTTCTTCAATAACCCAAGAAAGTATCTGAGGACCTAGAGACATAACAGCTCATCATCAGTAGCTGAACAGCATTACGTTCGCATCTCTAAAAAATATTTGAGGTGATTTCATTTTATAAAAGCCTCAAAATTGCATGTTCTATAGTGAACTTCCAAAAGAGTGGAAAGCTAAAAATATCTGCAATTCCCCAAACAAACAACAGAAATATCTGTCGTTTCTGCGCTCTGGCTGCTTCTCTCAGTGAGAATGAAACACAGCTGGGGCCTTAAAAATTGTGTGCTAAGTTGGTCACACAAGCCTTGTTTTGGAACCATGGGATAGATATATATTTCTTACAAAGAAATTGTAACTGTACCGTGATTTTTGCAGTGATGAACATGGTTAGGAAATAGAGCTCAGTTTCTTTATTACATGAACTCACATAGACTAAGTTTCTTGCTTTGATCCGTAAGTTAATTATTTCATACCGGTTTAGGTGAAGAGCCATAGACTATCCTTGTTCCATAAAACAGCAACTGTTTTGTCTAGGAAAGAAAGAGTAGATACTAGATGGACAAATCACATATTTTTCTTAAAATAGATATATGTTCTTAAAATTTGCCTACTAAGTCAGCAGGATTGCAGTGTTTAGTCCTTTTCATGGACCTCTTACCATCAGTGAAACTATTTGATAGAGATTGAGCTCCCAAAATTATATGAGGTCTCTGACACTGGTTTGGTGACCAGATTTGCTATTGTAGAAGAGAGGCTCCAGGTGAAATCTCTCACTAGCTCATCTGTATGAATCCTGATGTTGATGACACCTTACTCTCCATGGCTTCACAAACTACTTTGTTGTAGGGAGCACAGTTGGGCATTTTATCTTTTAACTGCTGGATGACTTAATGCAGGAAATTAAATTGTGGTGACACATTTGTATTCACAAAAGTAATAGTTATAAGTTCATCATATGTATATCTATAAAATTATCTGTGGAAACAATACAACACTTCTACTGGCTCAGTAATATCTATACAACATTTTCTGAATATGGTTAATTATATTAACCATTTATTTAGAAAGTAATTTCTGAAAATACTTTGCATAACACCTAATAAGCATTATCTCAAGTAGCTCTTCAAATACTCATGAAATAAATATACCGTCATTCATGTGACAATGAAAGAATTCAAGTTAATAAAGTTTGAGTACCTTAATAATTACCTAGTTTTGACGAAATGGAGAAATTACTGTTTAAATGTGGGTTATCTCATGCCGAAAAGCCTGTGCTCAGAAACTCAGGGGGAAAAAAAAATCAAACAAAAAGAAATCTGAGGCCATTATTTCAATCCTTTCAGGTATAAAATACCAGTATTGTCTACAAATGACAGACCAGTGTAAAACATTGCAAAACACCACAGTACATATTATCTTTTAGACAAAAGGCTGAGTGAGGCAAGTAAGTTATTAAATGAAGCGAACAAAGAACAGAGCGGATGATGGAAAACGAAGGAACAACTTCAGTAGTCAGGACAGCAGCGTCACAAAAGACAGAAGACAGGCAGGGAGAAAAGCTTTGCTCAGACACTGAGGATGCTATGCTCATGTTGCAGTGAGAGTTTAGCCAAGGAAAAGGTTAACAGCCCAGCAGAGAACATCTGGGAGATGTTTAATTTATTTACATATATTTGAGTTATTTCTATAGCTTAGTGCTTGATAGCAAAATCTAATGTTGCACCAGACCCTAAAATCAAGGGGAGAGTCAACAGAATAGTATGAGTGTCCTAAGTCCTCCACTTTCCATGGAGTGAATCTTGGAAATCCATTTTCAGTAGTGTTGACATGGTTATGGGATTTTCTCAGGGGCGGGGAGGTAGGGTTGACAGGAAATTTTATTTTGATTGCCATGAGCTATACTAAAAGGAAAGCACAAAGAACAGCCGAAATACTGACTCACATTTATTCTTTAAGTGTTCAGCTGTCTAGTGTCACCCTGAAAATATAGCCAACAACTTAGCACTGTGAAATTTCTAATGTATATAGTTTGTTTTCTGTCTTAAATGAAATGAATGAAAGAAACTGGGTCCTACGGGAAGAAGACATGATGTTTTCTTTTAAATGCTTGTGCTGCCTCCTGTATGCAAATAGAAACACCAAGGAGTGATAGAGACACCAATCCAACCACAAAACTTTAAACCCAAAATGTATCCTGTCTACAAGTAATACAGGGATGGAGAGGAAGTGGAGACTGAGGGAATGGCCAACCAATAACTGACCTAAATAGAGACCCATCGTATGGGCAAGCACCAATCCCTAACACTCTTAATAATAATCTGTTATGCTTGCAGGCAGGAGCTTGGTGTCTGATGAGAGGCTCCACACAGCAGCTGACTCAGACAGATATAGGCACCCATAGCTATAAATTGAATGGAACATGGAGACTCTTATAGAAGATTAGGAGGAGGTATTGCAGGCCCAAAATTGATAAGAACTCCACAGGAAGACCAAGAGAGTCAAGTAAGCAGGACTCTTGGGGCTCTCAGAGTCTGAACCACCAACCAAAGAACCTAAGTCTCCATGACAATATACTAGATGTCCAGCTTGACCTTCATGTGGGTCCTAAACAACTAGAGTGGATGCTATCTGGAACGCTGTGGCCTGCATGTGGGATATGTTCCACTAGCTGGGCTGCCTTGTCTGGCCTCAGTGGAAGAGGAAGTGCCTAGTCATGCACATAATTGAAGTGTCATGGGGTGGGGAGTCCCCACCCACCTAGAGGAAACGGGGAGGGGTCAAGGGAAGGATTGAGGGATGGGGTGACCAGGATGGGGTCAGTGAGTGGAATGTAAAGTGAATAACTAAAAAATTTGACGAATTAATTAAATTTTAAAAATGCCTCTGCTGTTTTCTTTTTGTGAGTTTTTTGTTTTGTTTTGTTTTGTTTTGTTGTTTGTTTGTTTGTTTGTTTTTTGATACCAGGAGCATCAAATAAGAAGAACTTATCAGAAGATCAATGAAAGGAACAGTTAATGACATAACAAAGATCATATTAAGGGAAAGTAACATAATTATTAGTGCTATGATTATTACCATTTCTTATCATAAAGTTTATTTGCTGTGGGTATAGATAGTGTCATGGAATATTAGACCATCAGAGGCTGAGAAGATCATAGAGGGGAATGTCTCAAGGAACATAGCAGAAGCAGCTCCAAATGATAAAGGTGCCATACTATGAACTCTAAGGGAAGTTACCACAGAGAGGAGATTATAAACACTGATGAAAACAGAAGACAGGGTACTAAAATCTGACTTAAACAAATTGATAATTTTTAACTTTTTAGAGACAAACAGGGTCAGAGGGGAGAGTGAGCAGAGGAGGAAACATACAGGAAGCAGATGGGAGAGAAACACTTGAAATGGGGTAAGGATCTAGTGCTAAAGTGTGCTCATAGATGCACTACTGAAAAATTGACACAAGAAACTCAGTATTATTTTACAAAGAACATAAGTGCTTTTAATTTGTTTTTGTTTTTGTTTTTTTTTTTGTTTGTTTGTTTTTCTAGACAGGGTTTCTCTGTGTAGCCCTAGCTGTCCTGGAACTCACTTTGTAGACCAGGCTGGCCTCGAACTCAGAAATCTGCCTGCCT
>NC_034596.1:87939632-87948673 GCF_900095145.1 Mus pahari | reverse complement strand
AAAAAAAAAAAAAAAAAAGAAATCAACTGAACAGTTTGACAGTATTCTCTGCTAACTACAGACTAAATGGTCACCAGCCACAAGAGAATGCAAAATTAAACAATACTCTATAATTACTTTAGAGAGGAGATATAAATTGTTCTGTGAAGCAGATAAAAGATAGAGAATAAGGGTGCTGTCCTTCTTGCTCTATTTTAAAAGTTAATAAATGCTCATTGAAATGATCTTGCTCCAAGAGCAATAGGTAGTCCTTACACATACTACTACTGAACAGGAACAGTATTCAGATGGACCTTAACTTAGATAATTGGGTGCCACTGCATTTGAACTGCAGAGGCAGAATTCTGAACTTTATTTTTATTCTTAATATTACATTTTTAAAGAGATGAGACAGTATAGCAAGGGATTAAGTAAAGAAAAAAAGCTGGAAAACAAATATAAAAACAATTGTATCCCTTCGAGGCCCTATTAGTTGCAAAAACTATGTCAGCAACCATGTGGATTGAGTCCTTCTAGCAATAATTTCAGCTGTGTAGTTTCAGTTCAGTTCTTAGACTTGTGGAAACACAATGTCCACAATATTTTAGCAAGTTTCATGTTCTTACTATGTCTTCACTTTTTTTCTCCCAGTTCATTAAAATGTTGGCATCTCTCGACAAGCATTTTCTGATTTTTATCATTTCTCTCTATCTGTCCTGAAGGAGTTTATACATCTAAGGATTTTAATTACTTAAATATCAGTATGTTAAGAACACTCTAACCAGTGTAATATAGGATCAGTATACTACTTGATTTTCTCATCAGGGTGACAAGCAGCTTAAGTGAAGAAATATTTGTTTTTGTTCACAGCACTAGTCAGGAGCAACCCTCACAGTGAGGCAGGCAAAGAAAGCCTCAATTAGTGGTGGCAGGATCCTGAGGCAAGAGTTTGCCCATATGGAGACATACAGAAGCAAGGACAAGAACTATTGTTATTATATTTTAAATGTGGGGTTTTTAATAACAAATGAGTTCAAATTTTAGTCTGATAAGTTTGAATACAATAAATGTTTGGATAATTTACTCTAGACACAACTACAGTTCATTTGTTTAAGGTAGCTTTAATAGTGTTGAATGCTGTCTTTACATGAGAGGTTTGTGTATTTAAATAATTTTTTAAACTGAATGACAGTATTTGTAGACAGGATAATAAGTGTGCTTCCTTTTGTGATAAATGCTAACCTAAACAAATAAACAAGGAAGTGGTCATTACCACAAGATGTGGGAGTTCTTGAAGAGTATTTCATGCTTTACCTGATGAGATGAATCATAGTTTAAGAGAATAATTGATAATCTTCATAGTACATAATTCAAGATTTTCTGAAGCAATTCTGTTTCAGAAATGATAAGTTCTATACATAAAATAAACACATTTTTGTAGTTTTAGAGAAGAGGTCTAATTATACTTATTCCCTCTCTATATTCCTCACTTATTTAGATTTGACACTAAATGTGGTAAAGATCTTTTCACATCTTATTTCAAATAACATTAAAGTTCTAGTTAGACATTATTTTTCCTAATTTTAATTGATCATTTTTTCACAAAGTACATCCAAATGGTAACCTAGAAATCAAACCCATATTCTAGGTAGAGGATCTGAAAGCTCTTGCAATTCCAAATCAGTAAGATATACATTATAACAACCATGTTTGGTGATACACACCTGTGATTTCAAGACTTCGGTGACTGTGTGGGCAAAAAGTGACTTCAAATCAAATCTGAAATACCCAATAGAAGTTTATCTGAAAATTAAGTTCTCTCTCTCTCTCTCTCTCTCTCTCTCTCTCTCTCTCTCTCTCTCTCTCTCTCTGCTCTCTGCTGTCTGATTGTCCCTCCCAGAAAAAAATACAATTAATATCATGGACATCATTTTGAAATGTAAGAACTACACAACATTTCTCTGTACTGAAGATATCTTTGGTATGTAAGCATATTTATTGCTATAAACTTAGTCTATTTTGAATCTTTCATCATTTTCTGACCTATAGAAATGAATGAATGTCATCCATCTTACAAAGTCAGTCACAAGAAAGGAATGAAATAAACCTTACAAAACATTTAATATAATATGATAGTTTATAATATTCTTGGTGCTTTTAAATCCTAATGACTCTGGCACAGAATTTTTCTTCAGAAGGAGTATTTGACTCCAGTAAAAGGCATTCACACTGAATCCTGTGCTATTTTCTACCCTTCCCTGAATTGTAAGTAGTTAATGGCATATCCTTAGAAGCATAAGGTGATGGATGATTAGTTAATTAAGAAGTCATTCCCTTCTTTATTCTTAGCAACATAACTGAAAAAAATGTCTCCTTGACTCTTATAGGCAAATGCATTGTTCCAAAATAAATGGAGAGTTAATAAGAACTGATGGAATCAGCATTTGAGGCAAACATAAGTATTTTGGAAATCTCTTAAAAGATCTAGGAAGTAGAAGAGATTTCTAATGGAATCCTGGGCTCCAATTTTCTGTTCTCAATTAGTTAATGCATTTTATTCTTTCATCAATTACAGCCTGCAAAAAGACTGCTATTATTTCCCATCAGGTCTGTTTTTCTTCTTGTGGAACAAGATCCCACAGGGAAGAAGGGAACTAAAAAATATAATAATTATAATACTTCTCAGAAAGGTAGGAGAGATATACTCTGAAAAACAAAATCCACTTGTGGCAAACCTTCCTTCACCTGTATGAGGAAAGAATAATCTGCTTCATATTTAAAAATTGATATCAAATTATGAATCATAAAAAGGAAGAATGCCTCATGGAACCCAGAAATCTGCATTCTTCATTGTCATTTATCAGTTTATTTTTTATTACATATTATACTTATTCTACTCTTTACATTTAGCTTTAGATAAAGTTAATATGTATTGTATAATTATACATATATATAATTATATAATTGGCCATCTAGAGACTGCCTCATTTGGGGATCCATTCCATATACAGTCACCAAAAGCAGACACTATTGTGGATGGCAAGAAGTGCTTGCTGACAGGAGCCTGATATAGCTGTCTCCTGAGAGGCTCTACCAGAGCCTGACAAATACAAAGGCAGATGCTCACAGCCAACCATTGAACTGAGCATGGGGTCCTCAATGGAGGAGTTAGAGAAAGGACTAAAGGAGCTGAAGGGTTTGCAACCCCATAGAAGAACAACAATATCAACAACTAGACCCCTCCACCCACCCAAGAGCTCCCAGGGACTAAACCACCAACCAAGGAGTCCACATGGAGGGACCCATGACTCCAGCTACACATGTAGCAGAAGGTGGTCTTGTTAGGCATCAGTGTCATGAGAGGCCCTTGGTCCTGTGAAGGCTGGCTGGCTGCCCCAGTGTAGGGGAATTCGAGGGTGGGGTGGCAGGAGTGGGTGGGTAGGTGGGGGAACACCCTCATAGAAGCAGGGGAAGGGGGGAAGGGATAGGAGGTTTCCAGGGAAGGTGGAACCTGGAAAGGGGATAACATTTGAAATGTAAATAAAGAAAATATTCATTAAAAAATAAAAAGAAGTAGAGGAAAAGAAAAAGAAAAATAATGTACATGTACATATTTTCCTATACTTACCCACCACCACACATATGCAAATGATTAAAAAGAAAGTTTTGTGTGTGTGTGTGTGTGTGTGTGTGTGTGTGTGTGTGTTTATAACAACGACTTCACAGAATTCTTAGGCAAATTGATGGAACTAGAAAATAATAAACCGTTTCAATTAGTGAATAATTTTAATTCAAAGAAGGAGCAGACAAAACAGGCACCTTTCTTATATGAGGAGGTTATTTAGATTAAGTGATTTCTTCACACATGTAGGCTACCTACAATCTTCCAACAGATAAAATAGTTCACAAGGAAAGACAGAATGGAAGAGGAAAAGGGTAGATTCAATGTTTGAAAAGAACTATAAAACAATCCGAAAGGCAAAACAATGAAAAAGAATCAATTCATTGCCTTAAAATTTGAATGGACGACAAGGTTTCTGCATGTGTCTGCATACAACATAGGTGACTAATACAGGCTGAGGCCAGATGTGAACACTGACTCTGCTGATCTGGAGTTCCAGAGGTTTGTGAGCCACCATGTAGAGGCTGTGAATCAAACCTTGTTCCTCTGTATGAAAACAATTACTTTTAACTCCTTAACACCTCAGCCCACAGAATTATTTTCATTCCCTCTGGCCCCTCTGTTCTTTATCTTCACTGAAGCACTTAGATATGTATATGCTGGTTTCTTCTCCATTAATCACACTGAATATAGACTGATCAATAGATCTAAAAAGCACATGCAAAATATGGTCTGTGGCACATCAGGGTCATTATGAATGTGGCCATCACTAAACAATAGATTTATATAAAATATTCTGAGATCTTTAAAGAACTTTGAAAAATTCAATTGTGTTGTTATGAGGTTGGAATTTCCTTGTAACTGTAATGCATTATTTTATGCCAAATTGGCACAAACTAAAGTCATCTGAGAGGCGGTAACTTCAACTATGAAAATGCCTCCATAAGACTGGGCTGTAGTGAAGCCTTCAGAGTATTTTCTTAACTAGTGTTTGATGGAAGAGGACATAGTCCACTGTGGATTGTGCCATCCTTGGATTGGTGGTCCAGAGTTCTAATGCAAAGCAAACTGTGCAAGTCAGATGGAAGAAAGCCAATAAGCAGCATTCCTTCATGGCTTCTGGCATCAGATTTCGGCCCTATTTTAGTTCCTGTCCTGACATCTGTGGTTAATGAACAGTGATGTGGATGTGTAAGCCCAGTAAATTCTCTCTTCCTGAAGTTGATTTGGTCATGTTGTTTGATCACAGCAATGATATCAGTAACTATGACAATAATGTTGTTATGTCTCAATAATCAATACTTTGATATTTCTAAACAAATTTCTCATATAGTTGTGACTCCTGTGTGATGGAAATCTATCTCTTTGCAGAATGTATATAAAATTTCTATAGTCATCTTTCATCTCACATTAGTTACAATTTCTCTCAAGCCTAGATGTTCTTTACAGAGTTTCCCACTTGCCGTCACTTGTGATCATTCCAGCCTCCATTCCTGGATCCTCACATTTTAAGCTTCCAGTCTTCTCACTTAGCAACTAATTATGTAGGTTTCGGATTAAATCCTTCAAATCTTCATCTGACCCATTTTCCTTTATCAAAGGGAAAGGAAGTAAAGATGATGTAAATTTAACCATTAGGTCAATGCAGAAATTCATGTTTTCCCTGTGCATTTCTTCACGAAGTGCTTCTCTAGCTGCCTTCTAGAATGGTTTGGTATAAGGTTCTAAATATTTTATCTGAAACCATTCTTGGAGCCCATAATTTACTTTCTTATACAGATTCTTTATATGTAGTTCTAGCTACTCAACTGAAACTCACTGATCATTGATGTGGTGCCTTTAAGTATAATATGATCCTACATTTACTTAACACAACTTGGTCCCTCATCATTTCTGGTTCTTTCATAATTGTTGTTAGTGATTTTAAAACAACTCATCTGTAATACATCCACATGTAAAAACGGCATGTGGATATCCTTTATGAATGTAGACCTCACTTTATATATGTTACCTTGGGAATCTTACACACAGACTTTCCTAAAGCAACATTTACAATCCTAAGCCTTTTCTGCAGACAGGTTTGATTATGGCTACTTTTTAATCACAGGCTGTGTTAAAATTACACTGAAAACAGTCAACCCAAGACTATGTCAAAGACATATGGGGTAGCACCTAATCCAAGCAGTTTATTTGGGAAACAGTAAAAATTGTCAATTGTGTGAGGCATGCATTAAAATAATCACAAAGTTGGTATAGGCCAGAAAGCCTATGAATCATGAGTAAGCTAAGAAATAAGTGAAACAAAGATATAGTTACAGAGAAGGATCAGGATTAAACAGGTACATTGCCAGAAGCCAGAGGTAAAATGAGACATGTAGGACAGGAAAGTTAGTAAGCTGAAAACATCTGCAGGTAATAGGAGCCAGGAAACTCCTGACATGAAGGCCAATGTACCAACCTCTGTTAGTATTCACAACGTTAAGACTGCAGGGGAGCCGGTGTACAAAGAGAATCTTGCACTTTTAATGTTCTCTTCTGGCTATAAAATTCCCAAAGCTCTTGTGCCTTGGTGCACAGTTGCTGTCCTCCCAGAGACTACAATCCTTCAAATTCAAGTAAAATCTGCTTCTGTTGAAGATGATCTTTGTTTCTTTCATTTTCCTATCCTCTTTATCTAACCATCCATGAGTTGTATTATTGTATCTGAAATAAACACTCACGACTGATATAGTGAGTCATATCGTTCCTTTATTTTTGTCAAATTTATTTTCTTTTTATTCATTTTGAGCCCTTCTGTCTATCATAAGAAAAATTCCTCTGCTTGCTTAGAAAACTGTTTTTTCCCTCCTGGTGATATTCCTATCAAGTATCACTGTTTTATATGGCTACTGAATAAAATTTTTGACATGTTTTTATATATTACTGGAAATTTTCTCCCTTTCCCCTCTTTTTTTTTTTCTCTCGGATGAGATCGTTAGATTTCTTGCTGTCAGATGTCTACCTTCTTAGATTCTTCTTTGTCTTAACAGAGCATATTCTTCTGTAGTATTCTATGACGGAGTCTTTATTAGAAAGAGTCTTTACAGGTGAAATTTGGGTTCATAATTGTGACTGTCTACTTTACCATCTACTAACTTCCTGTGTTGCTCTCAGGCATTTGATTCTTCTATGAGCCCATGTTCTTTGTATGCTTATATTTTTCTTCTCTCTGACATTTACATGAGCATCCACTCACTCCATACATTCCATGGACCATAGTCTCTATTTTATATTCTATGATCCATATCCATAGGCTCTATGTTCTATGCTGGTGTTAGATTTGAAATGGCTTTTTTTTTCCATAATAGCATTAAGTAGATAAGATTAAGTCCATTGTGTTCTCTGGCCAGGTTTGATTATTTCAAACTGCTGTTTCTTAAATCTGAAACTTCCATACTGCCTCCCACAAACATCAGGGAAAATAGTTACTGAGTTAAAAAGGCTTCTTAATTTGAAACATCCATGAAAACTATAGATTTGAAAAGCTTTCATTAAGTATGTGGCAACACTGATTTTTTTTCTTTATTTCTTGACATGAATTTGTAAAGTTATATCTCAAATATGATCCTTTTGTTTGATAAGACTAAATTTTCTAGTTATTTTATTTTTGTGTTCTTGCTCTCATATCTTTATAGATGTTCTTAAATTCTATTGCTTTCCATAATTTTCTATTGAATTTTCCTATCTGATCTTTAATTGGCAAGGACCTTTATTTTCTCTCTTAAAGTTTCATTTTCTAATATAATTCATTAGTGTTTTAAGAATGTGTTTTAAGAATGAGTAAAAGGTCTTCTTTGTTTGAGACCAGGCTTAAGTATTTGATAATTATATGTTTTGGGTTTAATTTGAAAGTGACATACTGAGATTTTAACAGGAAGTTTTGTGCAGTGGATCAGTAAATATGATCCAAATATTTCTGTGAAATCTCAGTTACTAGTCCGAGAATTACAAGTTTAAGTTTTTCTTATACAATCGTTATAACAATATCCCATCTACTAGCCTTCTTGAATGCACATTTTAGAGAAAACTGCATACAAATGCTAAGCAATTGTGACTTTTTTAAATTTTGAAATCATCTTTCAATTTACCTGTTTCAACTGTAATCCATTTAGCTTCCCTGATGTACTTCATTCTCCTATTCTTTTTACAGAAAAAGACCAATGTGAAAATTTCGAACCAAAGCATACTACCTGAGATTCTTTCAGTAGTTCACCTGAGTACTTAGAGGAAAATCTTACTTATTGAATGACATCGATTATGCAATCTTGGCCTGAAATTTCGAAAAATTTCTATTGTTGCATGTATATATTGGTAGCGAAAACACTAATGTGTACCAATTTGTCACTCAACCCAATCATTTAATCATTGTTCCAAGACTTTTTAAGATACAAGATGTTCCCATTAATGAAAGATACTTGTACAGACACCACACACACACACACACACACACACACACACACACACACACACACACACGCACATGCTACTTAGACATAGCTGAATCTTGCACCTTTTTATGCATTTTCTTTACTGTCCCCTTTGTGACTGACTACCTGTTCGGAATATCTCATCCCACCCTTTCACACCTCCCATTCTAGCTCCTTTGTCTATTCCTCTTTAGCATTTATCTCCATTTGTAATTATTTAATTTCTCTCAGGAATACAGTAGAGGATATTTGCATGACTAATTTAAATATGCAGTGTAATTTCACATATCTATACAAACCATATTTCTTTTCCTTACCAGCATGAACACCAGATTATTTTCAGGAAATTGCATTGGTCTTTTTTTAACCTAGATGCTGCAATTTTCACAAAATAAACTGCAGCACTTTTACTGGTTACTGGGAGGCATTTTCATAAATAGAAAACCTGAACCACACTTGTCAAAATGAAAAAAATAAAAAAATAAAAACAAAATAAAGTACAACGAGAGTTGACTGTTTGGATTAGATATTCTCTTTACTTAAGCAGTCAGAATACTAACCTCAGTGGCTTAAATACATGTAGATGAGGACAGCTGATAGACGTGATACAATGAGAAGCAGGGGGGAACAAAGTGCATTCTCTAAATTCAAGAAATCTAGAGTTCCTGTTTACAAAATGAGAGGCACTAGGACTAATTCCAAATACAAGTCAACTTCAGTCAACTAGAATCAACCAAGTATTTCTCTTGCGAAAGAAAATTTGCATGATACCACTTACAAATTATATAGACTACCTGAGGAGCTGTGACACCCACATGCCTCAGTTGCTGTAGAAGCATGAAAAGGGTACACTCAAGTGCTGCAAGAAGAGATGGTAAGAAAGTAGCAGGTTAAGAACTGGTAGATAATCAGAATGGCTAAGATCAATAATTCAGGTGAGAGCAGATGCTGGCGAGGATGTGGAGAAAGAGGAA
>NC_034596.1:87896277-87938297 GCF_900095145.1 Mus pahari | reverse complement strand
AGCCCTGGCTGTCCTGGAACTCACTTTGTAGACCAGGCTGGCCTTGAACTCAGAAATCTGCCTGCCTCTGCCTCCCGAGTGCTGGGATTAAAGGCATGCACCACCACTCCCAGCTTTATGTCTTTTTCATTATGTGTTAGGGATTAAACTCAGAACTTGTTGAATGCTAGGAAATGATTCTACCAACTGTACTGCATCCCCTGCCCTAGGGACATTTTCTCAATGACTGGAAGAGAACGAACTGGTAAGAGGACTTGGTTCCCTGTGTGCAGTCTAGGACTCCCTACTTACCATGAATTAGCATGTTTGTCACTGTATATTGCAAATTCTATCCTAATCCCCAAACCAACATGTACTTGGAACATTTGTATGTAGCATTATTTGGAAATGAGGCATGTGTAAATGTATTCCGCCTATGGTGAAACAACACTGTATACGTTTAATAAATCATATCTGCCTACATAAAAGAAAGGGGAAAGAAATTAGTATGTGTGTACAAGAATGAAATGAAGATGAAGAATATATAAAGAGGCAATGGAGACTAGAATGAAAATATAGCAAGATAGTTTCCATCATCAGAAGCTTACATATATCTCCACATATAATATATCCATATTTTATATTGAGAGCCTTAGGAGGCAGCATGACCTCTTTACACCTTGATTTTAGACTCCTTTCATCAGAATTTTATACCAACAAATTTCTGTTCTTTCAAGTCAGACTATTCTATTTAATGTTACAGAAACCCTGATAAATGACTATACTTTATAACAGGTCATGTACAACAGGAGCTATTCCTTGATGCCTTCTCCAGTTTCTTCCATCAAGAAAGGGTGAGCAAATCAATGAGATATGAAAAATCTCCTGTGTTTGATTAATTGTGATTTTCTATTTATTTATCTGCATATATATATATATGTATATATATATATGTATATATATATATATATATATATATTCTGTATAGTATAGGTGAAAGGATTCTATTCATTCTGTTCGAAATAAAAATGTTTTGAAAATGTGAATCCATTTTGAGTAGACGATGTGCAGTGGTTAAAAAAAAAAATTGCCACACAAGTGTCAGGACCTGAAACTAAATATCTAGACTTAGTAGACTTCCTCTGGAACCCCAGTAGCCCCTGTGCTGAAGCATGGTGTGGAAACAGATAGTCCCCCCTCATTTATGCATCAGTCAACAGCAGCCAAACAGAGGTTGGAGCTTGGGGCTCTTATGCAAAAATAGAAGGAAGGATGATGGATCCCCAAAAGGATAAGAACTCCACAGGAAGGCCAACAGAATTAACTAACCTGATCACTGGGGCTCTCAGAGACAGACCCACCAACCAAAGAGCATATATCTGGGCCTCCACACTCCTATGTAGCAGATGTGCATGCAGTTTGACATTCATGCGCGGTTCCTTAACACCTGGGAACCATTCTTAACTTGTTCCAGTTCACAGATCTAAGCCCAGAAACTGATTTCTAGGGACCTTTCTGAAGGAGAACTTCCAAAGGGATCGTAATTGAGGATACAAAGGCAGATCTGTCAACCAAGGAGAAAGAAAAGGCTGCTTTTCTCTGGTTCCTCTTTGTTGAGTTTTATCTATTGCTATGTACTGTAATGCTAAATTCTATATATGAAGGTGTAAGCCTATGAGTGACTTCTTGTGTTTACTAGCTTTTGTGTGTAAACCTTGTTTCTTGATTTAAAATGTCAAATAATAGTGGCTACAACCGGTTATTGGAAAGATTAGAGATAGGTGGGTTTGAAGTGTCCTGGTTGGAGGAGGAGAGAAGAGGGGTAAGGGAGGAATGTGAGGGAGAAAGAAATACTGATGGAGGAGGGGGGGAGGAACCATGAACATGTGGCCAGGAGAAACTTCAAGTACCTGGGGTACATGGCTAGGGAGGAAGCCAGCGAAGCCTGAAGTTAGAGAAGTATATTAGGAGTAATTCCCAATAATGATCAAAGCCAAATAAAATAATAAAAAGAGACCCAATCTCAAACATGGCAGTAAAGAGCTGATACTCATTCTCAATTTTATTCTCAGAATTCTGCATGCCTCTTGTTCAACACACACAACCACATTCACACATGAACACTCACACACAGGCACAGAAAGGAAAAAAAATGCAAAACCTATGAATCAACACATTAAATCCTAATTTAGACAACTTTCGATTTAAAGCATATGCAAGCTTCAGAATTCCAGTGATATAAGGAACTGTCTTGGAGAACCAGTTACTTCACATCTGGAAAGGTCCAGTATTGACCGGAACCCAAAGAAGCACAGGTCAGGCAGTACTCCTGAGATTCTGCCATCTCAGAGCTTTGGAATAAACATCCATACTGCTTGGCAGAAACATGTTGGATCTTGAGGTGTGTTTTTATACTCCCTCAGCCAAAACTCAAGATGAGCAGACAATAATAGATGGCTTTGCTTTAGCTGCGTTTCAGATGAAAACAAATGCAACCAGCAAGAGAAATACATCTTTGCCCTTCAAGCCTTCTTCCTGCTCCTGCTTGCAAGAAGTGTGCCAAGAATATCAGAAAGCAACCCTAATTGAAGACCATCTGTCTGAAAGGAAGGAGCCCTCTGCCCCTGAATTGGTAGCTTGCTGCTGCTCCTTGTAGAATACCAGTAAAATGGAAACTAAAGACTACTCAGCAAGAAGAAAGAGTCTGTGTAAAATACTGATCAAAAAGGACATCCTGCCTTCTGAAGCAACGCGGAGATTGGGGTGCTGCTGGTTGTGCAGAGGCAAAGATTGTGGTATTCTTGAATGTTTATTACTTCAGCTATTGACCTAAGGAAAAACTTATTCTGTCACCAAGCTCCATTTTCTGCCCTACATATGAAAAGGAACAGAATAGCTCTATGGGATTGCTGAATTGGCTTTCCTAGTTGGCAAAATTGTACACCAAGTTTAGCTAAATTCTTTAGCCACACAAAGGAGAAAGTATTCATGAATATTGTACTAGAAGTCACTTCAAGACACACAAACAAAAACTGTAATCTCAGTAACCCATTTTAATGTTTATTTACTTACTTGCATATTCTCTTTTACTTGAAAATATCTTAACCAGTCAGCTAAGATGGAAGGCTAACAACACTTTATATTTCAGAGACCCTATTCTGATGTTTACTACATTAGCTATGTAAACCATTTCATTTGCACTGATTCTTGTTCACACAAGTATTATGTCTATATATTTAGATAATAAGTTCAGAAATAAGAAAATATCTAACTCAAACTGCTTAAGCAGCAAAGAGAATACACTAGGTCTTAGTATTGAGAAGTTTTCAGTAGACTTCATTCAACATTTTAAATCACAGGGAGAAAACATTATTGTAATTCTCTCTCATGTCTGTCAAGTGTTATCTCCCCTTTCACCAACATTTGTTCTCGTTGTATACTTGTCACGAAAGGAACAGAATAGAAAGAAATGAAACTTGATGGTAACTCTCATTATTCCTCAAGCAATATACAGTAGGGCAAGTCAGATTGAAACATAAAACAAGTGTAATTTTAAAGCCACCCCCTTCCTGATAGATTTTTAATTTCATTCAAAGTGGAAGATTCTGGTAGAAGGAAGATGTTTCCCATGGCTCTCAGCAAATATCTTAGTTCCTACCAGCCAAGGAGTCAACAGCTGAGGATGTAAGAGGGGGCTTTTGAGTTGCTCTTTGCACTGCTGATCATTTCTGCTCCCTTCAAACACAGGCAAAAGTAAGGGATAGAAATTTAGTAGATAGGCTCCTGTCTGCAAGCAGACCACAGCATCAGAAATAGTGTCAGGCCACAGGACCTCACGTTGAGCTGGATCCCAATTTGGGCCTGTCAGTGGACCTCCTTTCTCTCATGTTCTCCATTTTTGTCCCTTAGTTCCTTTAGACAGGAACAATTCTGGGTCAGATCTTTTGACTGTGGTATGGCACTTCATGTCCGTCCCTCTGCTGGAGGTGGACTCTACAAGTTCCCTTTCCCCACTGTAGAGAACTTCGTCCAAGGTCCCTCCTTTCAAGTCCTGGGAATCTTACCTCCAATGTCTTCAGTACATTCTGAAGGGTCCCCCAACCCCGGGAAGGTCTACCTCAGGAGGTTGCCTGTTTTTATTTTCTGCATGCTTTTGGGGCTTCAGTCCTGTCCCCTGACCCCAGTACCTGATCTTGTTCCCACCATCCCCTCCCTGTTCCCTCTCCACAATTACTGATGCTGTGGTGTGCTTGTAGACAAGAGCCTAGTATGGCTGCCCTCTGAGAGGCCCTACAAGTAGTTGAAAGAATCAGATGCAGATATTAGCACCCAAACAATGGAAAGAAGCTGGAACCCCTGTAGTTGAAATAGGAAAAGGTTGGAAGAAGCTGAGGAGGAGGGAGACCCCATAGGAAGACCAGCAGTCTCAAGAACACCAAGATCTCTCAGGCATTGAGCCACCAACCAGGCAGCATAGGTCCCTGATATGAGGTCCGACAGATACATAGCAGAGAACTGCCTGGTCTGGCCTCAGTCAGAGAAGATGTACCTAACCCTCAAGAGACTTGAAGCCCCAGGGAGGGGGAAGGTCTGGGGGTAGGAGGGACATCTTTTGGATGAGACAGAGATATATGGGATAGAGAGCTGTTGGTGAGGTGGACTTGAGCGACATGAACACTGGACTGTAAAAAATATTAAAGAATAAAATAAAAAAATTAAGTACATAATTAGATAACTAGTATGACCAGGGAGTGGGGAGGAGTGAACACTAGTGGCCTGAAGCCCAATGGTGATAAATTCAGCAGATAACGGGCTTGAATATATGGCATGACCATAATGCCCAATATATTTTGAAGTAATGTCTTATGAAATCTAAAACAATACAGAGCTCAAAGCCAGAGTTTTACCATCTGCAAACTGAGTACTTCCTTATAGTACTAAACTTTCAAGAATTTAAATATGTGACAATGGAGAACAAACCAAACAAACAAGAATTTCACTTTATGAATCTTCTAAGTCATGTTTCATTCCAAAAAACACTGTTCCTTCCATCTCACTTTTCTTTTCCTAATTAATGATGAATATGCAGAAATTAAAGCAATTTAGAATAGATTACTATTTTTAATAAACTTCCAAAATGTTTCTCATAGTTACTTAGTATTTTAAAAGCATTCTGCTGTTTAAGTCAAGGTTTTCTGGTATTAAGCCTAAATTAAAACTCCTGTCTAGAATAAGATAGTACTGAGTCTGTGATCAGAAAAAAACAAATCTGTGTGTTCAAAGACCGATTAAATGAACAGAATTTCATACTGTGGAGAGAGGAGACCTGCAAGTTCAAAGACTAGTTAAAGGCTAGTTACCTTCTCTTAGACTAGTTCTAGCTCTCGCCAAAGCCATTCCTTTCCACCCTTCTGTCAGAACTAACATCTTGTGAATCGATTAGCCTAGCACATCATTTACTTTTGCCAACCCAAAAGCTCAGAAAGTATCCTGAGCCTGTGAAAGTGGTACCTGCTTCTCTTGGAGGTAACCAGACTTGATTTACATTTGTAATTGTTGTTCTATAAAACTAAATAATCTTCGTGAAACTGCTTCCACATTTAGAACATGGAATTCGGGGTCATCTTAACCAGAGTTCATAGAAACTTGTCACTCAGAATAGCTTCAGAAATAACTATGAGAACTGTGCTTTTGGCCCTGAGGATACTTATTTTCGAGGACTATATTTTCAAAACAAAATTTCATTAGAAAATAAATTAACATAGCAAAATTAGAACTAAAACAATAAATATATTTATGAACAACACTATGTTAATTCTGTGAGAATTTTCAAGACTGCTTATTCTAATTGGAGAAGCATAAGAGAATCTTTTGAGGTATAATTGTTCACTAGTTTTCATAGCTGAGTATATGTTATATGGATGATTTATTTCTACTTCACTGTTTTATAAATTTTCTATGGTAGAAATTGTAGGAAAATTGTATGTAGGAAAAATATATTGTCAGAATATATTTTATGAAAAAACTTTCATCTAAAAGATTTTTTAATTTAAAAGAATTTATGAAAATCCCTTTGTTCAAGGTTAATATATATTACTACTTTAATAGTCAGTCCTGCTCTTTTAAAAGAGGCATCAAATGTCCTGTCTAGGGTGTAGTTTGGCAGTGGGGATGAAGTTAGCTCTGTAACATATAAAACAACCTCTTTCTTATATTCTTATCTTGTTTTAAAATCTGTGTTCACAATTTTTCTATCACAATTTTTATCACAATTTTATAATATATGCTTTGTCCTATGTGCCTCTCATCCTTTCCAATTTCCTCCCCACTTCTGCCTGTCTTAACCCTTGTTACAAATGTCTTTCCCTTATTTCTTTGTTTTGAGTTCTTTTCAGTGTCCTACAGAGTTCAACCAAGGCCATCTGTATGTCCCCGATGATGGAATAAACTATTAGAGCCTTGTAGCTCACCAGTGATTATAAAATATCATACCATATGTCTCCCTATCCCAGGATCTGTTAGTATGTATATAGATCAGCAGTTGGACTTAGGGTCCAGAATACAGTAGAGGTAGAATCTCTGGAGAAAACTCCTCCTTTTCTGATGCAGTCCCAATGCTCTCACTTAGCCAAGTTCAGAGGGCTTAGATGGCATCTTGTCTTAGAATTCTGAAACAGTATAATTTCTCAACTTTAAATCTGGTATGTATGTTTTTTTAGGCTTTGAGATACTTTTATTATTGTGTACACAAAAAAGCAAAACAAAACATGAATTATTTAATTATTTGTTCTCTACAGTTCATAATACTTAAGGCAGACACATGAAATGTATTTGTTTAGTGATAGAAGAAAAGGTTTCCTTGACAGTGCAGTTGTGACACATGCCATCCTGACATAGTTGTGAAACATTTGTGTTGGGAATTTGTCTGGTGTTGCTATTTTTTCAAATGGTAAGTGCTAGACCCCAAGATCTGGTTGTAGTCCCAAGGAGCAGATTCTCATGTACATTAAATGATGCTGTACATACTTTGATTGCCAATATTCTCTTACTAGTTAAATAAGAGCACAATATAACAATATACAATTACACACACACACATACACACACACACACACACACACACACATGACAAACAGAAAAAACAGAAATGTAATATTCATTTGGTGGCCTATTGCTACTACAGATAATTTTAAGAACCATCATGGTGCATGTTCTCTGTGGGACCTTAAAAGCGTGACTCCTAAAGTAGTCCTGTGAGATGATAGACATGAGAAATTCTCAAGTTAAAAGAAAGGACTTTCAATATGCATTTATGTGCATAATTTTTGATTTGCATATCCCAATTAGTATACATCGGTAAGAAAATAGATTGATATTTACAGGAATAAAGTGAAAAGCCATGCTTATACAGATATACTTTCTTCAGTTTTTATGCAATTTTTTTTTTTTTTTAGATATGGATTCACAAATAGTCAGATGCAGATATTTACACCCAACCAATGACCCCTGTCATTGAATTAGGGAAAAGCTGGAAGAAGCTGAGGAGGTGGATGTCCCTATAGGAGGACCAGCAATCTCAATTAACCTGGACCCCCAAGATCTCTCAGACACTGAACCACCAAACAGACAACATACACCAGCTGATATGAGACCCTGAAAACATATACAGCAGAGGACTGTTGGGTCTTGGTTCAGTCAGAATAGATGCACCTAACCCTCAAGAGAATGGAGGCCCCAGGGAGTGGGGAGGTCTAATGAGGTGGGGGATGGGAAGTAGGGGTGCTGTGACATCCTCATGGAAACTGGGGGAGGAGGTATGGAGTGTGGAACAGTCAGAGTGTAGATAAGGAAGAGGATGAAATATGAAATGTAAAAAAAATTAAATAAAAGAGAGAGAGAGAGAGAGAGAGAGAGAGAGAGAGAGAGAGAGAGAGAGAGAGAGAGAGAGAGAAATGTCCTCCATAGTTTTGGGCACTGGAATGTTTGGTCTGATATTGGTATTCTTACTTGGTGAGGTTGTGGTGGTACAGCCTAACTGAAGAAGGTATATCACAGGGCGATGGCTTTGAAATACAAAAGCCATGGGTACTTGCTTTCTCTGTTTCCTTAATATGGTAAAGATGTGAACGCCCAATTTCTGCTCCACCAGCCGTGTCTGCCATTTTGTTCCATGTCTATCCTGATGGCCTCTTCTCCCTCTGAATCCAAATAAACTCTTCCTTCTATAAGTTGCTTTGATCATGAGGTTTAATCACTGCTGTAGAAAGTCACTAATGCAATGACTTACTTTGGCTCCCAGTTTTGTAGATTCTTTTCTTGAGACCATCAGCCATTTTATTTTGCTTTGTTTTCCAATGTGAGGGCATAAATGTTTGGTAGAACTGAAAAGGTCAGCTTGGGAACTTTGGGAAGGTCACAAAACACTTGCTCCTCCAGAAGGGAGAGGCTAATTAACATATCTTAGACAACAGGGTAGGACTGACCTGCAGGTGAGGGCATATTCCACAGGAAGGACCATTGCCCACCTTCAGACAAGGGAAGTCCTTATCACCTCATTCCCTAAAGACCAATCAGTGTAAAGGGTGCACTGTCCCACCAATCTTACTGTGCCTAGTTACTGATGCTCTATTCTGCCCCTGGAAACCACAAAAACACTCGTTGAATGAGTGCTGGGGGGTTGCTACTTCTCCTTCAGTTTAGGGATGACCCCAGTGCACACGAACAATAAATTCCTCTTGCTTTTTGCATTCATCCTGGCTCCAAGTGGTTCACTCAAGGGGTCTTAGTAAGATAAGGCTCCCTGGAGTCTTACAAAACAATTACTCTCACCTTCTGTCCTGGAAATAAAGAAAAGTTGGTAAGACTATTACCTTTATTATGCCATACCATATCCCTTGAAGACTCTCCACTGTCCTCCATCTTTACAAGTGTCTATCACCTTTCAAGCAGGAGGCTTGGTCTTTAACATGCTGGCCTCAGCTTTATTTTGTTTTTTCAATTATTGAAGAACAGAATCTAAGGCCTTGTGCATGCTAAGTAACCATTGAATCACTGAAATACACACCCAGTTCTGTACCCAAAATAGATCACTTCCTTATGCCTTTAGGACAATGGTTCGGTGAACCTTTAATACAGTTCCTTATATTGTGGTGACCCCAAGCATAAAAAATGTTGGTGCTACTCATAACTGTAATTTGCTACTGTTATGAATTATAATGTAGTTATCTGGTATGTAGGATATGTGTTAGACAACCCCTGTGAATGTGTCAGGCCTCATAGGTGGTGAGCTGCTGCTTTAGGATGCAGAGAATTAGAAGACACTGGCACAGGGAAAAATCCCCCAGTAGATTTAAAATGAGCTTATGTTCTCCATCCTCTAAAACAATGGCTAAAGATTTCTGCTATTTAGTGATTTGCTACAATAATACGAAGAGATTAAGATGGGAGTATTCTGGAGAAATAATTTCTTTAGACATGAATTAATTTAAAAGTGAAATATCTTGCTTTTGTTTTTTGAAACAATAGGGTTATTTATGCCTTGTGTGTGGATGCCTGAAGAGGCAAGAAGGAACATCAGAAGCTGAAGTCATATGTAGCCATAGGTCACTCAGTTTGGGTGCTGTCAACTAAAGTCATTGCCTCTTAACAATGGAGCCATCTCTTAGTCTGATAAGCCAGATTTAAAATCAGAAAAGAAAAACAAAAACAAACAAACAAACAAAAAAAAACCCACAACAGCAACTAAGAAACTTGGCAGAATCTAGGTCAAGGAAATGGCTGAAAGTTCCTCAGTTAACATAGTAGAACTTCTACAAAATTAAGCATGTTTTTCAGTACTAGCCAGAGCAAGATATTGATAGCAACACATAGTGGGTGTAGAGAAATCAAGCTGGACATGATTTAGCTTTCTTTCAGTAGGCTAGCCTCTAACCAAGTGGAAGATGTTACTCAGGCCTCTAGGGAAGAAGACTACCCATGGTCTACTCAGTGTTATACCATCAGGTACAAGGTTGACATTACAGGAAACGCTAAAACAGTGCCATGCTTTTCTTTTTCAAGCAATCGACTTATTCCTGCCATATATACCCAAATATTAGTAATGTTTTTTGACTTGATTGGAGAAGTTTCTATTTTAAATGGGCAGCAGCTGAGGCAGAGATTAATATATTTTCAAAGTACCAATAATATATGACTCTTAAGTGCTCAGTACTAAAGAGTACATCTGGGTTCCCTCCTCCAAGACGTGGGGAACATTGCAGAATACTGAAAGAATATATGAAACAGTATATAGAGAAGTGTTATTAAATGCTGTATTTTGAACATGACATGGGTGTTACAGAAATAAATTCATAGTAGCATGATTACCTATACAATAATTGTACAAGATGGAACCCAGCAACATTCTTTGGTCAATGTGGGAGGGACACATGGGATACCACCCTATCTAAAGATCTATTAGAAGGTAATGATTGTTCTGGGAGAGGTAGCCCTTATTCTTCAGTAGTATAGCAATTAGTAAGTTTTTTTTAACGCTATGCAAATAAATGCTTACCAATACTCATGGAATTGCTACTAATTAAACTAGGTGTGTCATAAAAATAATAAAAGACGTGATAGTACGGCAACTTGTTGAGAATAATGAAGGGTTTAGACAGAGAGATAAAGATTGTTGGAGGAGATAGATAAGAGAAAATGAACTGAAAAAAGTAAAAGAATACATAATCATAATACAAATGATTTTTAAAATAATTAATGTGCCTCCGTGTTAAGCCAACTGGTACTGTCAAAAGTCCAAGGTCATGGAGATCTTGGGTCTTCTTGTAGAACTTAATAGTATTGTTTTTCTAAATGGACATGGTGTCAAAATGCCTTCTAAATATTTATTCCCTCACTAGTATTGTCCTTGAACCTACTTAAGACTTTACTTGGAAAGCATACTGATACCCACACATTCATAATAGAAGAGTCACATCCTGAATGGAATCCTGGTTTTGTTTTTTTAAAATCCAACAGTAATTACAACTCTGTAGTGGCTTGCGGTTTCCCTGCTTCCTTATTTATTGGCTCCATCCTTTTATCATTCTCAAATATGTCATTATTTTGTGCATAAAAATCAATGAAGCTTAAAAGGGTGACCGGTAGAGGTTTCTCATAATGGACTCTGTTTTTTTTTTCCAATCATGGCATCTCAGAGATGTGGAATGTACCCACAGGACATTTTATTTGCAAATGCTGTCACTCTATTTTCTGTTTACTTCCCCCGAAGTGCTCAGAATTTGAGCTTTTGCTGCATGCACAGCTGTCACCCCTAGTGCCCCTGTCATGTTGTTCCCAGATGTTCCATTCAGGTTTGCAGCATTTGTCATAACAGCCACTTTATGGTCTGCCAGAACATTCAATATCTGCCCTGATGTAGTAAGATTTAACATCACAATGTGTCAAGGGGCACATTGTAAGAGGATTATTGAGATGGATACAAAGATAAATAATGAATGTCCGATGTCCCAAAGGGAACTAATCATGCTTTAGGGAAGATAGACGTAAGCATAAGTAATATTAGAAAATTAATAACACAGAATGTCAAACACTAGCACAGATAGATGAATTCAGTCAACTCTAATATTCAAAACATGCTTATTGACTCTATATAAAGCAGAATATACAATAAAAATCCAATTCCTTGGGTTTAGGTTCCTCATCTATAAAGAGTTTGGCTCCAATACTGCAATATTTTGTATCACACATCAATTCAAATGTCCCCACAAACTAACACATTGTCCAGATTCTGTCTCCATTCTCCAAATGAGACCTTGCTGACAAATTAGCATATAGATAGATAGAAAGTGATGTAAATCTTTATAATTTTATTATTATTTGAGTCAACACTCTGAATTTGAGTTTACTGCTCCAGTTGGTAAAATTGAAGGATCTAAATGTCAGGATTTTTTGACACCAATATATTCAGTAGAACATGTTATATTATATTTTTAACTCCCTGAGATTGTTATATGTGTGTGTGTGTGTGTGCGTGTGCGTGTGCGTGTGCGTGTATGTGTGTGTGTGTGTGTGTGTGTGTGTGTGTGTGTGTATAGCAATCTCATGGAGTTAAAAATATAATATATATATTTGCCTGTATGTATGACTATGCATCACATTGCTGTCCATAGATCAGAAGAGGGCATGTGGTCACTAAAATTTAGGTCACAGATAGTTATGAACACCATGTAAATGTCCAGAATGGAACCTAACAGTTAATCACTAGGCCATCTTTTCAGATCTGAGACTTGAAGTTTTAAGAAATAATCAGTAAAATGCTGGTGGAATAAATGGTGTATTATAAGTTGATTTGAATGGGGGATACGTGCGGTAATACCTTTCTTATTAGTTAATTGGAGAAATAAATTTCTAACAGGGCTATTAAAAGAAGATGTGTATGAGAAATAATGCCACATAAACACAAACCTTAGAGAAGACAGGGGACACAATTCTTTGCTTGTAAGTAAGGGATATACAAAAAAGACTATGGGTTACTACTGTTAATATCTTAAGTGGATTGGAATGGTCACTGAAAGGTGAAAACCAATATGTAAAGTATAAGGGGGTCACCAATGGAGGAGTACCCCTTGGCTCTGCCTAATCTTTGCTATGTGTAAATGATACTCTGAAATTGATAGATAGGCTTCTTTTAATTGTTTAAATTTGTTCTTTGACGATTTCATACATGCACATAATGAATTACGATTACTTTCACCCTCTCCCTCCTTTGTAACTCCATCCCACTCTGGGCATCTCTCCTATATACTAGTCTTCATTTCATATTCATATCTTTTTTATTAGATTTTAACCACAGCCATTAGCTTGACCATGTGTTTGGAACTGTCCACTGAAACCTGGTTGACACACAGCTTGGTATGTTACCGAAGATAATGGCTGTCCTTTTTCATGAATATATAAGTAGCTAAATATCTGACAAATATATATCTGATATGTGTATGTGTGTGTGTAAAACTCAAAAAGCTATGTGTAAAGAAAAGACATAAGCAAATCCCCCATAAAATTAGATTTATAATTGAATAAAGAGTTCTGAAAACATGAAATATCAATTGCCAGTGTTCAATATAATTATTGGTCTGAAAAATACAAATGAAAACTGCTTGGAGATTCATCACACTCAGTCAAAATGGCTATTATCAATAATAAAATCAAATGACAGCAGATGCTGAGGAGGCTGTAGGAAAATTGAAAGCTTTATACACCTCTGGTGAGAATATAAAATGGTGCAGCTGTGATGGAGATCACTGTAGCAGTTCTTAAGAAAGCTAGAAACAACACATGGCCTAACTCAACCACTACTGGGGTTACAGGCAAACTCTATCCTCCTTCAGAAAACTGTTCACCCACGCTCATTGATAAGTTATTCACATAAGCTAGAAAATTAAATTTGCCTATGTTTGTCAACAATAAAATTTGCTAAACATGCATCATGTAAACTACAGTTAAACAGATGGAACTGTGAAAAAAAAATCATGCTTAATTTGTATCTCAAGCGTACTACATGTTTTACCTTAAATCTAGATTCTGACTTTAACTCTTTAGATTTGAGTACCTGAAGTAGTAAGAAAGAAAGAAAGAAAGAAAGAAAGAAAGAAAGAAAGAAAGAAAGAAAGAAAGAAAGAGGTCATAGTGGATTGCCACAAGTGGGGAGTCCAGTAGAACATAGATGATAAGAAAGAGAAGATGGGTAATAAACTATCAAGTGTGAATGTACAGGATGATGTTTGGAAGATAGAGGAGTCAAGAAGACTGAAGAATCAACTCAAATAAAAGATGTATGTGAAGCCCATAGAGAAATCTTTTGCTTTGTAAGCCACTTAAAAATAACTGATAAGACATCTTAATTCTTTCCCAAAAGATCTAGGGATTGGGATCCTTATATAAGAGTTTCAAATGCTGGTTCAAAATAATTTCCATGCTTTATCTCTAATGAACTAAGTATTTGAAGCAAAATTTCCCAGTGTGCTGTGAGATAGACAATTTGAAATTTGGCTTTCAGGCAAGTTTTTCATTATAACACTCAAGTAAAAAGAAAATAATGGTGGGTGGAAGAAAGCAGAAATCATCAGTAAAAATCTTCCCTGCAGTTCATAAACTTCTGCACTTCCAAGCACTCCAAATACTTTAAATATTCCCTTAAGAGCATCGACTCAAAGATTGAAGCCACACAGTTGAAGGTATCGTCTTCAGAATATTTGGGGAGGAAAGCTAAGAGACTCAATTGAATAGGTCATTGGTGACTGGGATGCTCTCCTCGTAATGGTTTGATTCAGTTTATATCTTTAAACTGTTAAGACCAAATGTGAGGGAAGAGATTTGCCTAGCATCAAAATAGCTCACTAACAAAGTTGTTATAATTCACCCATATTTTTCAATTTTGATTGGATATAATATGTAGCTTCCTGTTTCAGTTCTCATTTTAGTCTATCCAGTTCTTCAATCCAGAAGGCAAACATGTCAGTCTTCTTTCTGCCATTAAAATGGTAAGATCCCTTGCACCACTCCTTTAGAGGTTCCCGCATGGGAGGATTCCAGGGACAGGAGGACCATGCTCTCTAAAGGAGAGCAATGGTGGTTTATGGCTTCAGCTCTAGCCTTTGATCACTAACACACCTTTTCTTGCTCTGAATTCCACAGATGGAGTTTTCCTGGGGAGTCTATGGCTTTCCGGCTTATGCAGCTGAAATAAATCTTTTCTAAACCTGGGTATTTAGCTCCTCTGCCCAACTCTTTATTAACTACAGGTTGGTAGTCAGGTTCAGAAACTTTTTCCTCAGCCAAGTTCTGTATGTGGAACTTCACTGCCCTCTTCTGGTAATATTGCCGGAGACCCCCTCCTTTAATGTGGGGATGCCAAGCTCTGAGGGGAAAGGAAGATTCTGAAATGCTGAGTTCTTTGGCTACCAAGAACTGCTAGTAAGAGCCAGTAACAAGATATGTTACACTGAGGCTGCAAATGCATTTCGACATTTTCCATATGTACAGTTTTATATCCTGGAAAAAAAAACAAGAGTAAATGCAGTGTGTGTGCATGTGTGCGTGCGTGCGTGCGTGTGTGTGTGTGTGTGTGTGTGTGTGTGTGTGTGTGTGTGTGCTACATGTCTGTGTGGGTTTGTGGATCTGTGTCTGTGTCTCTGTTGCCATCACACCTGTGGATTTCTAACTATAAGAGGAGAATTTTTAAAAAGCAAAAGACCTATTAACCTATTTTAGGTCATCGTTAGTGATTATTAGTAAAAGCAAGTCTCTGAAATACATTCGGGTTGGCTTTAGCTCCAGGTTTTAATCTCTTCTTTTCATTCTACTTCATGTAACTTATTTCACTGTAAATATCAATCAAGAAACAGTCTTTTTGATGATATTTCTTTTGAAACAGAAACCCCCATAGTCAAGTGTACCTTAGTTTTCAGTTAGTACTAATTTTGATGGATGTTGGTTTTTATCTGTAGTTATAGAGCATCTGATGTGGTACACTGGAAAACCTGGAAAATACTCAGCAAGAAACATAACAATATCTCCATCAACATAACCATTAACTGCAAAGGTTATAGGTTATTAATGTGCCTCAAAAATCTGTAGGGGCTGCATGTATATTAAGATAGAAGGATGTTTGCCTTCTGGTACTGCTGTCCAATTCTGTACTGTTCTCCTCAGCACAGAATGAATGAAAACAATTATTCTTGTCTCTTCCTTCAGCCACATGGCAAAACTATGGGCTAAATGTAAACTTGAACCCTAATAAAACATGCTTTATTCTGATGAAAGAGGATATTTTCTTTTAAACAAAATTATTTAACTTGTCGAGTGGGTTTTAGGTTTCTAGTTTTCCTTCCAAATATAAAAATATAACTCTATACTTTGATATTACTAAAATGAACCAGTCAATGAAGATGCCATTCTCTGAATATTCAAATCACTCTATATTAGTAAGTTTTGTGGGTTTAGATACATTACACAAGTACTGCTTTATGATTAAGTCACAAATACCCCACTACCTTTATGGGTTTCTAGATTTTTTAAAATAAAATTTAATAATTGTATTATAGTTGTTTACATTTTCATCTTCATGGCATACAGCATGTTCGAGGAATCAGAGTGATTAAGATATAATGCTCTGCCAGTTGAGGTGGCATACACTTTTAACCCCCAAAAACAGTTATAGGAGAATATTTTAGTTCCAGATCTTCATAGCTATTATACAGTGAGACTCTGTCTTAAACAATCAACAAAATGAGCAAAATACAAAGACCACTCCCACTTAGCTAAATGCATATAGCCAACTTTATTACTGATGAAATAGAAAATAAGACAATAGGATACTAGCACTTGAATTAGATGACTCACGTGATCTCATAACATTCATTCTACCCTAAGATGAAACACTTGAAACATGGTGTATCAAAATAAGTATCAAGCCACTACTGTCACATTAATATGTCAGGGGACAGGTATTGATTTATAACTTGTCTAATAGTTATATTTGCTCAGTTATATAACAGAGCAAGGATAGTCGTGGATTGTGTTTTATCTCCAAACCAAGGCATTCCATTCCAGGACAGTGTAGAAGATTTTGAAGCTACATCCAGATACCACTGTCTTTTAATTAGGATGGACTTAGGAACTATGAATTATACAATTAGACAACCATGGCAGAATAAAATACTCCTGCATTCTTGGCTGTACAATGTTTTATATTCCACTGTGAAACCTGGAGGTCAGCCTCCACTGCAATCTTGATCCAGTTTTCACTGAGGCATTCAGAGTTGCTCAGTGTTTGTCTCACAAGGAATTTTGTCTCACTATTGAACCATGTCTTGAAGGTGGCCTATCTCATGAAGTCATGTTCCAGGGCATTGATATTGAAGGAGCTATGATTCAAGAGGGCTGAAAGAAATGCCAAGAAAGGGACAATGTTCTTTTTCAGAACTCACTGAGGCATAGTGGCCGTAAGAAATTAGCTCTTGGAAAATTTCTGAATCTCCACAAAGTTGTCAACATGAAGAAGACCAATAATAGATATTCCACTATTGTTACTCCAATAAAGACAGCCTGTCTCAACTTACTAATCAAGAAATATAGAGAAGCCTTTAAGAACCTCCTCTGACTAGAAGAGGCATTGGGACAGCAAATGCTGATGACCTGCAAGATGTTTTCTGGGCAATAGATGATGTCAATCCTACTTACAAAGGTCAAGTACCTGGGCCTGATGCAACCCACTCATGTTTTAGTGGAAGCTATGAGTCCTCACTACAAAATTAGAAAACAAACAAACAAACAAACGAGACATTTGGTTACATCCTTCAATAGACTGTCTTTGGGGAGATGAGTGCCAGGAAAATTCCAAAGGGCTACTTGAGCCATTGTACAAAGAAAAGGCAAAGGAACAGATGGTAGAAATGCACAAGTCTCTGGAGATGATTCAATTTCAACAAATGGTAGACCAAAGCAGTGGGGGAAGGTGATACGGATGGCTTCTGAGGATGCTCCGTTGAAGTTGAATCTGATTGAAGTTGGTCAGGCTGCAACACAAGTTGAAACAATTCTAAGCCTTCCTGTTCGCAACACTGGTGGCTTGCAGACTATTAGGTCAAAGGTGATAGAGGAAGGTTGAGGAATATCAGCTTCAACTGAGGTCTGCCTTTTCTCATACCAGATGACAAGTCTGACTGACCACCTAAATGTAGTTATTGAGTTCAGTCGAATAACTTGACAGGAAAGGTGCTAGGGTTTCATTGTTGGTATCTGAGGAAACCAAAGCTATGCAATCTAAGGTTGGCCTGTCATCTATACTCAAGCCAGCTGCCTACAAACTCAGCCATAGCTCTCAACAGTAGCTAAGAACACCTGCCTCAAAGAGAACTAGAGACCACAAGGAATTTGGGGATCTCTTAGGCATAAAATGAGATGAGCAAGAAAAGCATGGCCACTTTAATTTTAACAACTCAGGGATACTGGTACAGTTCCAGTCTTACAAATTCATTCTAGACAATTACTAAAGGAAAAAATTCTATTCCACAAGTGGAAAAACAAAAAAAACAAAAAAACAAAAAAACAAAAGCAACTTATCAAAATTTTGTTTTCAATTTACCAAAGTTACAGTGCTTAATTTTGCAACTCCACTGTAGACATTTGTCTGATTTTAATGAGTCTGATGTTAATGCCTCTTTCTTCCTACAAATTGGAACTTCCTACAAATTGGCCATTTCTAGTTCTGTCCTGTTTTTAAAAAATTCAAGGAGCCCTTTACAGTTGTACTGTTTGATGTTTTTTCAATATATCACCTGAATTGCCCAGTCACCACCTGAATCTAGCATTGGTAGACTTTTATCACTGCTGAAGAAACCCTATTCAAATTGTGCCCATTTCTCCATTTTCTGTCATCTCTTCTATTACCAACTCCTAGTTGAAGGAAAACACTAATTTACTTTTGTTAGTGGCTACTTTTGCTTACTATAACTTGCCAATCACCCATGTTTTAGTGCATACTTCATTTGGTACATCAGTGGCTTTTTGTTGTTGTTGTTGTTTTTAAGATTTATTTATTAATTACTATATATAAGTACACTGTAGCTGTCTTCTTACGCACCAGAAGAGGGCATTAGATCTCATCACGGGTTGTTTTGAGCCACCATGTTGTTGCTGGGAATTGAACTCAGGACCTTTGGTAGAGCAGTCAGTGCTCTTACAGGTTGAGCCATTTCTCCAGCTCCGTTATATCACTGTTTTGTGGTTGGAAATATTTCATACTGTGCTTCTACTATATTTTGTCTATCCCTCTTTTACATGGTGGGCACTTGGCCAGTTCTTTGGGAAAACTATGAATCACGCTGCTATAATCATTCACACACAAGTCTTGCAAGAGTTTGGGTGTATGCCTAAGAGTGAAAATATTTACTCACATGGTAATCCTGTTTAACTTTCTAAGGAAATGGTGAACAGTTTGTATTGCTTTATTGCACCAACTCCTGTGTAATAGTTCTAACAACCCACATCTTTCCCAATATTCTGTCATAATCCTTTTTATTATTAACTTCCTATAGGGCCTTAAATGAAATTTTGAAGAAATTTTTCATCTTAGCCATTCTGATTGTTGTAAGGTTTGGAATCTCAGGGTCGTTTTGATTTGCATTTCCTTGTATTTATTTGATTTACTTGATTACATTTCTAAATGCTGACAAGTTAAGTATATATCTGCAAGGTTATTTGTGCTGTAGACAACATTTTGGGGACATATCCAATGAAACTCCTTGTCAAATACTTAATTACCTATACATTTCTTAGTTACTAAGCTGCAAACATGTATTATTTTGGATGTTAATCCCTGACCAGAATTACAGTTTGCAGATACTTTTTTCTATTCTTTGTATGTCTCCTTTTTATTTTATTTATAAAGTTATTTACAATGAAATTCACATTTTCTGCACCATGTCTTTATGTTTTCTCTATTTGGAAGACATTGCATAAACCACCCTCACAATGATATGCTACTCTGTTTTCTTATATGCTTTGCACTGTAGCATGTATTTTTATATCTGAAGTCCATTGTAAGTTAGTATTTGAGTATAGTATGGTATGATATTGCATAGTATAATATTGAAGAATGACTCTATTTTTTGTGTGTCTGCTTGTCTAACTCCACAGCACCATTTGAGAAAATCAACTTACTCCCAATGTATCTTCACAATTTGCTTGTAGACGATTAGGTGAACTCATGGTTGATTTTTTTGACTCTTTTTAATATTAGATATTTTCTTTATTTACATTTCAAATGTTTTCCCCTCCAAAAGTTCCCTATCCCCTCCCCCCCCTGCTCCCTAACCCACCCACTCCTGCTTCCTGGCACTGGCATTCCCCTATACTGGGACATAGAACCTTAATAAGACCAAGGGCCTCTCCTCCCATTGATGGCCAAATCGGCCCTTCTCTTATACATATGCAGCTAGAGCCATGAGTCCCACTATGTGTTTTCTTTGATTGGTGGTTTAGTGCAAGGGAGCTCTGGAAGTACTGGTTAGTTCATATTTTTGTTTCTCCTATGGGGCTGCAAACCCCTTCAGCTACTTGGGTACTTTCTCTAGTTCCTTCATTGGGGACCCTGTGCTTCATCCAATGGATGGCTGTGAGTATCCACTTCTGTATTTGTCAGGCACTGACATAGCCTCTCAGGAGACAGTTTTATCAGGTTACTGTCAGCTAGATCATGTAGTCATCCACAGTAGTGTCTGGGTTTGGTGGATGTTTATGGGGTGGATTCCCAGGCGGGGCAATCTTTGGATGGTCATTCCTTCAGTCTCTGCATCGAACTTTTACTCTGTAACTCGTTCCATTGGTATTTTGTTCCCCCTTCTAAGAAGGATCAAAGTATCCACACTTTGGTCTTCCTTCTTGAGTTTCATGTATTTTGCAAATCATATCTTGGGTATTCTGAGCTTCTGGGCTAATATCCACTTATCAGTGAATGCATATCATGTGTATTTCTTTGTGAGTGGGTTATCTCATTTAGGATGATATCCTCCAGATACTTCAATTTGTCTATGAATTTTATAAATTTGTACTGATGCACAACTCCATTTCCAAATAATGCTTCAAGAAAAAAAATAAACTCAGGAATTAAAGACTTTCTAGAACTGAATGAAAATGAATATATGACTTACTCATATTTTCAGAACACAATGAAAGCACTGCTAGAGTAAATTTTATAGCACTAAGTGCCTACATAAAAGTATTGAGCAAAGATCTCAGTATGCCAGTACACTTAATAGTATACCAGAATTCACTAGAACACAAGCAGACACATCAAGAGGAGTGGACACAAAGAAATAACCAAATTGAGGACTGAAATCAATATGTAAGCCAGTAGAACAATAAAATGAATCAATGAAACAAAGATTTAGTTTTGAGACAATCAACAAGATAAACAAACACTAATACAATCTAGCTTTAAAGTAGAGAGAGGGAATATACAAATTAAGGACATTAGAAACTAAAAGGGAACACAACAATGTAAACAGAGGAAATTCAGAGGATCACAAGGACATAATTCTAAAACCTGTACTGTACCCAATTGGAAAATGTAAAAGAAATGAACAACTTTCTTGATAGGTGACACTTCCTAAATAAAGGTTGGATAAAAAATTTAAATACATATATAGCTCCAATTGAAATAGAAATTAACAATTTTTCCAATCAAAAGAAGCCCAGTTCCAGATGCTTTTAGTACTGCATTCTACTGGAATTCCAAAGAAGAGTTGACACCATTACTCCTCAAATTACTTCACAAAATGGAAACAGAAGGCACATTGCCCAATTGATTTTATGAGACCAAATGCATACCATAAAAAGACTCAACACAGAAGGAGAATTAATTTTTTAATATTTCTTTTATAAATATAGACAAAAACAATACCCACACTTGTAAACTACATTGAAGAACAAAAAATATCATCCACCATGATTAAATAGATTTCATCACAGAGATAGGCATAATTCCATATACAATAATTAGAATACATTATCCACCATATTAATAGACTGAAAGAAAAAACACATGATCACAGCAGTAGATCCAGAAAAGATCTTTGACAAAATCCCAAACTCATTAATGATAAAAGTTCTCAAGACATTAAGAATACAAAGCATAGAGCTAATATAATAAAGATGGTTTATAGCAAACTAATAGCCTGAATCAAATTAAATTAAAACAAACTCAAAACCATTCCACTAAAATCAAGAAGAAGACAATGTTGTCCACTTCCTCCATGAATGTTCAATATAGTTCTTGAAGTTTTAATTAGAACAATAATTTAACTGAAGGAGATCAGGTGGATACAAGTTTTAAAAAAGTATTTTTTTTCAAATTATTGTTATTTTCAGGTGATGATAATACACATAAGTAACCCTAAAACTTCTACCATTAACCACACCTACAGCTGATAAAAACTTTCAGTAAAATGGCTGGATAGAAAATTAACTAAAATAAAAAAATGCCTCAGTAGTTCTCCTGTATACAATTGATAAATGGGAAGACAAAAAAAAAAGAAAGAAAAAGAAAAAGAAAAAAAGAAAGAAACATCTTTCACCTCAAATAATATAATATAATATAATATATCATGTGGTTACTATGACCAACCAAGTAAAAAATTATGAAAACTGTGTGTTTGAAGAAAGAAATTGAAGACAGTATTAGAAGATGGAGACATATCCCATGCTCATGGATCGGTACAATAAATATACCAAGCATAACTATTCAACCAGAAGCAATCTAAAGATTCATACAATATCCATCAAAATTTCAAAACAGTACATTACAGACCTTGGAAGGACAATTCTCAACTTTATATGGGAAAACAGCAAAAACAAACAAAAACAAAACAAAACATTAAAGCAAAAAACAAACAAACAACAAAAGCAGGATAGCTATATCAGTCCTTAATAACAAAAGAACTGCAGGATACCTCACCATTCTTGATTTCAAAATGTCCTACAGATACATTGTAATAAAAACTATATTGTAGTGACAAAAAAAAAAAAACCTGACAAATTGATTAGTGTAATTGTATTGAAGACCTAGACATTAGATCTTGATTTTGATAAAGAATTCAGGCGAGTATGCAAGCAAGAGTTTTAATCAAAAACTATTCAAGAATCTTGTTTGCTAGCTTGCTTGTTGGTTACTGAGCTGTCTTATTAGTTCTCTGAACATGGAGTAGTGCAAGTGGCTAAGCTGGTGTACATCAATTAATATATAGAGAAAAACCACTTATTTGCCCACAGGCCAATTTGATCTGTATAAGCCCTCAATTCAAGACACTTTGTCAGATGATTTGTCTCTGTCAAGTTGACAAGTAAAGGTAGCTGGATGCATAGCGAATATGCATCTCCAACTGTCCAGTTGTGTAATATTTTAAGCAACCCTGTCAGTAATGGTGAGAATCATTGTTAGACTGTATCCCTTTCTTTTTTCAGGTGATGGAGGCATGGTGGATATCAGACTGGAGGTGCTTGATGACCTGCCATAATGAGATGAGATCCCAAGGGAGGATGCTCCCAGAATAGGAAAAAAGAGTGACAAACAAAAAATAAAAAGCTGCTGTGTTGTCCGAAATCTAGATTGTATATTCTATTATTTGTAACCAATTATGATAACAAGAAAGGAGAAAGGGAGAGAAGAGGGAAGAGGAGGGGAAGAGGGGGGGGAGAGAGAATCTTGACTTTAAACTTAAAATTGAAAGCTATAGAAAAATGAGAGTGAAGATAGTTTTGATGAACAAACAATAATTCAAGAATGAAATAAATATGTTAGCATGGAATTCATAAAAAGCCTTGTAAGGATAATCCTTCTGAGGCTGACCTGTCGGCTTTCAAGCACTAAAGAGCATAATGGATTCAACCCTGAAAATTAAACATATAAAGTAATCAAACAAAGAAAAACCTTTCCCAATAAGTTTTCACATAAAGATCAATATTCTTACCACTTCTAGTCCTCCCACATTTCCCCTTTTGTGTTGTAAACATTCTGCCTCCTAGAGATAATTGGAAAAACGGTAAGATTTTGAAACCCTTAATTGAGGCACATTGACAAAGTAGCTCAGGAAATGAAAGGTTAAATTTAATTTCTCCTCTTATTCAAGCTATTGAAGAAAGGAAGGAACATGCATATTTTGTTGCCTTAAATTATTTGAATATGGAGACAACACAGTTGAGACCAGTATGTGGGTCAGTGAGCAAGTAGGTGGTGATGTGATGGTAGAGAAAGAAGCAAGAAAATGAATAAATCAGTGGAGACATAAAAGACAAAGAGAAGCTGAGTGGTTTGAGTACTATGAAGATAGGCTGACCTGGAGATGTAATGGCAGTTGCTGTTCTTGCTCTTTCAGAAATGGTGAATTACACCGTTCATCAATAGAGCCAGTGGCATAGCAAATGGTAGTGGGCTTGTGTCTTCTTGCTTTGAGAGAGCCAACCACTGTGTGAGTTGCTGTGATACCCTAGCCTAGAAGGAGGAGCAGTCCCTGGAGTGTGGAGATCCAGAGCCTACTGTATTGTCTTCTCATCATTGGCCTATTTGCTAGTCCCTCTAGTTGGTTGTGATGGTATGTCCACCATAAGGCTGGGAGAATCTATGTTGAATTTCAGCTTTGCTGTGTTGTGCTTACCTTTGCCCAGGGATTTATTGTCTCTGGAATCTTCAGCTTGAACAAGCATTTAAACACCTTACTATTCCATTTCTGACATGCCCCTGTGAGGGTGCGACTACACTGAGCAAGTTTGTGATGGAGAGATGAGAAAGAGCGGTGAAATGTTTTATTCACTATGAAATGTGATGGAACTGGAGATGTGAAGGTGGTGCAAAACAGACTGATATGAGTAGCCTGCAGTGCCACTTGAGGCCAAGGAGAAATCTCAGACAAAGATGCCCCAGAGGGCCATGACTGAGCCCATAGCCTTGTAACGGTAGGGGCCAGTGTTGATGTATGTGGCCCATGAAGACACCAAAGTTCATGTGGATGGCTGTGGTCTGTTCTTTCTTTTTTTTAAAAGATAATTTATGTACATTTATGGTTTTATACAATTTATAGTAAGTATTGCTCTTGTATCTGTAAATAAATCATCATCACTTCATCATCAGGTACTTCTCAGATAGTATTGGAACAGAAACAAGGCATCCGCACTGTTACTCAGCTCCGGTGGTCAGTGTGTGGGAGGGTGGGACTCTATCCTGATGGGACTTACAAGGCTGTCTCTCTCTGGTCACAGGGCCAGGGTGTTTTGTTTGTATAAAGTATAATGCACACTATATTGAAAAATCACTCCCCAGTTGAAACCACAGAGAAAATTTTCACTTAAAATCAGGAAGTTTTGAGAGTTGAAACTAAGAACTTCAAGGCTTTAGGGGGAGAAAAGGGGAGTCATATATTAAGCAGTTTAGCAAGTTCAAATTGTACACCTTTAGGGAACTGTTTCCATTTTAAGTGACTTTATCCTCTTACTGTGTACTGGTTAGTTTTGTGTCAACTTGACACAGCTGGAGTTATCACAAAGAAAGTAGCTTTAGTTGGGAAAATGCCTCCATGAGATCCAGCTGTAAGGCATTTTCTCAATTAGTGATCAAGGGGGAGAGGTCCCTTGTGGGTGGGACCATCTCTGGGCTGGTAGTCTTGGATTCTATAAGAGAGCAGGCTGAGCAAGCCAGGGAAAGCAAGCCAGTAAAGAACATCCCTCCATGGCTTCTGCATCAGCTCCTGCTCCCTGACCTGCTGGAGTTCCAGTCCTGCATCCTTGGGTGATCAACAGCAGTATNGAAATGTAAGCGGAATAAACCCTTTCCTCCCCAGCTTGCTTCTTGGTCATGATGTTTGTGCAGGAAGAGAAAACCTGACTAAGACAAATTGGTACCAGCAGAATGGGGCATTCCTGTTACAACCTGACCATGTTTTGGGGAGGACTGTGGAAGGACTTTGGAACTTTGGGCCAGAAGATCCATTTGGTGTTAAGAGCTCTGTGAGATGTTGTGTAGTAGCTCAGATAATGTTTGAGAACAGTGCAGAAGATGGAGGCTTGACTTGTGAAATTTCAGAGGGAAAATTAAAGACTCTTTTCAGGGACATTGTTACCTTGATTGTGAAGATTCTGTGGTTCTGGTTAGCTGGGGCTGAAGAGTCAGCTGTGATTAACAAGATAGCAGAACTACTAAAGTGAAACCCTTGTATTACTGGGACTATTGATGCTGGTTAGCTGGAGCTAAGAAATTAGCAGTGATTAAGAAGAGACCAGCATCATTGAGGTGACATCTTCTGGGAAGTGTGTTNTGAGAGCATAGAGGCTGTGTTCCAGAGATAGTCAAGGTTGTACCTCATGCTGCAGTGGGACTTGGTAATGTGTAAGAGTTACTCAGGTGGTACTGGTTTTGAAGGGATGAAGGGGTCATGCAGAGCAGCTGAGGCCATGGAAGCACTGTGAGAGGCCATGGAAGGCCATTGGTGAAGGTGCAGCCTCAGTTGAAATTGATGGCCCAGGACTGAAGGGGCCATGTGAAGGAGTTGAGGCTTGGGACTATGAAGAGAGCCTATGAGAGGCTAGTGTTGAAGCCTAGTTACAAAGGAAGACAGCAGCCAGCATTTTGGAGATGCCAGTATCATGAGATGACCACCAAGAACAGCAGCAGCAGTGAAGTACAGGTAGCTGGAGATGGAGCCAAGAAGACAAGGTATGTGATACAAAGGGCATGGCTGGAGAAGTGACCCAAGCCCTTGGAGGAGCCCAGAAGATCATGAGTTGGATCCCAGACATTGGACATTTGGAGTTTGATTTTGCTTTTCATTGTGACTGTGCTCTGATGCTTTTCCTTCCTGAAGGAAGTATTTTAGTGAAACCCACAGTTAAGAGACTTTTAATTGTAAAGACTTTGGATTTTAAGAGAAATTGAAATTTTAATATGTAAAGACTGTGGGATTTTTAAAGTTGTTTAGATTTTGGGGATGAACAAGTAACTAAGGGTTGAGGCTTACTAGTGATGTGTTTGTGTGTCAAGTTGACGAGGGGTCAATTGTACTGGTTAGTTTTGTGTCAACTTGACACAGCTGGAGTTATCACAGAGAAAGGAGCTTCAGTTGGGGAAATGCCTCCATGAGACCCAGCTGTAAGGCATTTTCTCAATTAGTGATCAAGGGAGGGAGGGCCCCTTGTGGGTGGGACCATCCCTGGGCTGGTAGTCTTGGATTCTATAAGAGAGCAGGCTGAGCAAGCCAGTGGACACATGCCAGTAAAGAACATCCCTCCATGGCTTCTGCATCAGCTCCTGCTTTCTGACCTGCTGGAGTTCCAGTCCTGCATCCTTGGGTGATCAACAGCATTATGGAAATGTAAGTGGAATAAACCTTTTCCTCCCCAGGTTGCTTCTTGGTCATGATGTTTGTGTAGGAACAGAAACCCTGACTAAGACATACTGGTATGTTCCAGAACTTACTGCTCACCAGGATATACTATTTGCTAATTAAAGTAGACTCACTTTGTCCAAGCAAAAGTTTCCAAGTCATACATCTATCACCTAAATATGTTCCATGCATCTATATTCTGGGATCAACACACCTTTATATTTAAAATATCCAAGTATCTCTATAATACAATATGCTCTTAACAACAGTACACACCAAAGGAAATAAATCAAACAAGGTTGCGTAGGTGAAGTCTCTTCACAGAGCAATCATGTACAATAATATACTGGAAATTGAACTCTCACAGAAAAGCACTCTCAGAGGTCACATGTTTGATGTTTGTTTTCAAAACATATAAGAAGCCTTTCCTAGTATGTTCTGCTTCTTGCAGCCTTGTGGATGTCCCAAAGCTAAATAGAGCTTAACCCAACCCTCCCCTGGGCATCACTGTAGAGCTGACCCTGGTGGAGTAGGCATAGGTGAGCTGTCATGAGGGCATGAGCACAGGAAAGCTGGCACTTTCCTTTCTCCTTGCTGCCTTGCTGACTGGAGAGCTGAACCTACCCCTTGCATAGGCAGCATTGGAAGGCTCTCTCCACCCATCACCAACTGCAGCATTCTGCAGAGGAGGCCACACCTCACCTAGACAGCACGGTAGAGCTGAACCTGTAGCAATGATCCTAGTGGCAAGGATTGGAGTGAGCTGGTACTGAGTACTGAGGGCATGAGCCTGGTAGAGATAGCCCTGCCCCAGACTAACTGTGTAGTGCCATTGGTACTAGAAATATACCTCCATCCTCCTGCTCCTCACCTCCTGTGGCATTGGGTGAGTTAACTCGGGCAGTGATAAAATGCTCATCTTGGTGGTATGGGTGCTGGAGACCTGGCAGGCTGACCTCCTCAATTACCACTCAAGCCTAGATCCAGGTTTTTTTGTTGGCTTACCCCAAAATCTATCTCATCTATGAACTACTAAAGCATGTGAAGGAGCAATTTCTGTAGAAGTAAAGATGTAGGATCTTCATGAGACAGAGTTACAGCAGAGTATCTTAGAGGAGTCCCTCTGGGTTTTGATTATTTTACAGAAGCCAGAGGCCTAGAAGCAGACCAAAGACTCATTGCAATGAACATTTGCAAGCAAAGCTGTTTGGACAAAAGGATATATTATGTGACACACTGTGACATATGACAGCCTCAATGTTGAGATAATTTTTTTGTTTTGTTTTTTTCTTCAGGAGAAAGAGTTTACAAGGAAAGAGGGAAATATAAAAGGACAGATGAGTGGGATTGGATGGATGATGGAAAATCACATAGAATCAATAAAAGAAAATTTGAATATGTCTCCTTTCCATTTTCTAAGTACCTAAGTCCTCTATGTAATGGTTTCTGTACAAGGAAAATATCAAAAGGCTATCATCGATTTCTTCTTTTCTTCAATGTATCCCGGGCAGAGAATTGTCATTTTACAATTTTTTAGTATATATCCTGAAGTAGCCTCTCAAGAGGAAGAAAATGATGAAAACTACAGTTCAGAAATTAAATTAAACTGTAAGCAAGACTATGCTTTAAAAAGTACAAACTCGTCATCTCTAAGTTGTGTGTTCTGATTGGCTACCTTCATTTTAAGTGAGTAGGTTTTTAAACAACACTACTCAGTAAAGTTGGTCAATTGTTGGCATCTGAATTCTTGCCCTTTTTTCGAAATTTTTAATATCTTTGCTACTACCTGCTTATAATTAATTCTGCTGTGAGGCAAGTCTATCTTTCATCCCTTCCTACCCTCTCTTAGCAGATACACAAAACTTTCTTCCTTTGAATCTCTATCCATTTCTATTCCATTCCTTTCCCTTTCCCTGAAAACTACATTCTTTTCCTAGGTACAATGGCTTCTTCTGGTCAAAAGTCTTTGACGCAAGCAGCAGATGTGAAGGAGGTATCTTATTCATCCCTTACTTCTATAATCAAAAATATCAGAGTTATATAGAAACAACCACCTAGCAACAGGAGGATAAAGTACTTGTCTCCAGGTTACTAAAATAGCCAGCAGAGCTTATTCTAACTCAAGAATACCTTTCTTAAATGCAATGGCATAGTTACTATGCTTCTAAGTAGCCATTTGTAAGAATTTATTTCCCCAAACTTTCCAAGGTATTTATTCATTTTTCTTCCCCTCAGTGGGGCCTAAGCAAAAGTAAATTCATCAGACACAATACTGTTTTCTTTACTTCTTTGTTCATTCTGAGAGTGAAGATGCTTTGCCCACGATTATGTAGACTATCTGTGACTCTGAAGAAGAAGGCAGGAGAAAATGTTGGCCGAGAAAAGCTACCTGGATCACCAACCACACAGCTCTTGATATGTTAGGTAAATAAACTTCATTGTTTGCATAGAACCATGAGTATCTGGAGTACACTGAATTCAAGTATGGTGTGCATGAATATGAGTGTCCTTTAATAAATTACTATGTAAAGCAAGCTCCCAATGAAAGAAACAACTTTTGGAAACACAGCTTAAGTGTTCCTTAAATAGAAATAGAGTTATCCATGACCTAGCCACAGGGATACATAAAGACTGGCTTTCTTAGGTGATTTCCTTATAACTTTATCCAGTATACCACTACAAATATATAATGTGGAGTTTCCCAAGTAAGAGACATCCCACTCACATAGTGAGATATGAATGGTATACACGGGTGTTACTGATTGTTAGAGCTACAGAGTGTGAAACATGAGCAAAGAAGAAGAAATATAGCAGCTTACATAGGAATACAGACAAGTATGTTGAAACTCAAGGAACAAAATAAAAGATTAAAACAAGAGAAAAAGAAGACGAAGATGCTGATACCATAGGAAGAAAGAAGAAAGTAAATACATTCTATAAAAGAAACCCAAATATCATCAAAATGTCACACCTCACCTTCCAATAAACAACAGTAAAATACTTGTAACACATGTCAGAAAAACTGCAAAAACGTAGCTTCAGAAAATTAACTTAGCCTGAATAAATTTTCCATATATTCATTTCAGGTACACTGGTAGTAGAACATGACATATATCAAAGCCTGTTGAGAAAAAAATTCCAGAGATCTATTTCAAGCTCAAGTCTAAGTGGATCAAAGAACTCCACCTAAAACCAGAGACACTGAAACATATAGAGGAGAAAGTGAGGAAAAGCCTTGAAGAAATGGGCACAGGGGAAAAATTCCTTAACAGAAAAGCAATGGCTTATGCTGTAAGATCAAGAATGAACAAATGGGACCTCATAAAATTGCAAAGCTTCTATGAACAGAGTGGAGCATGTGTCCTTATTACCAGTTGGAAGATCTTCTGGGTATATACCCAGAAGAAGTATTTCTGGGTCCTCCGGTAGTACTATGTCCAATTTTGATTTCCAGAGTGGTTGTACAAGCTTGCAATCCCACCAGCAATGGAGGAGTGTTCCTCTTTCTCCACAACCTCGCCAGCATCTGCTGTCACCTGAATTTTTAATCTTAGCCATTCTGACTGGTGTGAGATAGAATCTCAGGGTTGTTTTGATTTGCATTTCCCTGATGATTAAGGATGTTGAACATTTTTTCAGGGGTTTCTCAGCCATTCGGTATTCCTCAGTTGAGAATTCTTTGTTTAGGTCTGTACCCCATTTTTTAATGGGGTTATTTGAATTTCTGGAGTCCAGCTTCTTGAGCTCTTTGTATATATTGGATATTAGTCCTCTATCAGATTTAGGATTGGTAAAAATCCTTTCCCAATCTGTTGGTGGCCTTTTTGTCTTGTTGACAGTGTCTTTTGCCTTACAAAAGCTTTGCAGTTTTATGAGGTCCCATTTGTCTATTCTTGATTTTACAGGACAAGCCATTTCTGTTGAGAAATTTTTTCCCTGTGCCCATCCATATCTTCGAGGCTTTTCCCCACTTTTCTCCTCTATCAATTTCAGTGTCTGGTTTTATGTGGAGGTCTTTGATCCAGTTAGACTTCAGCTTTGTACAAGGAGATAAGAATGGATCAATTCTCATTCTTCTACATGATAGCCACCAGTTGTGCCAGCACCATTTGTTGAAAATGCTGTCTTTTTTCCACTGGATGGTTTTAGTTCCCTTGTCAAAAATCAAGTGACCATAGGTGTGTGGATTCATTTCTGGATTTTCAATTCTATTCCATGGATCTCCATGTCTGTCACTGTATCAGTATCATGCAGTTTTTATCAGAATTGCTCTGTAGTACAGCTTAAGGTCAGGCATGGTGATTCCACCAGAGGTTCTTTTATTGTTGAGAATGGTTTTTGCTATCCTAGGTTTTTTATTATAGCAGCCTTATTTATAATAGCCAGAAGCTGGAAAGAACGCAGATGTCCCACAATAGAGGAGTGGATACAGAAAATGTGGTACATTTACACAATGGAGTACTACTCAGCTATTAAAAACAATGAATTTTTGTAATTCTTAGGCAAATGGATGTATCTGGAGGATATCATCCTTAGTGAGGTAACCCAATCACAAAAGAAGTCACTAGATATGATGCACTCACTGATAAGCGGATATTAGCCCAGAAACTTAGAATACCCAAGATACATACCCAAGGCCTCTATGAACATGCATGTTAATTTTACCAATCCATGAGCATGGGAAAACTCTCCATCATCTGAGATCTTCAATTTTTCTTGAGAGTCACTGTTGAAGAGCGGATACAGAAAATGTGGTTCATTTACACAATGGAATACTACTCAGCTATTGAGAATGAGGACATCCTGAGTTTTGCATGCAAATGGACGGAACTAGAAATTATCATTCTGAGTGAAATAACTCATACCCAAAAGGACCTGCATGGTATGTATTGACTAATAAATAGATATTAGTCAAAATAAAAATACAGAATAACCAATATACACTCCACAGAACTCAAAAAGGTTAACAAGCTGAAGGACCCAAGTGAGGACACCTCAGTCCCACTTGGGAGGGGGAAGAAAGAAATCACAAGGGGGAAAGGAGGGAGGAACCTGGGAGGGAAAGTGGATGTTGGAGGGGGGAGCAAAGAGGGGAACATGATTTAGTATTGGGTGGAGGAAAATGGCTGTAGCCTTGAGGGACATCAGAAAGCAAAGAAACAGGCAAACTAGAGAGGTAGGTGAATGGGGAGACCTTCCAGAATGTACCAGGACTCAAAGGGAGGGACCTTAGAAATGCCCCACAGTTGAGAGAGGGAACTTGTAGAGCCCACGTCCAGCAGAAAGACAGGGCATACTCTATAGATTATATATAATCTCTATATATATAATTATATATAATCAATATATTTTTGTATTATTCTTATATGCATGTGTATGGATACCTATGCAACCAAAATTCATACCTGCATATTACTGTTGCTGAACTGTCATTCTGGATATTGTTATGAATGTAAAATTTCAAATGCTTTGTTTATGCTGTGATAATCCAGGAAAATTTCACTTTTAATAGTTCTTGTGTGATACTAAGTGAATCCCTGTTTAGAGCAGGCCATAGTGTTTCACATTCTGTATACCATTATTCCTGTATAAACCTAAATTGTAAGTAGTGGTGAAAATGGAAGTAACCAATCACATTTAAAACCCCATACATTTTTGCTCTTATTCTCATTGAAGTAATGAACTCATTCTCCCAAAGATGATAGCAATGAGAATAGAAAAATATTTGCATTTAACTATGTACACTGCATTTTCCCAAAGAGATATTTTCACTATTTCAATTTTTAAAATGAGGAAATTGAAATTGCATTTCTCAAGATGGGCTTTTAGATTTTCTTGTTACAAGATAGGCTCAGCTACAATTCAGACATATCAGTGAGTTGAAATTGTCCTGAGAAGTGCTCCATAAATTGCTATTTCCTTTTTTAATAAGAGTGATTGCAAACCCTTTGAAAGAGGCTATATATATTACATAAAATTTAGAACCTAAAAATAATCATAACAAGGACATTAACTATACTATGATCTATACATAAAACCAAATAACTTTTAATAATAATTTTCATATATTTGAATGTGTCTGTGGCTCTACATATGGCTTTCTAGATATAAGTTAATAAAACACATATTACATCATATTGCAGTCTCCTTTCATTTCTGCCTTCACCGTAGAAGATGTTTCAATATTTACTCACAGACTGTGTATGATATCATCAGGATTTAGACTCTGCCATTGCCCATCTCAATAATTATGAGTTCCTATCTTCAATATAAACTAAGTATAATTATTCATCATACTACAAACGTGTGAGTTATTTTGAAGATTGTAATCTTTTAACTTGAGAAAGGTTAAATAATTTTTCCAATGTTTCCTCATTAAAACTTACACAAACAATACGGGAATCTGTCTTGACTTTTTAAATTTTCTGTCCTTATGTTTGATGTTTACATTCATATAGAAAGATTGCTTCAAAATATTTCATGGTTAGGACTACATTAAATGTGAAATACAAGCTATAGTCATAAAATTAAAAATATTGCTACAAAAATGAGTATACAGATTTTTCTATAATTTATTTTATAGGTCTATACTAATCTGTTTCTGACCATAGAACATTTCATGACCTTATGGATGCTCACACTGTAATTGTCTAGTTACTGGGACACCCTGTGGCTTTCTGCCTACATAAATGGCATAAACCCCTGGCAGCTTTATCATGCATAGATGAATTGAAATCTGAATTTTAGAAGATATATTATATCATGAGACAACATTGTAATGACAGATTTCTTTTCAGTGTTATTCTTACTTGGGAAAGAAAAGACTAAGTGCATCTGGTTTTATGTGAGGTCCTTGATCCCACTTGGTCTTGAGCTTTGTACAGAGATAAGAATGGATTGATTTGCATTTTTCAACATGCTAACTGCCAGTGGAGCCAGCACCATTTGTTGAAAATGCTGGGTTTTTTTCCCACTGGATGGTTTTAACTCCTTTGTCAAAGATCAAATGACCATAGGTGTGTGGGTTTATTTCTGGGTCTTCAATTCAAATCCATTGACCTACCTGCCTGTCCTTCTGCCAATACCATGCAGTTTTTATCACAATTGTTCTGTAGTACACCTTGAGGTCAGGGATGGTGATTCCACTGAAATTTCTTTTATTGTTGAGAATAGTTTTCCCTATTTTAGGTTTCTTGTTATTCCAGATGAATTTGCAAATTGCCCTTTCTAATTCTTTAAAGAATTGAGTTAGAATTTTGATGGGAATTGTACTGAATCTGTAGATTGTTTTTGGTAAGATGGCCATTTTTACTATATTATTCCTGTCAATCCATGAGCATGAGATATCTTTCCATCTTCTGAGATCTTCAATTTCTTTCTTCAGAGACTTGAAGTTCTTATACAGATCTTTCACTTGCTTAGTTAGAGTCACACCAAGGTATTTTATATTATTTGTGACTATTGTGAAGGATGTTGTTTGCCTGTCTTTCTCAGCCTGTTTATCCTCTGTGTAAAGGAAGGCCACTAATTTGTTTGAGTTAGTTTTATATCCAGCCACTTTGCTGAAGTTGTTATCAGGTTTAGGAGTTCTCTGGTGGAATTTGTAGGGTCACTTAAGTATACTATCTTATCTTTTGCAAATAGTGATGTTTTGACTACATTCCTTTCCAATTTGTATCCCTTTGATGTCCTTTTGTTGTCTAATTGCTCTGGCTAGGACTTCAAGTACTATATTGAATAGGTAAGGAGAGAGTGGGCAGCCTTGTCTATTCCCTGATTTTAGTGGGATTGCTCCAAGCTTCTCTCCATTTAGTTTGATGTTGGCTACTTGCTTGCTTTATATTGCTTTTATTATGTTTAGGTAGGGGCCTTGAATTCCTGATCTTTCCAAGACTTTTATCATGAATGGGTGTTATATTTTGTCAAATGCTTTCTCAGCATACAAAGCGATGATCATATGTTTTTTTTTTTTTCCTTTGAGATTGTTTATATAGTGGATTACGTTGATGGATTTCTGCATATTGAACCATCCCTGCATCCCTGGGATGAAGCGAGGATTGTATTGAGTAATTTTGCATCGATATTCATAAGGGAAATTGGTCTGAAGTTCTCTTTCTTTATTGGGTCTTTGTGTTGTTTAGGTATTAGAGTAATTGGGGCTTCATAGAATGAGTTGGATAGAGTATCATTTGTTTACATTTTGTGGAATAGTTTGAGTATTGTGAAAGTGGAGAAGAGCCTCAAACAGGGGCATAGGGGGAAAATTCCTGAACAGACCACCAATGGCTTGTGCTATAAGATTAAGAATCGACAAATGGGTCCTCAAAATTGTAAAGCTTCTGTAAGGCAAAGAATACTGTCAAATAGACAAAATGGCAACCAACAGATTGGGAAAAGATCTTTACCAATCCTACATCTGATAGAGGGCTAATGTCCAATATACACATAGAACTCAAGAAGTTAGACTCCAGTGAAACAAATAACCCTATTAAAAAATGGGGTACAGGGGTAAATAAAGAATTCTCAACTGAGGAATACTGAATGGCTGAGAAACGTCTAAAAAAATGTTCAACATCCATAGTAACCAGGGAAATGCAAATCAAAACAACCCTCAGATTCCACCTCACACCAGTCAGAATGGCTAAGATCAAAAACTCAGGTGACAGCAGATGCTGGGGAGGATGTAGAGAAAGAGGAACACTCCTCCATTGCTGGTGGGATTGCAAGCTGGTACAACCACTCTGGAATCAGTTTGGCGGGTTCTCAGAAAATTGAACATAGTAGTAACTTAGTATCCAGCAATACCACTCCAGGTCATATACCCAGAAGATGCTACAAAATGTAATAAGGACACATGTTCCACTTTGTTCATAGCAGCCTTATTTATAATAGCCAGAAGCTGGGAAAAACCCAGATGTCCCTCAACAGAGCAATGGGTACAGAAAATGTGGTACATTTACACAGTGAAGTACTACTCAGCTATTAAAAACAGTGAATTAATGAAATTCTTAGGTAAATGTGTGGATCTGGAGGATATCATCCTGAGTGAAGTAAACCAGTTACAAAAGAACACACATGATATGTCCTCACTGATAAGTGGATATTAGCCCAGAAGCTCAGAATACCCAAGCTACAATTCACAAAGCACATGAAACTCAAGAAGAAGGAAGACCAAAGCTTGGATATTTCGATCCTTCTTAGAAGGGGGAACAAAATACCCATGGAAGGAGTTACAGAGACAAAGTGTGGAGCAGAGAATGAAGGAATGTCCATCCAGTGTCTGCCCCACCTGGGGATCCATCCCATATTCAGTCACCAAACCCAGACTCTATTGTGGATGCCAACAAGTGCTTGCTGACAGGAGCCTGATATAGCTGTCTCCTGAGAGGCTTTGCCAGTGCCTGACAAATACAGAAGTGGATGTTCACAGCCATCCATTGAACTGAGCATAGGGTCCCCAGTGACGGAGCTAGAGAAAGGACCTAAGGAGCTGAAGGTGTTTGCAGTCCCATAGGAGGAAAAACAATATGAACTAGCCAGTACCCCCAGACATCCCAGGGACTAAACCACCAACCAAAGAGCACACATGGTGGGATTCATGGCTGGTGCTCCATATGTAGCAGAGGATGACCTAGTCATTCATCAATGGTAGGAGAGGCCCTTGGTGCTGTGAAGGCTCTATGCTCCAGTGTAGGGGAATGCCAGGGCCAAGACAGAGGAGTTGGTATGTTGGTGAGCAGGGAGGGGGGGTGCTTTTCGAGGGGAAACCAGGAAAGCGGATAACTGTTGAAATGTAAATTAAGAGAATATCTGGTAAAAAAATAAGTTAAAAAAAAGAAAAGACCAATTGTTCTTGCAAATAATATAGTGATACTATGGTTTTCTGAGACACATAAATTAGAACTCTTCTATGGTATTTGTTTAATTTTTCTGTCTCCTTTTGCCTTATCTTTCAGTTTTCAGTATTGATTTTATTTTGAATTTAACTGTTTTTAAATTTTTAACAATATAATAAAGAATTGCTGATATGAAGATCAGAGATGGGATATGTAAATCTGTCTGAATTCCAGCACCACTCCAGTCTGACCTGTTGGCATCTACTTGGAGTTTCCATCAAAGCTTAAATCTCTTGATGTTAAATTCCTGGATACTACAGATAGCATGACATTTCAGCATCTTGATGCTTATATGCAAACTTTCAATTGGTACAATAAAGATGAATAAAAAAGGGATAGCTCTACTTAGCATGAGAAAATAAAAAGGTATCAAATGTCAAGGTCTTTTCAAGGAAACAACTGTATTTCTAAATATTGTGGAAATAACAGAAGGAGTTATTTAACTAGATATTGGATAAATATGCAGTACACACGTGATGTGGCAAGAAGCTTCCAGATTGAGTCAACAACAACAAAGACATGAAAGACACGTTCATAAATATAACATTTTAAGTGTGTAAATAAATGATACCAAAGTAACATGTAATAAACTTGAAAGAACACACAGTGAAGTCTGAAAAACAGTTCTAGTATAAGATTTTCAAGGACTTTTTTTTTTTTCAAGACAGGGCTTCTCTGTGTAGCCCTGGCTGTCCTGGAACTCACTTTGTAGACCAGGCTGGCCCCGAACTCAGAAATCTGCCTGCCTCTGCCTCCCAAGTGTTGAGATTAAAGGCGTGGGCCACCACTGCCCAGCTTCAAGGCTTTTAATACCGTGCTCCCTACATTCACTCTGCAGGGTCAAACCAAACACAGACAAGGAAATCAATCCCTTTCTCATCTTCTTTCTCTATTGACAGAGGAAAAAATAATTTCCTTATATGTGGCTTGATTTTCCTGTAACACAGCATGATTTTACTATATCACATGTGGATACCAAGGAGAATTTTAACCAGAACCTCTCTCCTTGCCTTGGCCTGCATAAACGATGACATGGTAGCTGGTAACATAGTTTTATGTAATAGGCAGGGCAACTTTTCCCTCCTATGGATGTTTTCTCCAGCTTTGGGTTTGTGGTTCTGTACTTTCAAGTATATTGTTTCTAATTGGTCTCTCTTCTTCCTCATGTAAAATACTCTTTTAGCTATAACATTTCTGTAAAATATACTGTGTAGGGGGAGCATCAATGGTGACACATTATATTCGATGTGCATTTAATATGCATGTATTACTCACCCCATATAGTTCTAAAAACCCACAGATTAGTAGATAATTTTAAAAGATTATGCATAAGCAATATGATTATTATGTTCTTGTAAGGAAGTTAATTACTTTTAAGTAAAAATAGCTCTGCTTTCCTAGGGTTAGAATACCCAAGATACATTTTGCAAAACACAAGAAAACCAAGAAGGAAGACCATCGTGTGGATACTTCATTCCTCCTTAGAATAGGGAACAAAATACCCATGAAAGGATATTGATACAGAGACAAAATGTAGAGCTAAGATGAAAGGATGGACTATCCAGAGACTACCCCATCAGGGGAATCCATCCCATCATCAGCCACCAATCCCAGACCCTATTGCACATGCCAGCAAGATTCTGCTGAAGGGACCCTGATATAGCGACCTCTTGTGAGGTTATGCCAGTGCCTGGCAAACACAGAAGTGGATGCTCATAGTCAGCTATTGGATGGAACACAGGGTCCCCAGTGGAGAACCTAGAGAAAGTACCCAAGGAACTGAAGGGGGATGCAACCCTATAGGTACAACAACAATATGAACTAACCAGCACCCCCAGAGCTTGTGTCTCTAGCTGCATATGTAGCAGAAGATGGCCTAGTCCTCCATCATTGGGAAGAGAGGCCCCTTGGTCTTGTAAACTTTATATGACCCAGCACAGGGGAAGGCCAGGGCCAAGAAGTAGGAGTGGGTGGGTAGGGGAGCAGGGGCGGGGGGAGGGTATAGGGAACTTTCAGGATAGCATTTGAAATGTAAATAAAGAAAATATCTAATAAAATAAAATAATAAGTTAAAAAAGAATAGCTCTACTTTAATTATAACATTATTATTAGCATATGTCAAAGAACCCACAAAATTTTTGTTGGAACAGACATAGTATAGTCTTTGACCAATAAAGTAAAACTAACAATTCCCTTAAAATGAAAGCAGTTTTGATCCTGAACTTAATATCCCAAGCCATATTCTTGTATGTAGTAACTGAAAATTTGTGTTCTTGGAAAATATAGCATAAGGAAAATATAAAGAATGAAATAGCTTTATGAACATTTGTAATCAGAAATTCATCAATTGGCAATCTTATTTTCCAGTATGTGTATGTAACACTGATGGACCTGACCCAGAAGTCACTCCCCTTCATGAGAAAAAGCACAACATATAATTTTTCCCATGTAACTGCCTCTGAGACCGGGACTACCATCCCTGCTTATCTCTGAGGCTGGTTGCATAGCTCTGTGATAAAGCCCGTGTTGTGTTTAGTGTGCATGAGATCTTAGAATTAGTTTACTCTGTTCACAAAACAAGTGGCTAATTAAAGTTTTAATTCTATAGTTATTCATTTTTTGAAAGCATGGCTACTTGTTGCATCAATGTCCCTATGTCCCTAACTGTAGTCTTGAATTTTGAAAATGTAAAATATATAATATTCATAATATTCTTACCAGTATAAAATTTGTATTTGTATACTTATGTAATAAAAATATAAATATATATGTCAAAGAACCCTTATACATGCATTGTATATATAAAATAGTATAGAATATGTAAGCTATATGATATTATACATATAATATATATTATAATTATATAATAAATAATTTATATGTAAATATGTGTAATATACAATATAATTATATATTATTAATATACCAATGTATTATATTAAAAATAATTATATCAATTCATGTAATAATATATAATGTATTTTATATTTAATTGAATACATACTAAGTATATTGCATATTAGCAAATATATAATTATATATAGTATATGCAATTATTGTATATAATATATATAATACTAGTACAATACTAAATATAATATTTATAGTAAAATATAATGTTTAGGAGGACATAGACTAGGTTGTATAAGAATTTTTCCCTGTTTTAGAAACATATCCTTTTTTTTAAAGAAGTAAAAGAGATTTACTAATGAAATAAAATAAATATTTTAACAGTGCTTTGTGGCTGCATTTCAATATTCATAGAGTATAAGTGGCTTTTTAACACTGTGATAAGATGGTAAAACTGAATTCCTTTTATAACAAGATTTATCTCCATGAACATAGTACCTCAAAATATGACTCCTGAACATACTGAGGATATTAAGAAATTTAGAAAACTGAAGGATTAGGAATATAATTTTCTGAGCTTCCCTACCTTCTCCACAAGGCCAGAAAACAAATTGAACTTCCTCTCTCACAATGTGAGGCCTGCCTGCTGTGTATTTAGAGTAAAAGCATGTACTTAGAGACACAGAAAGAATCTGAAAAATTAGGCTGGGTCATTTCTCTGCCTGTTACTATCATAAATATGATTCATGTATTTAAACATTCTTCACTGAACCTGTACAAAATTTACAGGTTCCTCAATATTTTAATGGTCCTCCCTAAATGATTACATCCAATTTAAACATATTAAAATATATATGATTTTTCTTTGGCTAATATTGTGATTTGCTAAGATGTGATTGTCAGTCATGAATCTCATGATGGGTAAGAAAACACATCTTTTATCTCTTATACTATAACATTGCATAGTCCATATGTTATGAATGATATTGGAAGTGATCCCAAGCTGTATATCACCTTAATTTAGTTGAAGTTCAAACTTCAGGTATTTGTCTTTATTGTGAAAAATGAACAATAGCAGACTATCAATAAAGTTAGAGCTCAAAATTGTTAAATAATATCCAAAGCATGTATATCACTGGAATGAATTACAATTTTAAAAATGTATTTTGACCCTGGTTAGGATAAAATGAACCATGTGAGAAATTCCTTGGCTATTGTTGCTGTTTAGCTGTTATGGTTATTTTATTAGAAAGCTATGCTGTTGGAAAGTCATAGGGGAAAAGAACTCTTCTTTCTGTGTTTTCTTGGATGATGCTCAACTGCAAAGATTTATAGTAACAGTCACCCACTTGTGAGTCCTTTCTGTACTCCAACCTCTATTCTAAATGCCCAGCACAAATGAACTTATCTAATATTTAAAGCATCATTATACTTTTACGTGCTAAGATATGCCAGGGCATCTTGAGTAGTACTGCATCAGCCAGTAGGGGTTCCCATTAGCCATTTTATTTTAGCTGTGTGATTTAATATACCCAAAAGATAATTTTTACAATAAAGCTTCATTCACTCTAGCTTAAAGAAAAGGAAATGCATATATATTTGTATATGTATATCTGAAATTACACACAGACACAACACACACACACACACACAAACACACACACACAAGCTTATAACATGTGTTCAAATAGCTTACTCCAATCAGTAAGGACATATTATAATGGAATGTTCTCAACAACATTCACTCTGGGAGTGAACAAGAAAGACAAACTTCCTCCAAGAGAGGAAGGGGAATGAGATGATTGTTCTAGTTTCATTTCTGTATCTCTGGTAAAAGAAACTATCAAATGATACTTTTAGGTAGTCCTAGAGATGCCCTGAACCAATTTCCATCTCATTCCCCAGCCCTCTCTCATTCCACCTCCCCAAACCTTATCACAATCCCCTTTCTCCTACTTACCCCATCTCCTACCCAGTTCCCTCTCTCCATCCACCACCTATGACTACTTATTTTCCTCTTCCATTTTCTTTTTAAAGAAATACTTTTTAATTTAGAGTAAGGGGAAAGTCATATAATTTACCTGAGTAACATACTGTACCTCTGACCTACAGAGGATCAATGGAGAGATGATCAATGGCAATATAGAACATATAATTTAGGACATTAATTAATTAATTAGGGCACACGGAGTCAAAAGGAAATTTTATCATTATGCTTTAGAGACTTCTACTTAATGGTTGTAGGTGGTGTCCTACTGCTGTTGCTGTTGCAAGGATTCAAAATAAAATCAAATAAGGTGGCTGTTATTTCTCTTCGCTTCTCTCCTCTCCTCTCCTCTCCTCTCCTCTCCTCTCCTCTCCTCTCCTC
>NC_034596.1:87890936-87896097 GCF_900095145.1 Mus pahari | reverse complement strand
TTTTATTCCCTTCCTGGTCCACCATCTGAATGTTCCCCATCCCATACCTTCACCCCATATCCCTGATTCCATGAGGATGTCCCCACCCTCCACTCCAACGGATCTGGGGCTTCCAGTTTCTTGAGGGTTAGGTGCATCTTTTGTGACTGAACCCAGACCCAGCAGTCCTCTGCTATATATATATATATATATATATATATATATATATATATATATATATATATATATATGTTGGGGTACTCATATCAGCTGGTGTATGCTGGCCTGGCTGGTGATCCCATGTCTGGGAGATCTCAGGGGTCCAGGTTACTTTACACTGCTCGTCTTCTTATAGGGTTGCCCTCCTCCTCAGCTTCTTCTAGCATTTGCATTATTCAACCACAGGAATCAGCAGCTTCTGTCCATCACCCTTCTCCTCAGTCTCTTTAACCCTTCCATAATTCGACAACAGGGATCAGCTGCTTCTGTCCATTGGTTGCAAAAATATCTGCATCTGACTCTTTTAGCTGCTTGTTGGTTCTTTTGGAGGGCAATCATAATAGGTCCCTTATTGTAAGTACTCCATAGCCTCAGTAATAGTGTCAGATCTTGGGGCCATCCACTGAGCTGGATCCCAGTTTGGGGCTGTCACTGGACCTTCTTTTCCTCAGGCTCCTTTCCATTTTCATCCCTGCAGTTCTTTCAGACAGGAGTAATTATGGGCCAGAGTTTTGACTGTGGGATGCAAACCCCATCACTCATTTGATGCCCTGTCTTTCTGCTAGAGGTGGGCTCTAGAAGTTCCCTCTCCCTACTGTAGGTTATTTCACCTAAGCTCCCCCCTTTGAGTCCTTAGAGTCTCTTTCCTTTCAGGTCTCTCGTACATTCTGGATCATCCCCCCCCCCCCCAAAAGCTCCTGAGGTTGCCTGTTTCCATTCTTTCTGCTGGCCCTCGGGGCTTCAGTTCTTTCCCCTCAACCAATACCAGATCATATTCCCCTGTTCTCCCCCTCCCATGCAGACTTTCCCTCCCAGGTCCCTTCACCCCCCTGCCTTGTGTTTTCTTTCTTCTCTTTCCCAAGTGGGACTGAGGCATCCTCACTTGGGCCCTTCAGCTTGTTTACCTTTTTGAGTTCTGTAGACTGTATCCTGGGTATTCTGTTGTTTTTAAATTTTTGTTTTGCTAATATCTACTTATTAGTGAGTACATACCATGCATGTTCTTTTGGGTCTGAGTTACCACACTCAGGATGATCTTTTCTAGTTCCATCCATTTGCCTGCAATACTCAGAATGTCCTCATTCTTAATACCTGAGTATTATTCCATTGTGAAGATGAACCATGTGTTCTGTATCCATTCTTTTGTCATGGGACATATGGGTGGTTTCCAGCTTCTGGCATTTACAAACAAGGCCACTGTGAACATAGTGGAACACATGCCCCTGTGTCTTGGTGAGGCATCTTTTGGGTCAATACCTAAGATGCTTCAGTTCTTCTTAGAAGGGGGAACAAAATGCTCCTGGGAAGAAATATGGAGACAAAGTGTTGAATAGAGTCTGAAGGAAAGGCCATCCAGAGATTGCCCCACCTGGAGATCCATCCCATATATAGTCACCAAACCCAGATGCTATTGTAGATGCCAGCAAGTACTTGCTGACAGGAGCCTGATAGAGCTGTCTCCTAAGGCTATGCCAGAGCCTCATAAATATAGAGATGGATGCTCACAGAAAACCATTTGACTGAGCACAATGTCTCCAATGGAGGAGTTAGAGAAAGAACTGAAAGAGGTGAAGGGGTTTGCAACTCCTAGGAAGAACAACAATGTCAACCAACCAGTTCACCCAGAGCACCTAAGGACTAAACCATGAACCAAAGAGTAAAATGGAGGAAACCGTTACTCTAGCTGCATATGTGACAGAGGATGGCCCTGTTGGTCATTAATGCGAGGAAAGGCCCTTGGCCCACTGAAGGCTAGATGCCCAAGTGTAGAGGAGTGCCAGGGTAGGGAAGCTATAGTGAGTGGGTGGCTGGGAGAACAATCTCCTAGAAGCAGGGGGAGGAAAAGGGGAGCTCCCATAGGGGAAACCTGGAAAAGGGGATAACATTTGTAATGTAAATAAAGAAAATATCCAATAAAAGAAAAGAAAAAAATGTGGGCTGGGTCTTCAGGTAGAGCTATTTCCAGTTTTCTAAGGAACTTCAAGATTGACTTCCAGAGTGGTTGTACCAGTTTGCAATCCCACCAGCAATAGAGGAGTGTTCCTCTTTCTCCCCATCCTCATCAACATGTTATATCACCTAAGGTTTTGATCTTAGCCATTCTGATTGGTGTAATATGGAATCTCAGAGTCATTTTAATTTGCATTTCCCTGATGACTAAAGATGTTGAATATTTCTTTAAGTTTCTCTCAGCCAGGCAAGATTCCTTTGTTGTGAATTCTCAGCTAAGTTCTATACCCTTTTTTGATTGCCTTGTTTGTGGTTAACTTCTTGAGTTCTTTATATATTTTGGATATTAGCCATATATTGGATGTGGGGTTAGTGAAGATTTTTTTCCTAATGTGTAGGTTGTTGATTTGTCTTATTGACTATGTCCTTTGCCTTACAGAAGCTTTCCAGGGTCATGAGGTCACATTTATCAATTTTTGATGTTAGAGAATGAGATATTGGAGTTCTGTTTAGGAAATTTTCCCCTGTGCCAATGAGTTCAAGGCTCTTCTGTTAGATTCAGTATATCAGGTTTGATGTTGAGGTCCTTGATCCACTTGGATTTGAGTTTTGTGCAAGGTGACAAATATGGGTCTAATTTCATTTTTCTACATGCAGACAGGCAGTTGGACCAGTACCACTTATTGAAGATGTTTTCTTTTTCCCATTTTATATTTTTTACTTCTTTCTCAAAGATTAAGTGTTCATAGGTGTGTAGTTTTATTTCTGGATCTTCAATTCTAATCCACTAATTAACTTGTCTATCTCTGTACCAGTACCATGTAGTTTTTATCACTATTGCTCCGTTGTAAAGCTTGAGGTCAGGGAGGGTGATTCCCCCAGCTTTTCTTTTATTGTTAGGAATTGCTTTGGCTCTTCTGTTTTTTTTGTTTTGTTTTGTTTTGTTTTTTGTTTTTTTGTATGTGTGGGGTTTTTTTGTTTTGTTTTGTTTTGTTTTGTTTTGTTTTGCCTTTCCAAATGAATTTGAGAATTGCCCTTTCCATGTCTTTGAAGAATTGTGTTTGGATGTTGATGGGGATTGTATTGAGTGTGTAGATTGCCTTTGGTATGATGGGCATTTTTACTGTATTAAATCTGCCAATACATGAGCATGAGCGATCTCTCAATTTTCTGAGTTCTTCTTTGATTTCTTTCTTGAGTTGATTGAAGTTATTTTCATATAGGTCTTTCACTTGTTTGGTTAGAGTTACCCCAACCTATTTTATATTATTTGTGGCTATGGTGAAAGGAGTCATTTCCTTAATTTCTTTCTCAGAATGTTTATCATTTGTATGAATGAAGTCTACTGATTTATTTGGATTAATTTTGTATCTGTCCACTTTGCTGAAGTTGTTTATCACCTAGAGAAGTTCTCTGGTAGACTGTTTTGGATTGATTATGTATACTATCATATCATCTGCAAATAGTGATACCTTTATTTCTTCTTTGTAAATTTTATCCCTTTGATCTCTCTTTATTGCTTTATTTTTCTAGCTAGCACTTCAAGTACTATATTGAATAGATATGTGTAGAGTGGGCATTTTTGTCTTGTCCCCAATTTTAGTGGGATTGCTTCAAGTATGTCTCCATTTAATTTGATATCAGCTTTTGGTTTGCAGTAAATTGCTTTTATTATGTTTAGGTATGGTCCTTGAATTCCTGATCTCTCCAATAGTTTTAACATGAAGGGGTGTTGTGTTTTGTCAAATGATTTTTCTGCATGTAAGGAGATGATCATGTGATTTTTTTATTTGAGTTTGCTTATATAGTAGATTACATTAATGGATTGAATATATAATATATTGAACCAACCTTGCATCCCTGGGATGGGATGAAGCCGACTTGATAGTGTTGAATGATGGTTTTAATAGGTTCTTGGATTTGGTTTGCAAGGTTTTTGTTTTTTAATTTTTTAATAGATATTTTCTTTATTTACATTTCAAATGCTATCCCCTTTACTGGTTTCCTCTCCAAAAAAACACCTATCCCATACCCTTCCCCCTGCTTGAATTTTATTGAGCATTTTTACATTGGTATGCATAAGCAAGATTAGTCTAAAGTTCTCCTTTTTGGTTTTGTCTTTGTGTGGGTTAGGTCTCAGAGTATTTGTGTCTTCGTAGATTGAATTTAGTATTATTTCTTCTGTTTGAATTTCATGGAATAGTTTGAATAATATTGGTATTATGTCTTCTTTGAAAGTCTAGTAGAATTCTGCACTAAATCCATCTGGCCTTGGGCTTTTTTTTGTTGGGAGATTTTAATGACTTCTACTTCTTTATGTGATATGGGCCTGTTTAGATAGTTTACCTGCTCTTCATTTAACTTTGATATGTGATATCTCTCTATAAAACCACCCATCCCATCTAGATTTTCCAGTTTTGTCGTAGAATCCGATGATTTTTTTTTTTTTTTTTTTTGCAATTTCCTCTGTTTCTGTTATGTCTCCCTTTTGGTTTCTGATTTTGTTGATTTGGATACTTTCTCTGGGCCCTTTATTTAGTTTGGCTAGGGCTTTATCTACCTTGCTGATTCTCTGAAAGAACCAGATTTTGGTTTTGTTGACTCTTTGTATTCTCTTTGTTTCTATTTGGTTGATTTCAGCCCTGAGTTTGATTCTTTCCTGCAGTCTACTCCTCTTGGGTTTGTTTGCTTCTTTTTGTTCTAGAGCTCTCAGGTGTGCTGTTAAGTTGCTAGTGTAAAGTTTCTCCAGTTTATCAGGGCACTTAGTGCTATGAATTTTCCTCTTAGCACTCCTTTCATTTGTCCCATAAGTGTTGGTATGCTATGTCAACATTTTCATTGAATTACAGGAAGTCTTTAATTTCTTTCTTTATTTCTTCCCAGACCAAGTTATGATTTGAGTATGGAATTGTTCAGTTTCCATGTGTGACATTTATGTGTCCTCCTTCTTAATCAGTTTCTTAAGATCTGTGGATTGTATCATGATTACCCTGCAGGTTTTGTTTTTTTTTTT
>NC_034596.1:87866662-87890866 GCF_900095145.1 Mus pahari | reverse complement strand
TATATATATATATATATATATATATATATATATATATATATATATATATCTGAATAGTATTCCACTGAGTAGATGTATCACATTAAGGTTTGGGAAGGATCACTCTAGCTGAGATTCCTACAAGAAAGGGCTATAGAGACTGAAGTGGCTATCTCCTGATGGCAAGACTGCCAGAGGACAGGGGATATCAACCCAGCCATAAAACTTGCAGCCTTAAATCTGTCCTTCCTGCAGGGGTAAAGATGGAGCCAAGAGTGAAATCATAGCCATCCAATGACTGCCCCAAATTAAGACCCATCCCATGGGAGATAGCCAATCCCACATACTATTAATGATGCTCTGTTATGCTTGCAGAGTGGAATGTAGTGTAATTGTCTCCTGAGAGGTTTTGTGCAGCAGCAAACGGAGACAGATGCATAGACCCACTTCGAGACGTCAGGCAGGGCTCAGAGAGCATTGTCGGAGAGTTGCAGATAGAAGTAAGCAAGCAAAAGGGGTCAAGTACACTAGAGGAAGACCTATAAAGTCAAATAACCTTGGACTGTGGAGGCTCACAGAGCTCAGACCACCAATCAGGGAGCAGGCAGGAGCTAGACCTAGGCCCCCTACACATTTGTAACACATATGCAGCTTTGTCTTCATGCGGGTCCCCTAACAAGTGGAACAGGGCTATCTCGGTCTCTGTTCCCTGCCATTGTATCCCTGCTGCCATACCTGGACTGCATTGTTCAGTCCCAGTGGGAGAGGATTGCTTATTCCTGCTGGGACTAGATGTCCCAGGGCTGGGTAGTACCCAAAAGGGATCCCTCTTCTCTGAGGAAAAGGGGAGGAGGCAATGAAGAAAGTGATTTGTTAGCAGGTGTAGACTGGGAGGAAAGAAATGTATGAGGTTAAGATCAGGATGTAAAGTGAATACAATAATTAAATATTAGAAAAAATAATTTCAATATAAGAAAAAGAGTTTTAGGGGGAAGAAGTTTATTTTAACTCAAAATTTCAGGTTACAATCCATTAATTTGGTAAAGAAAAAGTTTGAATCTTCAAACATTTAGTTATATCATACCCACAATTGAGAGCAGAGAGAAATTAATGCATAGATTTTCACTTGATGGTTCAAACTCAACTAAATTTCTATCTCCTTACACAGTTCAGAAGTCCCCTTTACCTAGTGAATGGTGCCGCCCAGAGTGAAATGGGTCTTTCTATAACAATTAAGTTGGTTAAATCAACACTTCCTATTAATGGACACAGGCCAAACAAATGAATACACTCCACTGAGATTTGAGTGATTCAATTGTCAACTGTCAACTTGACAATCTAATCCAACAATAAAAGTACACCCATGTCAACTTGACACCCAAAGACATTGATTTTAAAAGAATAGCCTTCCACACCTCTCTAGAAAAATGTTTCATAATGTGGAAAATAACCAACTACTAAAAGTTCCATGTCTCATTAAAATTCAAATATATGTTTAAAAATCATGCCCTTTAGCAATGTTTCACTATTTAACGAAAAAAAAGAAAAGAAAAAAAAAAAGAGTGGAGCAATTTATGTACTACCATGTCATGATAGAACAGAGTAACATTCTTTCTTCTCTAAACTGTGAGAGTGTATCTTATATTATATTTTGCTATAATTTATTATTATCCCTTAAAAGCATCTTTGTTTTCTAATAAGACACAGGAAGGGAATGGATCAAGATGGGAGGGAAGGTGCAGAGGAAGTGGATGCAGTTGAGAGAGAAGAAATAGTTATAAGGATATATTGGGTGATAAAAGAATCTATTTTCAATATAAGGGAAAAGACTTCTCATGGCTACAGAAAATGAATTGGGGAAATATATATAACTGGAATAATGTTTTTATGGTGTGAAAGAGTTAGGGAATACCAAAATGAAAATGCATGGGAGTCTTACTTGGTAATTTGCTACTATGAAAGTTTTTGGGTTTTTTTGGTTTTGGGGGTTTTTTGTTTGTTTGTTTGTTTGTTTTTTTGAATCAAGAGTTTCAACTCAGAGTTTATTTGTCAAAGATAATTAAGTAAAGGGATATAACACTAGTGTATGTGAGAAATCTAACCATGTAGAATGTAAAGCTGGCCTCAGTTATAAGGATTCTGACTTAGCCTGTACTTGCTTCTGTGTCAGCATTAGCGCTTAGATAGACATTTAGTATGACTGTGAGAATAGCCTAGACTCTCTGGTTCTCCAGAGCTGTCACCAAAGATAAGATCGGAGTTAAAGTTCTTATCTTGAGATGTGATCTTACAAAAGACCATGAAGAAGAGGAAGGCCCAAGACAGAGAAGCAAGGGAGGAAATGCGAGTCCACTGCCTACACAGCATTCACTTGGGAAGATTGCAGCCCATTCTCAGGAGCGGCTTCTGGGAGATGTAGGAAAGCCTGCCTTTTTCCTATCTGTGAGATGAAGAAATTGAGTTGATGAGTCCTTTTACATCTCTCTTTCACCATCAGAGAGTTATAGATATGCATGGCACAGTAGGAGGAAGGATGTTGGGATGGAGGTTTTTACCTCCAACAGAACTCCACCCTCCCAACAGCACCCTCCTTCCTATCACAGATGTTGACTTGACTGTATTTCATTCTTATTAGCCTTTTGGATAATTTTAAAATTTTATCAGTTCCAGTTTGGTTTTGATTTTACATCTCACTATTGGTGATATTTCTCTGCTTCTTCAAATAGGTGTTGCTTCATTGTGAAAGCCAGGCCTTCTGATTTTTATCCTGAGTGGCATTTCTGTTCTTGTTTGTATTCCTGCACTTTTATCTGTGGCTCAGTTACTTGGAAACCGTTTCATCTGGGTTGGAAGGGAGCACATGTTACAATGGACTGAAGAAAATAACGTTTGTTCTAGGCTTATATCTTCCTTTCTATGAAGACAAAAGCATGTTTGTGCTATAACCAACTAATGTCCCATGAGCCATTTGGTTTCTGGTTTGGCTGGTAGAATGAATACATATCTACGTCCTATGTGAGTGCCAAGTACCCAGACATCTAATCCTCTTTAGTGGTTGTGTTCCCAGACTGGCATAATCTTCTCACAAGAAACACTGATCAGCATTCACTGAATATTCAAGTGGTATGCTCCACAATTCCCAGATTTCTTTGTTTCAGTTTATGTGTTATGGTTTGAACCTCATTTGTCAACTGTCAACGATTCTTTCCTTATTGATGGATGATTTACATAACAAATGACTTAGGCATTGTATAGTTGGAAAAACAACGGTATTTTTAATATTCTATGGTATTTAAAGTAAAGAAAAGTATTTTTATAGTTCTTAAAACTTTATAGCAACATTCGGTGCCCAGCTCTTCCGTGAGCAGCATGCCTTCCCGGCACATTGTCACATTCATCTCTCACTGTGTTCTAGCTTTACCTGTTCTCTTCCAGTGTGCATGAAAAACCAATACTATGAAAATCTGAATTCAATCTAGCAGTACAAGTCTTGAAAGCTACCACTGAGCACCTACTTTTATTTCTAGGAATTGAATAAATTGAATTAGATAAGAAAAAGTAGCATTAACACTTGCACCATTGTTTTTGCCCTAGAACACAGTCATGCTGCTTTGTAACAAGTGGCAATGTGGCGCTGCACAAAAACGTCCTTCTCTGTTCTTTCTGTTCTCAGCTTCAAGGAGAGTTTATTTATTTTAACACTGCAGTTAATGATGGTATCTGTATTTAGTGATGGCAGGTTTACAGTTAGGCTATAAGAAAGCAAATCCCTCAGAGTCCTATCATAAAAGTACCTTCTCTAGCCAAACTGTTTTATTATTGGTTGAAGGGGGGTGCATGGTGTTTCTTGAGACAAGATCTCTCCATGTAGCATTCAATGTCCTGGAACTCAATTTTGCAGAGATCTAGTATTAAAGGCTCGTGTCACCCTAACTGGCCATTCTAGCCAAATCTTTATGTATCAAATAATACATAGGAAGTGATCATGATGAAATGCAATTTCAAAGAAAATATTCTTGTTCTTATGGGGTATCCCAGGGAAATGATAGCTTTGATCAGACTTAGCCTTAATGAAAGTAAATATTGGTTTGAGAGAAGCTATTGAACTTATAGTTCTGAATAACAAGGGCAAAACAAAGAAATAAGAGGAGGGTGAAGCACAGGAAGGAGAGAGAAAAAGAGATAGTCAGATAGTCAGATAGATAGATAGATAGATAGATAGATAGATAGATAGATAGATGGATAGATGATGGATAGATAGATAGAGGATGAGTCAGTACTTTGATTTTAGAACCCATGAATGAAAATGGAAAGAGTATTATGTCAATTGTAACATCTAAAACTGTCCACAATAGTTTGTGAGTTAAAGAGGAGGATTCTGCAGTGTTTAATAGTTGTAGGAAGTAAAGAAGACAAGGAATTTAAAAGAACATCATCGGAAAATCATGATCCCCAGAGCTTCAAACTTCTTAGATACATGAGAAGTCTGACTTGAAAAATCTGTCCCTGCTGCAATCTATTCATGAATTCTCTCATGTGCTTATTCATGTGCACAACCACCACACACTCACACAGACTTGAGACTGAGTAGAGGGCCTCAGCGATACATGAACCATTATACAGATCTAGCCTGACAATATTTCTCATTTGGTGGAACTGATTTTTAATTTTTATTTATTATTTTTAACTTTGATTATGTATATTATTTAATAATAACATATGAATACAAAATGTTTAAATAAAACACACCACTCATTCTGTCAAATACTATATTCCCTGTACTATAACCTCGATTCATGTGAGTGCTCTCTCTGTTTCTGTATCTTTCTAACTCTCTCTGACTCTATCTCTGTCCTCTCTCTCTCTCTCTCTCTCTCTCTCTCTCTCTCTCTCTCTCTCTCTTGCACACACACATACACACACACACACACACACACACACACACACACACCATATGCACACACATACATACACTATGTTATTTTAGTGTTGCCTATATGCACATGATGTGGGGACCTCTATCATTTCTGGGTACACATCCTTGAAGAAAACTAACTCTCCATCTCCAAGCTGCCCTCTCCCTCTCCAGTTTGCCAATAACACTTCAGATAAAAGTGGGACTTCATTAGGCCCTTACCATATCTGCAGTGATTTTGGCCCAAGTTTTGGTTTTGTTTTCACATCTTAGCAATTATGTGGTCATCTATGCAATAGTTCTGTTATGTCTGGAGAATCCTATTTGGTTATAGATACCCACTTGTGACTTTTATAGTCTTTCTGTCCATCTTCTGCAAAGAACCATAAGCATTGTGAGAAGGGACTATAACGTAGATATCTCATTTAGAGCTACAAACCCATAGTCTGTTATTCTCCTCACGATGATTGGTGGTGGATCTCTGTATTAATTTCTACCCATTGCAAAAAGGTTCTTGTATGAGAGCTGAAGGCTATTTTAATATAAAAGTCTTTGCAGAATGATTTATTCTAGTATGTGTCAAAGTGTGTCACATTATATATTTCTTGAGATGTTTCAAGGAAAACAAAAAGAGATTATGTTGTCATGTGTGTTTTATCTCATCTAAGTATTAGATAATTTTGTTGAGATGCAAAATGCATATTATTATAGATAACAGACTATAAAGTAATTCAACCTCGGTGAGTATTTAACAATGTTGTTCTCAATGGATTTAGACAAAGTTATGTTTTTCTTCAATATCTAGCTAACTGCTATTATTGATTATTCATGGAATGATCCCTCAATTTTTTAAATTTTCACCTACATTTAAGGATTATTAAGAATAAAGTAATAGCAAAAGGTACAGAAGAGAAGCAGTCACAGGCTTGAAGGATATCTACCTTCTTCATCTTCAGAAGGCTACTGGCATAGTCACCCATAATCTCTTGTCTGAGACTCTTCTGGCCAAGAAAAATGAGCACTTCGATTCTGGCACCACACAAACTTGGCAAAACTTGGAAAAACTCTGCTCCTGAAGTGTTCCATCTAATTCATATCTAATAAATATCTTATCTCTGACTTACAAAGAATTTCTATGACAAGACCTTTGTGGTTTCCAATGTTTTCAAGAAAATTTAAGGTAAGATTGATTGTCTTCTCATTTATCTACAATATAAGTTTTACATTAAAGGAAACAAAATGCTCAATGAAATGCTCTCATGATATTTATAATAAAATGAGAAACAATAACCTCATTTGAGAGTATGTGTCAATCTGCGTCATCCATGTTTGTGGTACTTGTGACTTAAGATGAAGTATGTGGCAAGAAGAGGAATTGTGATAGTAATAATGCAAAGACATTATACTAATCCTGAAATTTGAATTTAACCCTCTTGAAAGACATGTGGTTGGACTTGCTCTAATAAATCAGGACTTGATGCCTACCCTTAAGTGCTTCAATCCAAACAGCTTGAATCCTGCTTTGTAAAATTAAACACATTCTTCCATTAGGTTCTTTGTCCCAAAACATGTCGCTTCCCTAGCTTACTCAGCAAACCGTGTAACACAGAGTCAGGGGGCAGACCTGTGAAACCATCTCCTGCTTCAATCTTTGATCAAATCTCCACACAATTTTGACAACATTCAGCTTCTAAACATGACATAGACATATTCATGTCAGAAACATTTCCCATGAAAACACATCAATTGAATTCTACATCAATGGCACTGTAACACATGCAGGATGAAGAGCTCAGAACACACAAGGATTGCTCATTTCGATGGACCCATGTACCAAGCATGACAAGGGAACATCTGATCCATCAGATGAAGATAATGACAGTGTGGACATGAAGACCTACTCAAAATAAATGTGATAGAGAATGGCCAGGAACTGCATTACACCTTAGTTGTGGGACTGTGGAATTTGATACCAAAAATATATGAGGGAGTCAATTGCTATTTGAATGTTGATGGGGAAATGGAGCCGCCACCAGGGGGCAAATGAGGTCATGGAATAAATGAATATGGTGTAAACACATTGCACATGGGTGTGAAAATATCAAAATTAAATCCATTAACTTACACAAGTAATATATATTAATGAAAAACTAACATTTTAGCTTCCCATTGCTTTTGACAATTTTCCAAAGCTGCTCAATAACTATTTTAACAATTAGACTTAAACCCCCTAATTACCAACTCTTTTATGCCTCTTCTGCATCATATCTCACCTCTTTTCTCTGTCTACATTTCCAGTGAGATTGGCTCTGGGATAAGGCATATTCCTAATTGTTATCCAATGTCTATTCCACCAGCAATCTATATTCAGAGAGACCTTTATCTATGTTCTCACTCATTAGTCTTTTACTGAGATATTTCTTCCTAGGGAACGTTGTTTCCAATACCCATTATGCTTTCCCCATTCCTAGAAGTTGATACAATGCCTCATCATTATCTATGTAATAGTTTTCATCCTTATCATTTCTAATTGTTAATTTTGACAAGCAAAGCTTATGGTCAGTTCACTGTAGTCTATCCTTCTCAACTCAGTTCTAAACGTCTAAACTAGGCAAAAGGGTAAGCTAATTGGGATCAAAATACCTCTGTGCTTGATAAAGGTTAGTTTTCAGGATATGGGAAATATTTATGAATATCTGAGTTCCATGGAGGGCACTATACAAACTGGAAAAGTTATGTCAATTCTCCTGTCTCCATAGAAGCAATGACTATAGGGTGACTGTAGGAAATCATCCTTGAGTATAGTGGCCGAGGAAAGTATAGGCATATCCATGTACATTAGTTTTTCCTTTCATAAGCATAAATCATTAAATCAATGCTTTTCTTTTCCCTCAAGAGAAGTCAATGGAGGAAAGAGAATGGGAGAATCTTTCACATTATGAGTGCCTGTAGATATTCCATGCTAAAGTGAGCATAATACACTATAAGTTTTCACTGCTTACCTGGTCTCATAATCATTTTCTATACTAACCTCAATTCCTAAATCCATATCAGTAGCATTCCTAATATTTAGATTCTTACTATTTTTGCCTTCTAACAAAAACTGGCTAACTGGTCCATGGGTTAAATCTAACCAAGTCTCTGTTTTCGTCAATAAAATTTTCCTACCCACCAGTTTGGGTATAATTCATGGTTTCTGTTGCACCATGGTGGCAGAGCTGGGCACTTGCAGCAGAAGCTATTAGCCTGCCAAGTCCCACATTTACAAAAAAATAGCTTCCTGACTCCTTGCTTCAGCAAGTCAAAAATGGCATGCATTATCGAAGCAAAATCCCAAGAAGTACATATTCCAGATGTAGAAACTTAAAGGGCTGTTAAGGAAGGTTGGCATTGTGTGGAAAACAGGGGTCTTGCTGGATCATTATGTCTATACATTGCCCTTTTATTTGTTTGATAAATATAGAGAGACAGCTGCAAAGAAAGCAGATGTAGCAGAAGGTAGTGGCTTGGTTCTGACTTGGAGAGTGCTTTGTGTCTACCCTTATTGACCTTTCCCACCTGGAAGCAAGCTTGAATATCAGCTCAGCATCTCTACTTCCCCCTGCTTTATTCACTCCAGAGAATGGATTTCAATCAGACAGTTGTTTTTACCTGAGGCTGGAGAAAAAGACACTCAAACTAATGGCATCCTGCCTGTAGATTCCACAAGCTCCCTCTATATACATTTTTTAGTCTTCCTTGTTAGGTAGGCATCAGTAACCATGTATCTGAAAGATTCAGACAAATAGAAAAACTGACTTTTTTATAGCTTTGTTCATAATATATTTCTACCCAGCTGTGTTCTCAGCAGCATTGCTGCCAATTTTTCTAAATCTACCTTTTTCATATAAAGTAGAAAATGGTAAAAAAGAAAAATGTGTTCTACTGCATCCATTCATCTAATTATCTTATTCTGTAGCAGGTAGAGTTGGTGCCTGTAGTTCCTGTTGGAATATGCCTCATTTCTTTAACACACAAAGCAGGAGATGCAATACTAACTTTGTAAAGTATTCTAGTGCCTGGAAAGAATATGAACTGGTTCTGAAAGCATAATATTAATAACAATAATACTAGAAAAAATTTCACTGATTGCTTACAGGCGACAGAAAATGTTCTAAGAATTAGTTCACTTACTCCTTAAAAGAAACTTTGAAACTAGGATGTATTATTAATCCCACTAATAAAATTATGCAATGTATTCATTGTAGAGACAATTATCACTAAATAACGAAGACCAGGCCAAGAAGTGGGAGTGGGTGGGTAAGGGAGCATAGCAGGGGGAGGGTTTAGTTGACTTTTGGGATAGCATTTGAAATGTAAATGACGAAAATATCTAATAAAAATTAAAAAAAAACCTATAGCTTGTTATAAGAGAATGAAAGTGTATCTCAGTCAGAGAAAAGTCTTGCATATATGAGACTATAGATCCATAGAGCTTAGGCTCTAAGACTAATAAATAAATAGATAAAAAACAAAGACAAAATAAGGAACATCCCTTCTCATTTATTTATTTAGGGTAGAATTCTGGGTTTCTAAAAATTAATAACAAACTTTTAGCTCAGTGCTATTCAATTATAATCCATAGGCTACTGTTAGTTTGTGAGAAGTATTTTATTTTTGAGTAGCAAGAACAAAATTTGATGCAAGATTTTTGACATTTTAGACATATTTGGCAAGGTATCTCATTTTCTATTGAATTTAATAAAAACTGGAGCTCATATTTTATATTTCACCCTTTCAGTTTTAATGTCACTGGTAATAAGTTTTTAGTGTGGTTTATCAAAATCTGTGTCTATAATAGTTTGGAAATTGAAGAAAAGAAAAATGGACCCCTTGTTACATATAATTGTAGAAACAATATTGTACAAGTAGAACATGAGAGAAATCTTTCCTTGAGCCTGCGGACTTCTAAAAGGCCTGGCTTAAAAGACCATGAAATCTTCCATATTATTGAACCTATGTCAGGGCTCCAAGTATTGCAATTCAAGGGTAATGTTGATTATGAACATTCACCACAGGTAGATGGTATAATTCTTATGTTGTAAGAAAAGTAGTTTCTGTCTGCCAGCACTCAGCACAATAACTTGCACCTAGAAGGCAGCAAATTAATATTTGAGCAGCAATATAATGATGTTGATGATGATGACAGCCATGATGGTAATGGTAGAGATAGTGTCAGAGATATTTACAATTATGATGACTGTGATGATTGTTTTAATAATGATAATGGTGGTGATGAGCCACTTTGGTGGGGTAATCTGATTTCTGGTGATTTCTTTCACTTATTTTAATGGTACTATGCTAAATACCTACTATCTCTAATGTTCACTGGGAATCAATACTGTACTTTATATTGTGAGATGAAAGCATTACTTAATTTTTCATTTTATGTGTCTGAGTGTTTTGCCTTCATGTATATTTGTGCACCACATGTATGCAGTGTGGGCAGAATTCAGAAGAGGGCAACAGATCCTCTGGAACTGGAGTTACAGATGGTTATAAGGCATCTCCCAGTTGCTGGGTCATGTGCCAAAATTAGGAACACTACGTATATATAGAAAGAGCAAATGATGTCCAGAGTGAATGATCCTGTTGACATAGGCAGGACCATGTTAACACCAGTGCTAACACCTGTGGTAAACTGGAAAAGCCTTCCTCTTAGAGTATCAGAGAGCTAGAAAAGGCTTAGTGCACCCAGAATGTAAATGTTGGCATTCTGTACAAAAAGCAAGAACTGAATCTTCCCCAGATGTTTACAGCGTGAGAATAATAGCCTACAGAGACCTATCAAGATCAGCTAATTCCTTCCTCTGTGCTGTACTTAATAAAAGTACCTGAGTTTCCAAGTAGTTGTTCCATAGTTGATGCCAGTCCCTTAGAATGACCACAGCCTTCCTGATGCCAGTTTTTCTGTAAATATGTCAGTGTGTCTGTATTTTCTTCCTTACCTTTTCAAGGCTCTAGTACATTGCCAACTAGACACAGCAGAGATTGAACCTGGGTCTTCTGCAAGAGCAACAGAAGAGCATCATCATCCAAATCAACAGCAGCAGCAGTAGCAGCAGCACGTGCTCTTGACAGAGTCACCTTTCAGGGCCTTCAATAGAATCAGAGAGAGACTGTTCTGCACTTTGAGTTTTGAATGATTAACAGAGCTATTGGTCATAGAAAGTAACATGGTGATCTATGTGGGGGAGATTTCCCAAATCAAAATTACAGATACAAGACACCTTCAGAAATGAAGAGCCAATACCCAAAACTAGTAAAGCTAAGCGAGTGGCTAAGTTAAAAAGGGTTTGCTTAACTTACAAGCACTCACATTAAAATCTCAGCAATAGTAACAATGAAATTTAAAGACTACTATATTGAAATTAAGATCGTTTTATTGATTTGACTTTTGATTAGTTTAAGCAGTTAATTCAGACTGTGCTTCGTTTTTCTTCATTCCATCTTTTCTATCACCCTGTTTGCCTCATCTGTAGAAAGTGCACCACTATCCAATATGTTTATTCATACTACTTTATTATATTTCCCTACTGGATAATTTCCCACCTGCAAATGTATCTGACATGTGATTACTGTGTCAATTACCTTGTTGTACAACAAGATACCAATTCTTACTGGCCAGTGATCAGGAAGTTAAATATATTATATCATCATCATAATCTTCATCATCAAAGGCAGGGGTAATTCCTCTGCTGGTTTAATAGGGGTTTGTAATAGTGGCTGCACTTGATTGTGGAAGTAGCTAACAAGGGAGGTAGTAGATGGTTCCATTCATGTCTGGTAATGGGCCCAGTTGTCAACTAGGATAACTCATTTCTCCTAAGTAGCCCGTCACCCTCTGTTAGGTTAGGCTGTCTTCCTTATGGGACATTCTTCATGACATATACTAAGAGAATAAAGGAATGATGTATACGCTGCTTTAAGGCCCGTTTTCCAAAATTCACTTCACATTATTGAATTTGCAAGATGCCGCATGTATTGATTAAAACAAGAGGTGTCACTAACTCAGAATGAAGGAGTGGTAGCACTATTTGCACTTAATCAAAAAAAAAAAAAAAAAAAGCTCAAATTATTGTGGTGGTGCCATCTAATGAACAACGTTTGAGTCTACATGGACTCACACTATTAATGAATAGATGAGATGATTAAATGTTCAGGGCGCATAAGGGAAGCATATTCTTTCGTTTATAAGCAAGGTTTTGTCACGTGAGCTTTAGACTATGAGGTTTCTGTGAGAAACACGGAGTTTTAGAAAGATTAATCAGCCTACAGCTACAAGAGGAAATAAAGCTGTGAAGAAGTAAGTGGAGGACAGTCATTGGAGCTCTGCCTTGATAAACCAAAAGTAATGAAGTGGGGAACGGAGATCTCCTTCATAAATTCTACTCTGACTTCCCATTTGCTCATTTGGAGATTATAGCAGTGTGGTCTGGTAGTACATCGCTCTGTGATTGCTTGCCTCCGGTCAGATGCATGGATCCTCCTAGTGTGTGGTGGGAGAATAAATAAAACATACTTAGAAAACACTTGGATAATATACCTGAGTGGCTCTAGACAGTTGTCCACCTATTTATAAGATTTCTTCAATTTATGGGCAATTCAAGGCAGTTCAAGTAATTCAAAAGAAAATGTGAAATATGTATTTTTTTAAACCACCAAACACATCATACTTAAGAGGTTGTACTTTCTGTAATAGAGTAGATTTAAAGCCCCAAGGCTATTTACTTAGAACTGGCTGATACAAAATAAATAAAAATATTAACACATGAAGCACTTCAATTTTCCCTAGAGATGCCTGATCTTATTGTGGCATCATTTTGCTAAAAACAAAAGAACCTCATATATCTCAGGATGTTTTTGATGGGTGGCTTGTCAGGTTTATTTTATCTCCTAGTCGAAGACAGACTTGAAAACACCTCATTTCAAGATATGCCAGCTATCGTTTATGATCGAAGGAAACCAACACAGAAATTGTCCAAGTTTCACAATATCCAAGCCATAGATCTAGAAAGTGCTGGTACTTCTGCTCCACAAGAATAATGAAGAATGGGTAAAAATGTATGTTATAACTTAAGAGGATAAGGTAAGTTAATTAAAACACCTTTCAGTGTGAATTTCAAACAATTAAAAAAATCAACTGTAGTACATTGAGAAACAGTACAGAAATCAAATAGTTGTTTAAGGCCTGAAATACATCAACTTTTCTTCCAAAAGATGGCATTCAAACTTACTGGCACACAGGTATGAGAGCCTGTCTTTCACATATTGCAGACAATACAGTTAGTCTTCAGGTTTTTTGAGCAAACATTTCTTTTGTAAATGATCTTGACCTCCTATAATGACAACAGGAATTTAGGATTAATTTTCTTTCCTTTCCAGATTTTCAACCACCACGTACAATCTATCCTATTTTATCTGGGTAAGTCAAGGCTCTTTTGTCCTTTTTGTTATTAACTCTTTTTGTGTTTTCTTCTGTGTTATTATTACTTTTGTGGGAGCTTACAACAGGGCTTCTTGCATGTAAGACTAGTGTCCAGCATCTAAGCTCTCTCTCCAGTCCCACATTTGCCTTTTAATCTGAGCCAGAGTCTCATTAAGTTGTTAAGGTTGACCATGAATTCACTCTGGGTTCCTGACTACTAAGTTCCTGAATTTGTGAGCATCCTCCCTCAGGCTTGGAAGTAGCTGAGCCAATAGGCCCATGACTCAAGGTCAGGCTCCTGTCCTCTATTTGCTCAAAAAAAAAAAAAAAATCCTCAAGATACTGAAATATAGAGAAAAAATTAAATAATTTCTCCATTTCTATGGTACTCTATGCCTAGGGCTCATCCATATGGAGCATGCATACAGAAAGACCACTGCTGCCATTTGAATATGAAGTGTCCTATAGAGAGATTCCTGTTAGAAAATTTGGCACTTATCTATTGGTGGTGTTTGGAAAGTTGTGGATTAGAAGTTAGAGCCTCCTTTCTCTAGCTCAAGAAAGGACCCAAGGAGATGAAGGGGTTTGCAGTTCCATAAGAGAAACAACAATATGAACTAGCAAGTACCCCCAGAGCTCCTAGTGACTAAATCACCAACCAAAGAGTACACATGGTGGGACTCATGGCTCCAGCTGATATGCAGCAGAGCATGGCCTAGTCAGACATCAATGGGAGGAGAGGACCTTTGTCCTATGAAGGCTGTATGCTCCAGTGTGGGGAAATGCTAGGGTCAGAAAGCAGGAGTGGGTGGATTGGTAAGCAGGAGGAGGGAGGAGAGGATGGTGGAGGGTGTTCTTCGGAGGGGGAACCAGGAAAGAGGATAAAATTTGAAATGTAAGTGTAAATAAAATATCCTTAAAAAAAAAAAACAACAACAAGAAGTTAGAGCCTCCTTGGAGTAAGGGATTAGCTGGAGATGGGCCTGGATTGCTTCCTAGCCTGACCTCATTTACTCTCAACTTTCTGCTTTTCGACTAGAGATATAAGTTTACCAAGTGCCTTCCACAACTGCCACCTTTCTCTCTCTGCCATAATAGATTTCACTTTCTTAAGCTAGTAGGAAAATGAACCTTCCTTCCCAAAAAGTGTTTTGTTTTGTTTTGTTTTGTTTTGTTTTGTTTTGTTGTCTGCTTGTTTGGGTTTTGTCACATATTTGAACCAAGCAAAGGGAAAAGTAACCAATGCAGTCATTTTGAGAGGGCTGTCTAAATCTGGCTGCAGGAAACCCAGACCTTAAGATTACTGTGCAGCAGGAGACATTCTGATAATGAACAAGGACATAAAGTTGCTGTCTCTGTAAGAATCAGTCCAAATGTGCATGCCAATCACTGCAAAGAGAAATGGCTCCCAGGAAAGCTGTTGTAAAGAATTTGGTATTAGTCTAAAGCCTGTCTAAGCTGTAAATCATGGTAACAGTACCTTCTGTGTTATACATTTTCATTTCTTGAGTATGCTATTGTCCTCCACTCTGCAATAGGCTCAGTCCCTTTTACCACACTCCTTGTCTTATCTCAATTCTTTTGACAGAACACAAGAACTATGAAGCCGAACAGAGGGCACAGCAAGATCCCTGTGTCATCAGAAAACACTCGAATTTTTTTTTTTAACTAAGTTCTAAATTATTCCGAGGTGATTGGCCATGAAATGTATTGAACAAGCAATTGGTTTCTATGTTGGATCTGAGATGAATCATTTCAAAACACTAATAATCTGAAGGTATTTAATTTTCTTTCTTCTAATCAGAAGGGAGTTTAGAGTTAATAGAGTTTTTAGATTAAATTACTTTAATTTCCTTTGAGAATCCTAGTTCTAAGGCATCTCAAGGCCTTAGAAAATTTCTTTGATGCAGGTCGGCAGGTCCATTAAGTCACAGCTATCTTTGGGAATCAGGTCTAGGGTATGACAAGACTAAATAGAAATAACCAACTTTGCTTTTAGCAACTCTACTTGATTTGCAAGACTATTTTGACTGTCTCCTGCTGGCTGATTCCTTTTACTAATTTCAGCAATTAGACATAAGTGAGCAATATAATATATTCAGTTGCTTCTTTACAGTTCATAAGCACTGTAATACCACAGAGGGAAAATATATTTGTGGATTAATTCACCAATGGAATGTTACTACATATGTCAGGTGCTTGCTTGTGCTGGTCACGCTGGCTGACCATATTACATTATCAGAGATCGAAGTATGGATTATTTGTTTTAGAAAGCCAAAGGACTATTATTGGATGGGAAGAATACCATTATCACACCATAGTGGTCAAATGGGCAGAGTCAACAGTTTATTTCACTGTTAGATAGAGTGTCTCACCTGATTACATGTCCATAGAAAGTAACCACAGGAATTTTATGTAATCATGGAATTTTATGTAATCATGGCTTATTTCTGTGCTACGCTTTGTGCTTGCTTTGTGGTAATTCCTCGTCTTATTCTCCCAAGTCTTCACTTAACTATATCAACAATTTCACAATCTCAAACTATAGGGTTACACAACATACCTCATGGGCTATGAAAAATAAACTGCCTTCCTATGAACTGTACAGTTTATTTTACCAACACCTAATTTCCTTTTTACTGTAATTTGCATTTTTTACAAATATGGAAATCATTTATACATTGTCCTCTGTTTAAAACTAAATTATCTGAGATTAAACAAGCACTTTTGTCATGTATATACTGTAAAGAAAATTTCAATACTCAGATCAGTTCTATTGTAGATAAAACATAGATTGTTATCAAGAAAGCGCTGTATAAACTAAACAAACTTACTATGAGAAACACTTTATGTGAGGATCATATGTGGTATGCAGTGTAATGATTCCAATATACTATTTCTTAGAACAGTTATGTTTTCCACAATTCAGGCAAATCCTCTCTAGTTATAATCTCTGATTCCTTCCCCAAAGATCAGAGACATATAACTTGGAGGTTTTGAAAAGAAAACGGGGAGAAAGGCTGGTGTGCATCTTTTTCTTAGTTTTGGTAACACTAGGACTTTCTAAATCAAAGGCAACAATTGAAATCATACAGAACTTTCATGAAGCCAATACTGTCTTGACTACTCAGGGATCCTGAACAGTGTCCAAACCCTGACTACACCCATGGTATTTCCTGCTTTCTTTGGTTAAGAGTTTCAATAAACAACTACCTTTCTTTTAACATTAGTATTATTCATAAGGCAAGTTGGCAGTAGAAGGAGACAGCCAAAATCCTTCAAGAAATAAAAGGCCACTGCAGTTGCTACATCAATAATCAATGTTTTCTTTTTTACTGCTCTGCTCAGGCTTGTAACATGAGTTTTTAATCCAGGTTATTTTTATCAGGGACATTTATAAGATAGGATCATTAACTTCTATGTTTTTACAAGTTTTTTAAAGTTAATATATCATACCAAGGTTTATGAATGCCGTTAAATAAAGTAAAAACTGAATCTACCCCCAATTGTTAATTTCACTCCTCCCTGCTATTTTTTTCCTCTAGTGATGAGCCACTGATTATTATTCAACCGGTTGAGCCATGGAGTGGGTTCTATTATCACACAGAAAAATTTCTCACTTGCTCTGAGCCATTGCTGTATTTCATTACAATGTTTCTTCAAATCCCTGTGCATACATGTGTTAACACAAGGGTGTTCGGTGTAGGACAGAATGATCTGTTGATTCTGGAAGTGGTAAGAGAGCCATATTTGCCAGGGTGAGATCATTGGAATAGCTTTTCTGATGTCTACCACATGTGAGCTGACGACTTGAATTCTAGCTCAGTCATAATGTGGCAGTCTCTTAGATCCCACATACACCCAGCATGGCTTGAAAGGCAGAAGAGTTGCCAAGCATCAGATCATAATCTTCTGTGAAGGAAAATAAAAGTTACTTTATCTAAAAGAAATGTTTATCCTAAAAGGATCTGAGATCCTTTGTTATTAAGCTAGTCCTATGTGAAAGCCACATGGAGCCTTAATATCTTTTCTAGATTTCTTGGTCACTAAAATGAATTTCAAAAACAGTAATTTAATCCCAAGATACAAATGATTATATCATCTTTCTCTAGCAAGAAAGCTTAATGAGACTCATAAAGCATTAAGAAATATAATTCATAGGTAGTTTTTTTTTATCTAATTTTGCTCTATCTTGTCTTATTTCATAAAGAACATAGCCATCTTTAATTTAAAGTATTATTTCTGATAATTATTAATTTTATGTCATTCACCATAAATTTTAGAAACATTAACTAGTAATTGGACGGGAGGGTCTGTTGTTGCCAATTGCTATGTCATTTTCTGATATACTTTAGAAATGGTCATGACTGAATGGTGGACTTAGGCATGTATTGTAAAAGTTCTGACTTGGGATCTTTGTTGTTTTCTAAGTTAATGATAACACTGTTTGAATATATACTGGTTGTAGCTGATTCTATTTGATTTTCAATTTCAGCGAATCTTATTGACCTCCTCTGAATCCTACTGAGCTTTTTCCTCCCTTATATCCACAGAGCAATCCATTGAGCCCCGTAAGCTTCTGTTGTCTATGATAAGTGGTTTGTGCTTCTGGTTTTATTCATTCATTTGTTTGTTTTGTTTTGTCTTTATCTGAATACGTTGTTATATTTGAATGAATTAATTGGGAGAAAGGACACAACTTGAGGTGATACGATGCTGAAAATAAAGAACAGCTATCATTCACAATTGTACAATAGAGAATATGATTCTTCTAAATAGAGATGTTTATTTTAGATCTTTTGCACAAATAATTAATGGAACAATCAATTTAATTGGGGTTAATGTCTTGTTTGGCCAGTATGTTTGCAGGTTTACCACATTTCATTTGAAATAACAGTAGAGAAATTGTGATCATATGATAATACAAAGCAAAATCTACACCTGATATGCAACTTAGAAAACACTGGGAGAGACTTCAAAGAATAAACTTATTCAAGACTGGAAATCAACAACAAAATACTTTGTCTGTCCCATTCATTTATTACTTAAGTTATTAGTATCATTCATTAAACTTTAAAATATAATACATTTTGGTTATCCATTCATCAGTTGATGAATATCTAGGCCTTTCCCATTTCCTGACAATTATGAATAAAACAGCAACAAGTATGGGAGAACAAATATCTCTATAGTAGAATATGGGTGTATCTGCACAGTAATCCTTAGGGGCATATGCCCAAATAATGTACAGGTTAGTCAGCGGGAAAACAAATCTTCAGATTTTTCAGGAATAACCATTTCCTTTAGAGGATAAGGATCTCAAACCCAAGTTTACTCTGATAAAACAAATCAACAACAACAAAAAAAATCAAACAAGTAAATTAAATACATGGATGAAAAAAGTGCATTTCTCTCCCGCCCCCACCCTGTGTTTTGTGGTTATTGGAGGTTCATGCTGTTGAAGTACCTCTAATAATGGCAGCCTTCTTGAAAATAATTTTGCTTCCAAACAAAAGATCAATTTGTAACAAACAAAAACAAAATACATATAGGCTGTGAGAATATACCCATCAGTAAAGCTCACCTCCTATGGATGGGAGTTGATCCCTAAAACCTACATAAACTCTGGGTATGATGCACATTTGTAATCTTAGGGATGAGAGGAAGGGAAGAAGAATCTATGGTAGTTTGTAAGATAATTCTGTCTGATTTATTCAGTTTAATTGCAGACCAATTATAAACCATTTTTTCAAATTAAAGATAAAATATATCTGAGAACAAATATCAACATTTTTCTTCTGACACACATACACACACACATGGACTATACACGTGCAAACTCATACATACAGATCTATATGTACATTTGAATGTACACACACAATAAAATAAATGAATAAGTAAACAAACCAGGAGTCAAACAAGATATAATATATGTATTGGGGCATGGATCAATTCTTCAGTTTTCTTATCTTTTGTTATTTGATGATGACAGAACGTATCAGTACCCTAACTTTTAGATTTTTTTCCTTAAATATGAATTGCAGCTTGGTTGTGTTGTTGTTTAAAAATGGGAGTTCAAAATTTGAAATTATAATATAATTAAATGATATTTCTTCTTTTTTCTCCCTCAAACCCCTTGATCTTTAAGCTCTGTATTAATTTAATCTCCTATTTTCTTTTCCTAAATACATAAATACAATCTGTTCCATTCATATAGTGTAAATGATCCCTTGACATTGAATGACTAATTGATAAGTGTAGTTTTCATTGTTCATCAAAAAAACTTCATTTTAAAACAGAGACCATTACAGAAAACAACAAAAAGTAAAAATGCAGAATAGGGAACAAAACAATTATAAGAGCTAGAGGAACAGAAAGTCGGCTATGAGATTGTCTCCCGGAAATATTAGAGAGGCTACACCCATGAAATCTAGTCAAAATATTTTTTTCTTAGATATTTTCTTCATTTACATTTCAAATGTTATCCCGAAAGTCCCCTATACCCTCCCCCACTCACTCTCACTTCCTGGCCCTGGCATTCCCCTGTACTGGGGCATAGGATCTTTGCAAGACCAAGGGCCTCTCATCCCATTGATGGCCAACTAGGCCATCCTCTGCCACATATGCAACTAGATTCATAGTTCGGGGGGGGGGTACTGGTTAGTTGATATTGTTGATCCTCCTATAGTGTTGCAGACCTCTTTAGCTCCTTGGGTACTTTCTCTAGCTTCTTCATTAGGGGCCCTGTGATTCATCCAAATGATGACTTCTGTATTTTCCAGGTACTGGCATAGCCTCACAAGAGGTAGCTATATCAGGGTCCTGTCAGCAAAATCTTGCTGGCATATGCAATAGTGTCTCAGTTTGGTGGTTATATATGGGATGGATCCCCGGGTGGGATAGACTCTGGATAGTCCTTTATCCGTCTCAGCTCTGATTTTTGTCTCTGAACTTTCTTCCATGGATATTTTGTTCCCCATTCTATGAAGGAACAAGTATCCACTCGTTGGTCTTCCTTCTTCTTGAGTTTCATGTGTTTTGCAAATTGTATCTTGGGTAGTCTAAGTTTCTGGGCTAATATCCACTTATCAGTGAGTGCATACCAAGTGTGTTCTTTGTGATAGGATTCCCTCACTCAGGATGATATGCATGTCCTGGGCATATACCCACAAGATGTTCTAACTTGTAAAAAGGACACATGCTCCACTATGTTCATAGCAGCCTTATTTATAATAGCCAGAAGCTGGAAAGAAACCAAATGTCCTTCAGCAGAGGAATGGATACAGAAAATGTGGTANATTTACACAATGGAGTACTACTCAGCAATTAAAAACAATGAATTTATGAAATTCGTTGGCAAATGGATGGATCTGGAGTATATCATCCTGTGTGAGGTAACCAAAATATTTTTATGTTTATTTGGAACATAGAGTGTTCACATACTGTGTGGGAAGGAATCCACACAAACAGAAATGATGAAATGCAATGATAAAATTGGTGTCTCTGAGATACCATGCTTAACAAATCCCTTTTCTGAACAGAGATAGAGAGATTATTTTTCCAATTTACTTTGCAGACATCACTACATATTCCATGAGAAAAAAAAAAAAACCAAGCAAATAAACAAACAAAACCCCAAACCACGTGAAGTCCAGAGTATGCAGTTGCCAGTGAAAGAAAATGTCATCTCATGATTGAAGCAAGAAGCTTAGATTACTTGATAATTTTAATATCCAATGATTTAATTAGAATCGGACATAGAGAGAAAATGCAGAATCTCAGAACAGACACTCCAATTTACTGTCTCTACCACCTAAATAACTTTTCACTGATAAAGGACATTTGAATACCAGTAGTTATAGCCTTACTACCTCTACTTTTAGTTATTCATTATTATCAAAATGACATTTAAAAATATAGACTAGAAATATGAGGAATCTTAATTTTTTATTAATTATACTTTTTTTTCATGAAACCGTGGTCTATGTTAGAATTTTACCAACCTAACAATAAGGTCTGTCCACTTATTTGAGCTGGTCAACAGAGTAATACCTACATATAGTATTAAAACTCTGAAGATTTAAAAGCTGTTAGATGATTATCCCCTGAAACCCCAACAGAGCTAAAAGAGCTTGTTTGAGTCTTTCTTGCTCTCTGACAAAATTTTAGTCCTAATGTAGATTAGAATGTTCATTGTATCTCCATGAAATAGTGAGAGCACTTGACTAGATGACTTCTATGCTTCAAGCATTCTGGTAAATTAAATAAAATTCCAGACAATAAAATTTTCAGACAAGAAAGAAAAGACATCTTATACCTACATGGAGAGTAGAGTATGTGACAAGAACAAGTGTGAGCTTGTTACTTCCATGCATATTAAGTGACTGGGAAAACAATGATCTTAACTTGAATCTTATGCACTAAAATTCACAACCTTTATTCTGTACCAAACTTAGGTAAACACTTAATCTACCTTGTCTTATGATTTTATTTTTTTAATAAAACTCCTACCTCTTATGGATTTTTTGTTAATAAAACATTCAAGGAATATTGAAATTGGACAAAGGAACAGGAAGTAGTGCTGAATGTCATTAACACTATCCCAACGTTAGATTCCTTTGAATTGCTTGTTTCTCTTGCCTGTGTACACTCCTGGGATGGCACGGTGATAGTGCTGTGTTTTGTTTCCTGACTCATTTACCTTTCCCCCACTAAAAATGTATAATCTTGTATAAACTAGCCCTGAACTCCGCATCTCCATGTGGGCAATGGTTATTACATTGTATGCATGCAATAAAAGGATGCTAATTCCATAAGTTATCCCTCTTGAAAGTACATGAATATATCCCTTTAAAATTCATTCAGGTATTGAAGTTTATTACACAGTATGGCAAACAAGGTTGGTGCATGTAAATAAAAGACTCTTGTCTGATATTTCCAAATTACAAGGCAAGGATGAAATGCATTTAAAAAAATAATTGCCCACATTTAACTCTGAGAAGAAATTTAAGTGTATTCTCATCCCTCGTGATGTAAAGTTGTATTTGCTACAGATGTAGACCATTACAGAAATCCATAACCTATCAAAATACAGAGTTCTGAAGCCCAGTCCCAACAGATGAATCTATAATACAACTCTGGTATCTAAGACTCAGTTATCATTGCAAGAAAGAAAATGGAAAGTCTGGAAGAACCAGAAAAATATAGAGTTTTCACATGTCCTAAATCAACAGAGTCTACACATATAAAGTGTCATCGACATGGCAGCTTAAACATGAATTGAAGGAGGAAGATACAATTAACATGGTTACACAGATTGAGGGACCTCAGTAGGCCTCAAATCCAAATAAAACCCTAGGGAATTCTGGCAGTGGAAGAACTAGTCCTTCTCAGGGATGGCAAAGCTATTAATAAGTCATGAATTTTAAAACAATCAAGAAATTGATACATGAGACTGTTTGGAGAGACAAAGCTAAAAGGATAAATGATATAATTATATTATAATCTCAAAAAATAAATGAATATCATAAATATATGTGTACAAAAAGAAAAGCGAATTTGAACAGTAATCTTCTTTGTTGTTGTAGTGAAATAGTAAATGCTGAAATTTAAACTAAATAACAGTTGTGAATGTGTAGAAATACAGGCTGTTGATTTTTTAATATATGTCTTGTATGCTTATATTTATCAAATAGTATACCTTTATTCATCATGTAATTCACTGGGGAAATGCAACATCCTCTGTTACAGAACATAATCACACTTAACGTGACTTGTTTTTAAATATATTAATGAGATTGCTTTAAAATGTATATTCCCTAGGAACCTGGGCAAAGCTTGGCAGATAAAGTGCATGCCATTTAAGCATAAAGACTCTCAGTTCCAGAACCCATGATGAAAGAATTTTTTTTTTTAAAGTAAGGCATAAAATACTCTTAACCCCAGAGTTGAAAGTCATATATACACAGATCAGCATAATCTAAAGTGAGTGTGTAGATGGCTAAGGAAAGAAACATTCTTAGCAAACGGTAAATGACACCTAAAGTTGACAAATGATCTTCACACATATGAAGAAATATGCAACAATAGAAACATGTGTGCACACACACACATACACACCCCACATACAAAACTAAAATGTGTTGATTTCAGTTAGTTTTATGACTATTTGTTTAGAGCTGACCACTTGAGGTTGAATAACCTGCTCATATTGTAGAAATTTCCTGAGAACAGCTTCTCTATCACATAAGATACTCTATCACAGAAGACAATCTGGCCCTCTGATCATATAATTTTTATGACCTCTCTTCTACAATCTTCTTTGAGGTATATAAGTTGTATTGTAAATATATCAATTAAGGTTGGGCACCCCTTGGTCCGTGTTCTCTACATTTTGACCTATTTGCTTGTTTATTTTTAAATAGTCTCAGTTTGTAGCTCAGGCTTGCATTGATTCAACCTCTAACTCTCCCTCAGCATCCCACTGCAAGACCAGCCAAGTATGAAGCTTTCAAAGAAACCTGCATTCCATAAAAACATACTCAAATAGAAATTACCATTTTACTTTCACTTATAAAATTATTAAACGTATGATCATATGTCTAGTTTCAAATATGAATCTACCAAGGCTAAACATGTTTTTCTTAGAATATCTCAGCCATCATTACTCTATATTAATATGCTACTGATAACAATATGTAGGATTACTTCTTTGTAAAATTGAGTTAAATGCTGAGAGCATTGTGTTCATAAAACACAGTTGAGGGGAGTAGTCCCCCAGCATCCAGCGCCTTTCCCCACCCGAGGAGGGGGGTGCGCCCGAGAGCAGTACTAAGGCTTG
>NC_034596.1:87865412-87866651 GCF_900095145.1 Mus pahari | reverse complement strand
AAAACACAGTTGAAGAGTTTTTCATACAAGTATTTTCCAAATACTCACATCTTAGTTTTCTAGTGTAATTTATACCCAAATGCCTACCTCCAATCGTGTCATCAATGAGCTGCATGGAAAATTCACATTGCATAATGACTTTTTTTTTTTTTTTTGCTTACTTATTAAGTAGGATCTCACATAATTCATGGTATTCTTGAGTTCTGGGCTTCCAGGAATCCTCTACCATATCAAGCACAAATTACCTTTATGATATAAGAGAAATATCAAAGTGTTTTTCCTAATACTCCTAGATCATTAAACAACTGTTTGGAAGAGAATTTAAACTACTCCCACACAGCTGAAAGGTTCAGATAGGGCCTCCTTGGGTTTCCTTAATAAAACATGAGCAATGGGTTTTCTAAGAACTTGTTTTCACAAATGGATTTTATTGATGTTTGACTAGCATTAATTTCATGGAATATGGAATTAATGATGAATAAAAATAGACTGTAAATATTTAAAAGCTGGAGAAAACTGGCCAGAGTCTGACCTTGTAATGCCCAAAGAGGCCAATCAGCCAATTTCATTTTATTATATGTTTCATTTACAAAACATTCAAAGACTAGTTAAAATTAGATTCCATACCATGTTTAAAATAAACATTTACATTGCATACTAAAGGATTGTAAGGCTAGATAATGTTTGGGGGGAATAATGAAATTATGACTAATAATGTATATTTATCTTCTATAAAATCAATCAAATTGCATTCCAAAAAAGAATGGAAAACCATAATTGGTTAACCTTATGTTTGGCAAAAATAATAATTAGTCATGGCCCTTGAATAAACTATAATCTTCTCAGGAACTAGAAGAAGGACCAGGGTAAACTACACTGTTCTTCAAATCTGATCCCATGATGCTTTTCCCCATTGGTGGTTATTCTTTGCTATGGTGTTTTCTTTCCAAGTGACTCAAGCTCTTTCTTTTTCTTTTTCTTTTTTTTTTTTTTCAATGTGTTCCACGTGGGAGAGGTTTATTATGCGGGAATGGGGGGGCAGTGAAGCAGGTAGAAGGGTAGAGAAGAGCAGAGAGAGAGAAGGGGGTGGCATCCTCTCTTATACAGAAAATGGTGTCACACCAGTGAGGGCGGGAACTGAGCCAAGTGGATTGTGGGATTGAAGGTCGTTGTTCTGGCAACGCTGGTAAAGAGTCACATGGTTAGGCGGGACTTGCAGTATCCTGGTGCTAACATTCC
>NC_034596.1:87845817-87865401 GCF_900095145.1 Mus pahari | reverse complement strand
CCAGTCCTGAATCCTTTGGTGATCAACAGCAGTATGGAAATGTAAGCTGAATAAACCCTTTCCTCCCCAACTTGCTTCTTGGTCATGATGTTTGTTCAGGAATAGAAACCCTGACTAAGACACATGAGTAAGCTGAAATTCCTTAAATTACCAGTTTCCATTATGGAGATTATGTTAAAATTTAAGAAAATATTTAGGAAACCAAATATCAAAACTTACCGCATGTGGCTGACTTTAATAATTTCTCCCACTTTAATGCTTTCAATTTTAGCTGTTTAGTTCCTCCTTAAAATTTAAAAGTACTCTACATACTCTTTGATCTGGATACTAGATAAAATCCATCACACCAAAACTTTCTTTTCTACCATTCTTAAAATACCTTTTAGGGATCTGTGAAAATACAGTCTACTATATAAGTACACATTGATGTTTTATGGATAATTACTTCCACGGGAATACTAATTATATTCTGTATAATGCAAGGCAGTTATAAGTCAGAAGAAACATTGATGGTATAAATAATGGAAACGCTGTCTGAAATCATGGGGAAAACTCCTAGAACTCTCTTCCTACCATTAATTTAGCAGCTATTATATATTTTTTAATTTTTTCTCAGACCCAAATAAAGACACTTCTGTATGCTATGATTACTGCAGTCTTTGGGTTATGTTCTAGGCTGTCTCATCAAGGACCTAGGCCATTACTTATGTGTGGTCCCTGGTAGAATTGAATTGACCTATAGGCAAAGGAATATCCTGTGCAGAGAATTAGTATACTTGAAAGGAATTAGATCATATGCATACATATCATAGTGTTCATGTCTAGGCAGTTTCATCGTGAATCGTGGTTAATATTTATGGACTGTCTCTGGAAGAATTATATTTACTGGAAGGGTAAACATAATCCCATACAGAGAGTTAATGTACTTGAAAGTTATTAGCTCACTCATATACAAACAAACAAGCAAAACAAAACCATAAAGACCAAAACCAAACCAGTGAAACAGAGCTTAAAGGTCTGGGGATCAACAGAAATGCTTCATATGCCTGCTGTCCCTGATCACATTAAGACCCATTTTCTTAGAGTTTCTATGGCTGTGATAAAATGTCATAACCAAAAGCAACTTGGGAGAATATTGAGTTTATTTCGTCTATTACTTTCACAGCACAGTCTGGCACTGAGAGAAGTCACTGCAAGAACTCAAGACCAATGCCTTGAGGTAGACCCTGATTCAGAGACTGTGGAGGAAGGCTACACACTGGTTTGCTCGCCATTGCTTATGCAGCCTGCTTCCTTAAAGCATGTATGACCACAAGGTCAGGTGAGACCGTGAGAACAGCCCACAGTGAGATGGAACCTTTCTCATTAATTATCCATCAAGAAAATGCCACAAGCTTGCTGATAAGTCAATCTAATATGGACATTTCTTCAATTGAGGTTCCCCCTTCCAAATGACTCTAGCTTGTTTCAGGTTGACAACAAGCTAAACAGGACAAATGTCTTCCATTTCTTAGGCTGTATTAGACAGACACAAGCATTTCAGTCACAGAGCTAAATCATTTTAATTAAACACTTACTATAATTCTTAAAGTATACATACATGAAGAAATATATTTAAGTTGAAAAAGTGACAAAATGCATTTAATTATTTAAAGGTAAACAAAACTATTTACAAGAAAATAAAGGACAAATTGATAAAAAAGGGTGAAACACAATTCACATGTTGAGTTCCTGATTTTGTAAATGTATAACTAATATTGAAGATTTATGTATGATAAAATAAAAATAATAATGCAAACTTAACTGCTTTATATAAGCTTGCTTTTTTAAAGTATTATTTAAAATTTTAATTTACAAACATTTTCTGAGAATTATCCCTTTACAATATTTACTATCTCTGTACTTCATTCATATCTAATTCATTTACATTATCTGTAAAAACAAGAGAAAAAAATTTATGAAACTTTTTATTATGACTTTGATTTTAATACCCCATATTGCTTGATTATTTTTCATCTAATAGCTGATTTTTCATAAATATATGCATATAAATCATACATCCAAGTGAGGTTTACAAGATGTTAATGCAAAGAGAATGAAATAAAATCAGAAGTGAAATTAATACACAGTCCCTATATTTATTCTCTGTAATCTGCTTATCTGTAAGATAAACTTGCAACTGTAAAATACATGCACTTAATATAACCCCTATGAGTGGATAGCTAGTTGTTATGATTATAGAATGCATTGCAGTTTCAATATAAATTAAAATATTCACTTTACAAAAATCACTTTCAGTATTTCTATACATGCAACTGATTTCTTCTTATGATAGACTGCAATAAAAACCTCCATTATTTGCCCTATAAACCCAACCTTTCTTGTGAAACCTCACAATGACTCCCTCCCACTCTACAGAAGAGCTTTGTTTTCTTTTTCCCTCCTTCAGTCTAGGCAAAAATCCTATGATTTGATGTAGCCAATACTTTTATCATGGGTGATGCAACTTCAATGGAAAGCACTTGCTCAATTTGACACTTGTACATCTTTCATGACAAGGAGAAGGTGTCTGGCATGTCTATTGGGATCAGGATATGGATGAGTGGTTTGTGAAAAAGAGCTATTCAGTGGTACATGGTTTGTATTAAATGACCTTGGTATGAAGTGTGCAGATACTTGAAAAATCAAATCTTATTTTTATATATTCTTGAGAGATGAGGTGAATTCTGAAGTTCCCTTAGCATTCCAGTTCACTGAGTTCACCATTGTTCCTCATAGCACAACATAGTCTATGCCTCAGATATGCAGAGAAGTGTGTCAGCCATTCCTTCCTCCTGCAAGAAGCACAAAATTAATAAACTTTTATACAATGTCTTACTTCCCACCACGTATGTTTTACCGTGGGGTTGTTGACACACAAGGAGTATTGTCCAGGAGCTGGATGACAAAACTCCATAAACCTGCTCATTATCTATGTTTTATATTTTCTATCTGTTTATACATACATGCATACATACATCATTCCACGCACATATAATACATACATACATGCATACATGCATGCATACGTATAGCCTCTTCAGTATTACATTTTTATATTCTCAATATGCCAGAATGTATTTTTACAACATTAATAATCATATGTGGAAGATGCACCTCATCCCCACAAAAGGACACTGCCCTCATTATTCAAATGACTACAATATGCTACTCTATTCCATAGGAATAGAAACACTCTAAGCTTCATTAATTATATTATTAAGGCTTTTAATTAGAGTCCAATATACCTAGTCCAATTACAAAACAAACTAAATGATTCCCCAGCTCACTGTCTCCTGTTACTGTTTATTTCCAAGGAAGATGTATCACATTATGAAAGCTATGAATTGGAATTAATTTGAAACTTGTTTTCTTAGTAACTTTCCCTCTTCCTACTCTACCAATAAGATCTTAATAACAAAATAATTGAACTCATTATTTCCAGCAACATCCCTTTCATTTTCTTGTCTTACACTGAGAGTAGGAAAGCAACCAAGGAATTAAAAGCCCAGAGCTCACTATCGCTTTCTTCTTGTATCCTGCCCCCACTCTCTGACACCTTCTTTTTTATAAGTCGTAAATTTCACAAGAGTTTTCTTTTGTTATGCTACTAATCAACATCTAATTACTGTGGCAATGTTGCCTATGTCGCTTGGGAAACCAAACAGAAATACTCTTAGCTAGTGAGATTTGCATGATTTCTTTCAGGGGGCAAGCATAATTTATATTAGATGAAGTGATCATTAGCATAATGGTCAGTGTAGGCAGCCAGCCACAGGACAGGCTCATGTTTGTACATATGTGATGTAATAGAAAAGAGAAATGCAAAGGTTTTAACTTCTCCCCCACCAGTTTGTATTAGTTAGCATAACTGTTACAGCAATATGCCCTAGATAATTAATGACTACAGAAAAAATTAGTTCTAGCTAGTGTTCAGGAGTTTTTCAGTCAGAATTCAAGTTTAATTGAAAATATGGTCTTAGATCTGAGAGCAGAGCTCACAGCCTAGGAAGCAAACAGAAAAAGCAATGCTGGTGTTTTGGCATTCTTCAATAACATTTATACTTCCCACCATAGTCTCTCCATAGCACTAATTTGTTGACCAAGCATTTATCTTATGTACCTTTGGCTATAGCTCATCTAAAGCATATCAGAGGCTTGCTTACAAAATGACAGGTTTGAGTAGAAGATATAGAACCAATTATTATTCTACAGAATCCATAACTATCATTGAAAATTAAGATGCATTGATACAAACCCATAACCTTTGTCATAATAAACAACCCAATATTATATTATTTGGGAAAGACAATGTGTTATATTATTTAAAATGCTCATTTATAACATGGTAAAATGTCAGATATCTTGATGTAGGTCTGTGATCTCAGCTACTCTGGAGGCCATAGCTGAAGGGTTTTGAGTTTGAGGTCAGGGTACCTAGAGTAAGTTCTAGTCCAGTCTGTGCACCAGTAAGCATTCCAGGAATAACAGTAGTGCCCAAAGCTCAACACAGATGCTAATGCTACACCAAACTGCATCTTCCTTAAGAGAAAGCTGTTTTTTTTTCCAACTGATTAAAGCTTGACCTCCTGACATGATTTACCCTAAAGTTTATCAAAAACCACAGTTTCATCTCAAAGAGAACAGGATATTATTTTGAAACCAAACATAAGTGACTATGGCCCCGATACACAAATTTAAATTGCAAAGATGAAATTATGATATGGGTTTTTGCGGTTTGATTACACCAGAAAGTTATAATCAAAACTTCTATTTAACAAATCAGTGTGGATACAAGCTAGAACAATTAGAGTTGAGGAAGAAAATCTCTGATGTATGTTTCCAGTGTTGTCAATGAAATTCTTGGCTTTGGAGTTAGTAGATTAACTTAATGAATCCCAACAGCTTGACCCGAAAGTTCAAAAGATGTTAGGTCAACACAGTAGTGGGCAATGAGGTGGCTACTAAGAATACCACATGATTACTTCAGCTCTGGATCTGAATATGCTACCTCTCTATACTCAAAAAGTTCTGGAAAATCAATGACCATGCATAAAATTAACCACCATTGCATAAAATCAACTACTATTGCATAGTCTTCAACCTATGTGTTGGAAGTCACAGTCCTCAGGGATGAACACTTCTACTCTAACTATGCAAAATGGACATTGTACCAAAATGCTCTCTAAATTCGTATGCTTGTAACATTGATTAGTGCAGCTTCCATCAGACAAAAACCCAAAACCAAAACCAAAACAAACAAAAAAACAAACCAAACCAAACAAACAAAAAAACAAGAAACCTGTGCAGTGAAGAGTGGTTACCACACAAACTCACAACTGGTCAAAGTACAGAGAGCAGAAGACTGTGGTGTATTAAGCTGCAAACACGCATCCACGTTACATCCATCTTCAAGTCTCAGGGACCATCAAGAAGAGTATGGAAAGAGATGATAAGAACCAAGGGTTGAGAGAACTGGAGCAAAAGAGTGTTTTCTGGACAAGAGAGGGCAAATACACTCATGGATTTACAAGTGGTTGCCATCAAATACCTAAACCAAATAAAGCCAGAAAAATTCCTAACACAGAGGGGAGGTGATTCACTAGCCCCGCCTCTAACTGACAAGCTGTGGAGAGTTAATGGTTTGAGAACAGAAACAAGTTTTTTGAATGTGGTGTTCCTGGTCACTAAACCATAATCCAATGAATGTTTTCACAGGGGAATATATATGGGCAGCACAAATTGGATTACTAAAATAACAATATATTTAAATGAGGCCACCAATTTGGTGTGAAGGGCTGATCTTGACAAAATAGGGAGAGGAGAGAGGGCTGAATTTTATCAATATACATGGTATGAAAGTCTCAACTATGAATTTCTTCAAATATTACTGAATATATATATATATACTATGGCCTGCTCTATGAACTTATATCCAAGATGGTACAGATTAGCAATTCAGAAACTAGAATGTGTGCACTGGGATTGAACAACTAGTTCAATGAATGGCCAATCATATAAGCCAGATTCCCCAACATTAGAGGGAGAATTTATTGATCAAGAAAATAAGTACAATTACACCACCCATAGAATAACAGATTGCAGTTGGAGATACCATTAGGTACGATGTTAAACTTAGAATAATGAGTTATAGTTGGAGTTACTATTAGGTACAAAGTTAAACTTATCTTACTGTAGATGCAATACAGGTAGAAATGGGTATCCAAATAGAAGTTATGAAATAAAATCTAAAATAATGTTAAAAGGTAGGGGGTTTATTTTTTTGTTGTTGTTTCATTTTTGTTTTGTTCTGTTTTGAGCACAATATATTTTTGCAGTCTAACAAATACAATCTAACTATTCCTCTGAACAATATGTGTGGTTTCTTCAGCAATGGGGTCTTATCTTCAAGTTCTGAAGTTCAATCAAGAGCAATGGCATTCACCTGTGTTGTTTAGGCGGACTTGGAGAGATCTTTACAAGCAATTACTATAATTCATTTACTCGTTTTTGTTACAATAATTTTAATAACAAAAATGTCTAGAAACCTTTGATTCACTGGAAGTTAATGAATTAAGATGACAAATCTCTACAGATGCAATCATTTCACACTCCCATTTATTTGCTGTGAAGATGTAGTGACTCTCACTTTAAATTGATACTATCAATATTTAATACATTCTTTCTTAATAATTATCCTATGTCATATTTTCTTATTGTTTGTTTAATACTCTACTCTTGCCATTCTTATTCTTCACTAGGGAAAACTTATCTTTATAAAAAATTTGTATAGGGTAGTAGTAATAACAAAGTCATAAAGCAAAACTATCTGTATACTAACATATGGTGCAAAATACATGTGCTTGATTTTTGCCCTCAAATTCTACCACACACAGTTTTTCTTTTTGTTTGTTCTTTTGGTTTGTTTGTTTGTTTTGATTTGGTTTGGTTTTTGGTTTTTGGAAACAGGGTTTATTTTGTGTGTGTGTGTGTAGCCCTGGCTATCCTGGAACTCATTCTGTAGACCAGGCTGGCCTCGAACTCAAAAATCTGCCTGCCTCTCCCTCCTAAATGCTGGGATTAAAGGCGTGCGCCACCACTGCATGGCTCAACACACAGTTTTATCCATTAATTTATTCATTCACTTTATATCCCAACCACTGCTCCCACTTCATGTCCTACTTCACAGAGTCCCTCCTGCTATCTTCCACCCTTCTGCTCTAAGATGGTAGAGGTCCCACAGGGTAAGCCCCAACCCTGAGGAACAGATTCTAGAGATAGGCAACAGCTTTAGGGACAGCCAGAGCTCCAGGTGTTGGGGGACCACATGAAGACTGAGTTTCACATCTGCTACATATTTGTCAGGGGCCTTAGTCCAGCCCACTTATGCTCCTTGGTTGGTGGTACAGACTCTGAGAGCTACCAAGGGTTCAGATTAATTGATTCTGGTTTGTTTGTTTGTTTTCCTGTGGAGTTGCTATACCCTTCAGGACCTCCAATCCTTCACCTAACTCTTCCATGAGTCACTGACCTCCATCCAATGTTGGGTTGTGGGTCTAAGCATCTGTTTCAGTCAGCTGCTGTGTAGAGCTTCTCACAGGACAGGTATGCTAGGCTCCTGTCTACAAGTATAACAGAGTATAATTAATAGTGCTCAAAATGGGCCTGTTATTGGATGACCATTCCTTCAGTCTCTGTTCATTTTTCGTCCCTATATTTCTTTTAAACAGGACAAATTTTGAATTGAAATCTTTGTGGCTGGGTTGGTCTAATAATCCCAAGAGAGTGGGCCCTGGCTGGTTAATGCGAGGTAGCCTCTTCATGTTCCATAGCCCTACCTTTAATCATCTTAGATAAGGTCACCTGCAGTGAATACTAGGGGCCTCCCTCATCCCAGGTCTCTTTAATATCCTAAAGATGTTCCCATTCCAGCTCCAGATTTCAATTTATTATCCTAGCTCTCTGGCTCTTTCTCTGGTCTCTCCCTACAGCTGATCCTGACCCCCACTACATTCCAACCCATCCCCTCTTCCATCCAGTTCCCTCCCTCCATCTGCCTGCTATAACTAATTTATTCACCCTTCTAAATGAAATTCCAGTATCCTCCCTCAGATCTTCTTTCTAATTTAGTTTCTTTGAATCAGTGGATTATATGGTGTGTATCCTATACTTTGCAAATAAGATGTACATGTAAATGAGTATATACTATGCTTACCTAATTTGGATGATATTTTCTAGTTCCAGCCATTTGCCTACAAAATTCATGAAGTCCTTGTTGTAAACCTGAATAGTTTCAGCTGTATAAATGGACCACATTTTCAGTATGCATTCTTCAGTTCAGGAGCATTTGGGCTCTTTCCATTCTCTGACTATTATGAATAAAGTTGCTGTGAATGTAGTGGATCACATGCTCTTATGTATGGTGGAGCATTTTTTTTGGGGGGGGTGGGGGAGTTATATGTCCAGGAGCTCTATAAGCAAGTGAAAGATGCATATGACGAGAATTTAAAGTTCCTGAAATTGAAGATATCAGAAGATGGAAAGATCTTCCATGCTCATGGTTTGGTTCAGATTAACACAGTAAAAAATGGCCTTCTTACCAGAAGCAATCCACAGAATCAATGCAATTCCCATCAAAATTCCAACCTATATTTTTACAGACCTTGAAAGACTAATTCTCAACTTCATATGGAAAAACAAACAAACAAGAAGCAAAGGAAAGCAAAACAAAACAAAACAAAAAACAAGACAGTTAAAACAATACTGAAAAATAAATGAACTTCTAGAGGAATCACCATCCCTGATCTCAAGCTGTACTACAGAGAAATAGTGATAAAAACTGTATGTTATTGCTATGGAAACCAACATGTTGATCGAAAGAAACAAATCAAAGACGCAGAAATAAACCCACACACCTAAGGACACTTGATCTTTGACAGAGAACCCAAAACCATACAATGGAAAAATGAAAGCATCTTCAACATATGGTGCTGGTCTAACTAGATATCTGCATGTAGAGGAATGCAAATATATCCATATTTATCACCCTGCATAACATTCAATTCCATATGGATCAAAGACCTCAACATAAACCTAGGTACACTAAAACTAATGAAAGAGAAAGTGGGAAATAGCCTTCAATACATTAGTACAGGAGGCAATTTTCTGAACAGGACATGAATGGCTCAGGCTCTAAGATCAGTAATTGATAGATGGGATCTCATGAAATTGAAAAGGCAAAAGACACCGTCAACAGGACAAAACAATAGTCTATAGGTTGGTGAAAGATCTTCACCAACCCTTCATCCTAAAGAGAGCTAGAATTAATAAAATATAAAGAGCTCAAGAACCAAGTCCCCAACAAACTAAATAACCCAATTAAAAATGGAGTACAGAGCTAAACAAAAATTTCATCAGAGGAATCTCAAATGGCTGAGAAGCACTTAAAGAAATGATCAACATCCTAAGTCATTAGGGAAGTGCAAATCAAAACATCACTGACATTTCATATTGCACCCATCAAAATGGCTAAGATCAAAATGCACGTGACAGCACATACTGGAGAGGATGTGGAGAAATATGAACATTCTTCCATTGCTGGTTGTGAGTGCAAAGTAACAAACATACTTTTATAACCTTTGAGATGCTTCACTGATAAGAGGAACATCTTTGTGTATTCATAATAATTTCATTTTAAATACCTGATTTAGTGCTAATAGGATGAACATTAGTAGGTCATCACTTTCAGAATGGTAGCTGGTTATTAAATAAATCTATTACATTACTATAAGTATAAAACAATGTTATCAGCCACAGGTGGCTGGAAGTAAAGTTAATCACTAGTAACCAATGACCTAGTCAACCACAGCAAGGTAACAGAAATATATTACAAGAACTATAGGCAGCTTCAGAGAGTTCCCAAGTTCGCTTGTCCTTAGGAAGCCACTGAGGGGATAATATATCTGGGGACAATATGAAAGCACTATAACCCCTCCATAATATGTTGCCTTACACATTACTTCTGCTTGGCTTTTCTTGGATCATAATAATAAAGAATACTTATAAGGAAAATGTTTCCCAATACTCTTGGAGCTTCTCTAATATTAAATCTGATATGGGACAATATAGACTCAATACTACTGGGATTAGAAAGAGCCCCTACTACTATTAGCAACTGAAAATTGTAGTCCGGGTTATAGCTCAGTTGGTAGAATACTCTCTCAGTGTGCATAACTCCCTGGATTATATATCACTAGTTCTTCTTAAAACAAGTGATGGTAGCACATGCCTGTAACCATAGTATTTACATGACAGAGGCAGGAGGATTAGGAAGCACAAGATCATCTTCAGGTTTATAACTATTTTCAAATGAGGCTACCTTTGCCTACATGAGATTCTCTCAGGGAAAAACACTAACTGTCAACAACAAATTTCAAAAGACACAGGTTTTGTGAGAATATGTATTTTGGAGACAGACATAGATAGTGTCAGTATTAAATATAGACACCCAGAAATTGCACATGCACAAAATTAAACCACACATACCTAAAAGAAACTTCAGCTGTTTTGTGTAAGAAGGAGACCCATATATGTGGCATATAAATTATTTTAAGTCAAAACATGTTGTGTTGCCCACCATCCAAGGAGAGCTTTAGCATAAACTTTGGACTTTGCATCAATCTTGTTATATAGCTTTAACTCTGAATTTCTAAACACTGCACTGTTTATCAATGCCTTTCACACAGTCATCCCTCTGGGGACCCAGATCTGACACGGTTGAAACTGAGATAATAAAAGTTTAATTGTTATCACTGATGATGGTATTTAATAATTGTGCTTTCACTGGGAACCATTTATGAGGGGAATCAGCTTGAGGCACTATAATCTGTAAATTATGAGGCTAAAGAGACTCCACATGTGAAAAATTGAAAGTATAAGATGACATTTTTATAAATGAATATTTATGTAAGTCACAGTAATCTTTCTTAGGAAAAAGATATATTTCAGATCATCTTTATCTCTAAAGGTTATGAAATATAGTAAAAATGGTGTGTGCATGCATGAGGTATGTAAATCTAAACCAACTAATAAGAAGGGCAATTCATATTTTATCTGTATTATTTTGAACGTTGAATGCTTTATTGTTGACTTAGGAACTACTTTGTGTCACAAGTCAGAGAAGCAGAAAAGTTTAAAGTCATAGTATCACCGAAGATAAAAATCTGAAGACAAAGTTTATTTGAGAACATCACAGTCAGGCAGAGGAGAGAATCAAGCATCACACTCTTAGGCAGCTCCATGTGACTCTTGCATTTTTCTTTCTTTTTCCTCAAACTGAGACAAGTAATGAAACAGAGTTGACAGGATGACAAGGGGACAATAAATATTTTCTGATCTTGGGAAATCAGGCTCTGCCCTACAGTGTCATGCTTGAGAAGTGAAGTGCTTCTTCTTAAGTTGAAAAATCTCACAAATCTGGGAATCAAAGGCAAGTCACATCTCTAGATAGATGATGACCTTCACTTCTAGGAAGGTCTTTGTATGGCGCTGATTTTGATGTTCTCTAAGTGACAGCTTGTAACTGCTCAGGGATAGCTGAGACATTTTTGCTCGCACTCCTGTACAAACGGCAACAGCTGCTTTAACAGAAATAGTGGATGGAAATTTCCCTAGCACGGAATTTCATTTTAACTACATTGTAATTAAACGTGTTTTTTCCTTAATTTTCAGATCTTTATCTTAAATAGACTTGATTAATTTTTAATTTTTTTCCTTTGAACAGAATGGTGTGAAAAGAAGAGGAACTATAACGAGCAACAAATACTAAATAAATTTCACATATGGAATAAGTTTCTCGTGAGTGTTTTCTAGTCAAGATGAAAGAAACATAGAATATACAAAAAAGAATGGAAAACAAAGCTGAAAAATATTTTGAATTTTATGTATTTTAATAGTTTTCATTAAAAATTTCATGCAGCAGAGCACTGGATTCAAATAAAAATAGAAAGAAAATATCCCAATGTGGATAGAATATCAGTGATGAAGATGCTAATTACAACATACCATGATAAATACAACCAGAAACAAAATCTATTTTTCAATGAAAATACTAATAAACCAGTAAATTTGAGAAAATCCCCTTCTTGATCTCTTAGTAGTTTCTTATGTAACCCCATAGGAAAAATAACAATATCAACTAACAGGACACCCCTAGAGCTCCAGGTCTAAACCACCAAACAAAGAGTACACCTGGAGGGACCCACGACTCCTGCTGCATAGGTAGCAGAGGATGGCCTTATCTGGCATCAATGGGAAGGGAGGCTTGGCCCTGTGGATGATCAGTGCCCCAGCTTGGGGAATACTAGGGTGGTGAGGTGGTAGTGGGTAGGTGGTTGGTGGAGCACCCTCATAGAGGTAGGGATGAGGGGAGGGATTTGTGGAGGGGAAATCAGGAAGAGGGACAACTTTTGAAATATAAATAAATAAAATAACCAAAAAAAATTTTTTGAGAAAAAAAATTATGTATTAGCCAAGGTTTTTATTTCTCTGAAGAGATTCCAGGACCGCATCAACTCTTACAAAAGAAAGCAATGACAATGGTTTAGAGTTCAGAAGTTTGGTCCCTTATCATGGTTGGAAGCATGGTATCATGTCAGCAGACATGGTACTGGAGGGGGAGCTGAGAATTCTAGATCTGAATCAGCACACAGCTGGAAGAGAGCTAGCGTGAACTTCTGAGACCTCAAGTCCACCCCTTAGTGATGGACATTCTTCAGCCAAGTCACAACCACTATAAGACCACACCTCCTATTAGTGCTACTGTCTATGGGCCTATGGAGGTCATTTTCATTCAAACCACAACAAATTCCATTTGTTTAAAGACAAAAAAAATTGAACGTTCAAAGTAGGAGAGAAGATAAAATCAAGGGAGGGGAAATATCAAATATATGTAAATTGAAATTGGGAATTACTAGGGCAGAAGAGCTAAGCATGAAGAGGAGTGGGTGATTGGGAAATAGGCAGAGTAACAGAAGGTTTAGCCAAAGTAAAGGATACATGGCAAAGACACATGGGAGCAAACGTTACAATCCAAGGAAATAAATACTATTAGAGAGGACAGTAGAACACAGGTGATATTAAAAGCCACTAAAAGCAAAGGGATGGATTCTTATGAATGAAGGTTTAAAGTGAAATAAAGGATTGAGAGAGGAAAGAACAAATATGTTAACCAAAAGTAACATGAATGAAGGAGATATGTAGAGATCCTAAAGTCAAGTTAAAATATATGGTGTATTTAAAAAGAGTTTAGAAAGAGATATAGTACTGACTCCCAGAAAGCATAAACTATTAAGTGAAAAATCTCAGTGTCCGGCACTGAATATTTCTCTAAGGGTTATTAGTTACCATGGCCCAAACAACATAGGACATCACCATTGCTTGTGGTTACACTACAGTATGCCAAGGCCTACTGCCAAACAAAACACTGATTTATAATGCAGGACATAGAAAATTAACATCTACCAAGATATCTCTCCCAAGCTGGACAACTTAGAGAGCACTATATAAACTGGGTCCCCTGAAGCCCTACTCTTGGTGAAGAAATTGTTAGCAGTTGATGCTACTATGAGAAAGATAGTAAATCACGTTTGGGTATATGGCTCCTGGTGGATTATTGCCACACCCACTCCAGTGAAGTCTGTTTGACAGGCCTAAAGTCTTGGATACAGTCCTGAGGCAAAGAGCTTCTCAGAAACTTAGCCTCCTGGAACTTTGGTATTCCCATAGTTAGAATGCTCCAAATTTGTCCCTGCGATAGTGTGGAGGATCTTCCATGCTTTCTTGCAGTATTTTACTGGATAGGAGTTAGAAATCTCAGGGCAAGCTTAGCAAAGTATACTTTGAATCTTCATTACAGTCAGGTATGGCAAACTACATTGCATATTACAAGAAAGTTGGTGAGTTCTTCTGACAAATGGAGATTCCCCCACAGATACGTAAAAGAGTGGCTTAATTACTCCCATATGAAAGAATTTACCATGGCCTAGTGTACTGGCTAGTTTTGTGTCAACTTGACACAGGCTGGAGTTATCACAGAGAAAGGAGCTTCAGTTGGGGAAATGCCTTCATACAATCCAGCTGTAAGGCATTTTCTCAATTAGTGATCAAGGGGGGAGGTCCTCTTGTGGGTGGGGCCATCTCTGGGCTGATAGTCTTGGTTCAATAAGAGAGTAGGCTGAGCAAGCCAGGGGAGGAAAGCCAGTAAAGAACATCCCTCCATGGCTTCTGCATCAGCTCCTGCTTCCTGACCTGCTTGAGTTCCAGTCCTGACTTCCTTTGGTGATGAACAACAATGTGGAAGTGTAAACTGAATAAACCCTTTCCTCCCCAACTTGTCTCTTGGTCATGATGTTTGTACAGGAATAGAAACCCTAAGACACCTAGGAAAAAGGAGGATGGTGTTTTAAGGAAGAACTACAGCATTATTCATGAAAAGGTCTGCTAGAGCAGAACCCCCTGGTGCAATCTTTCACAAGGCTCAGAGGAATAGCATAAATTGTGACTAGGGTGTGAAATCCTCATCTGGACCCTGTCATTAGCTGACTCTAGGCAGGGATGTTCTTATTCTCAACTGTAAACATTGTCTGGTTCTTGCCAGTCTTTGGAATGCATTTCTCTGTTTGTGTCAGACAGCTTTAATGTACCTTGGCTGTTGTGTCACCTAACTTCTCTTTTTTCTTCTGTAATATAAGTCTAATGCTCACTTTGACAAATTACATTCAGATACAACACTCCCTTATGTTTGTCACTTTTCATTGACTCCCTGCCCACCTGTACTGGGACTCGGATACTCTTGTGGGTGAAAGTCCAGACTGAGTCCAGTCCGTAGCTGATTATCTATGCCCCAGTATGAGATTAGCACTAGTTCAACATCCAAAAATATGACATGGAGTTGAAGAAGAGGCTGTGTGGGGAACACTAACAAAAATTTAATTGAGATGGTAGGTGGATATGATCACAATATATTCTATATACAAACATGATTTTCAAAGAATAAACTTATTTATTCTCTTTCTCACAATCCCTCTTTCTTCCATGAGTTTATGTAAGAAATGAATGACTGATTGGAGTATATCTTCTCCATGGTATATAGCTGCCTATAGATCATCTTGGGGATTTCCTGATGAGATAGGTGAGTCAGACCCAATAAGACATATCAGTAAAATCATCAGCTCAATAATCCCCTGTTGGATAGAGTCTTTCCCTTTTTTGGTATTTTGGTGCTCTCTCTATCTACATAAAAAAACAGGTATTTATATCTTCCATAGAAAATCATGTGCCATATGCCTATACCAAATAAAAGTGAAATAATTATTTATAAGTTATTGTAACAATTAATTTATGGTCTTAATACTAGGAAAATTTTCCAAATAATACTTACAACTCAGAAGCAAGAAAACATAGATCAATAGATAAATATACCTCAAAATAAAATGGAAAAATGACATTTAAATAAAATATGTCTCCTATATATGGAAATAACTTCAGTTATTAACAAAAGGTCCTTGTAAAAGTCAGAGCACAGTAATATCTCGCTAACTTGATTTATAGAATGTTTAGAAAATAAAGAGGATTGGATCCACTTTTAAAAAAATAGAGTGTAAGAGAATAAATCAAAGATGCTATATATTATGTCCAATTTTGCTTCCCATAAGATAAAACAGCTGATATGCTACTGAGCTAGATAAGTCAATGAAAAGTGATATCGAAACATGGTAATATTTGCTTCTAGACAGTGGTCATATAGCTACTTATTTAAAATTATTTCAGCTATTCTGTATGTCTGAAAAAGCAAAGTTCTGGTGTTCAATTGCACATTAGTGCATACTGAACGAAAAGGTTTAAATAAATAATGTTGAATGTTTTCACATTAAGAAATTCTAAACATTGATATGATAGAAAGACTATGATTAAATTGAATATGCCTTAAAACTATTACACGGTTTATATGAACATGTATGTGTATAACTGTATGAGTCATGTATATTTAATTATAAGGTAAAGTTTAAATAAAAATAAAACATCCTGATATTTTGTCATTTATGAATTTGAAAAATGATATCATTCAGTATCATACTATATTGTTTGAGAAAGGGCATACAAATCTGTATTATTTCTCAATAAAATTATAAGGGTGAATAAGAATGTATAAGATTTTGCAAATTATAATGAGCACTTATATGAATTATATTTCAAAATTATATGAATACAAATTAATGTACTTTAATTTATCATCAATAGTATTGTAATAAAGTTCAACAAATAGACCCACCAAGTAAAATGTACAGCGTAACTACTCTGCACAACTATACGAGATGTTCATTGTATAGCTGCCAAAGAAAAGTTGCAAAAAGAAAACTTAAATTAAATTGGGAGTTCAAGAGTTTATACCTATAATTTTTAGTGAATTACTACATACTCAAAATTTATGTCCCATCAAATTATATTTGAGCTCATGCTATTACTACCAAAGATGTTAAATCAAAATAAAACTTATTTCAGCATAAGAGTCAAATATACTTTGATTTAGCCCAACAAGTAAGTCTTCATAAATTGTTATGTGTAATTTATTGTGAGTTGTTTTCAGGATTGTTTTTAAAAATCCCATTCATGATATTTTAATCATAGTTTGACTGAACAAAAATGTTTCATAATATTTTGGCATAATTCTGGGGTTTTCAGAAAAATAAGAAAAACATACAATTTATGACACAGTACTTTTAAATTAATATGAAAGTTTTTAAAATATACCACACAAAAGAAAACATTTGCTTTAAATGAGATAAAATTATAACATTGAAAATTATGTTTAAAATTGGTTATAACATAAATATTAAATGCTAGAAACAACATTTCACACCATAATAGGATTAATATCAGCTATTAATTGATACACAGCTTTCTAATGGTCTCATTATTGTGCTTTTGCTTCTTCCAGTTTAAATGGTTCAATAATGTTTTTCATAAATTCAGAGAAAGATCCTACAATCTTTACAGTAGCATGGATAACAACTTTCCACATCATTTTCTCCATAATTTATTTTTATTCACTTTAGATCCTGAACATAGCCCCTCTCCCTCCACTCTTCCTAGTCCTGTCCTCATAATCTCCTCCTCATAATCTCTTCCCCTTCTTCTCAGAGAAGAAGAATGTAGGGGACCTAGGTCCAGCCCCTGCATGCTCTGATTAGTAATTCATTCTCTGTGAGCTCCTCAGATCAGTTGATTCTGTAGGTTCTTGTGGTATCCTTGACCTCTCTGGCATGCTCAATTCTACGATACAAATTATATTAAGTGAGACGTTACTTTTGAAGCTGTAAATTCTTCAGAACTTCAATCAAGTTAGTCAGTCACCACTAGAAGTGGGTGAATGATCAGTGAAAACACTAAAACTCATTTTTATATGCTATTAACTGTTTTATAGAGTTTTATTTTTCCTTTAAATTTTAACTTAAAATTTATGAATATGCATTATGCATTTACTAAGTGCTTGTGGATTTCTGAAAAGAGCAATGGATCCCTGGAACTGGATTTATAAATGTCTGTAAGTTACCATGTGGGTGAATATAACCTGTTTCCTATGTTAAATAAAATATAATTTCTAAACATTGAATGTTCCTGAGGCATAACCACTTATTTTTCTTAATTACATTCATAAAATGAAACTAGAAAAAATGATGTGCTGACTCTATCTTAAATTTATTCTCATGATTTATGCAGAGTTTTGTTTAAACTTAACAGACTATGCTACCAAATAAAGATGCATTTATCCTCCTAAATATACTATTTAGAAGTCTTGTTAATGAGTAGAACTGTCATCACACTTAAATGAGCTAAGACAGTAGCATTAAAGTCACAAAAACTTGCTATGGAATATCATTTCTGATTAATTCAAAATATTCCATTTGCACTTGTGAAAACTTATAATTTGAACTTAGAGAATCACAAATGTTATCACAGAGTAATCAGGTTGTAGTCATTGAAAGTGATACAATTTAAGATATTTAAGATATGAAATATTAATTCTAGAAATTTCTAACCTGCTTCAATGCTGTTGTTTAATTTACTAGTTTCTGCAGCTGAACTTGTGTTTCTGCTCATCTTAGTACTGTTGCTTTTTACAGTAAGTTAAAAGAATCCTTTACTCCCTCAACACATCACACTTTATTAATGTTTTATATATTTTTCTCTCTAACCATCATTTTGAAATGTACTAAATGTGTATTCCTCAGTCTGATACCTACAAAGACATCTCAGAAAGTTAACAGAGAATGCTATACTAATTTTTCAAAACATATGGGAGAAAGGTTTATGTACTTTGGGGATAGATTATCATGGGAGAAAGAAAAAGTTATTCTGGAGAGGATGAAAAATCTTATTTCTTTTGGATTAATATAATGAACAACCAGGGACTCGGGTATCATAAACAACCCGAGTTTATCACAGTTTGGATGTTTAAAAGTCCAAGGTCAGGGCTTTAACACACTGTGTGAGTTAAAGGTTCTCATTTTGACTCATAAATACTACTTTCTATGGACACGGAGGGCAGAGTGAACGTTCTGTATAGCGGACCTATTGTAAGTACAATGCATACGTTGCTGTTCTTCAAGCATTTCTCTGCTAACCTGAGTGCCTCCTAAATAACTGACTTCTGGATACCATCTTCTCCCATGTTAGAATTGTAACAAATAAATGGCCTTGTAGCATAAACGTTTGAGCCATAAAAGGGGAGATGAATAGTAAAACTGTACTTTTTTATTATTATATTTTAATTTTTAAAATGATTTTTAACTTTAAATATATTTTGATTATATTCTTCTCCTCTCTCAAGTCTTTCCAGATTCTCTCCCTTCCTCTTCCCACCCAATGTTAAATTCTTTCAAAAATACAAAGAAGAAACAAAACCCCTATACAATAAGCCCTCAAACAAAAACCACAAAATAAAATACTGCTCCAAAACAAACAAAACCATTATAATGTAACCAAATTCAACACACATACATATACACACAAATACACACTATGAGGCAAATGTGATAACAAGTAGTAATGGAAGAGGCTACTGGAATTGGTGGGCATTGGGTGTATCAGAAACCTAATACAATGGAAATCTAATACAATAAAATCTTCAGGAATATACAAAGGTGACCATGGTGAAGACTCTTGCTAATAGGGGAAATGGAGCCAGAATCAGCCATCTTCTGTCAGTAGACAATACTACCAGTGAAGGATCGGGGACATGAAAGTCTGCATAAAACCTTCAACCTACAAATTTTCTTGCCTACAAGACTTTCTGGAGTGGAAGTGGGCAATCCATGGCTAGCCTAATTTCAGAGCCATGCTAGGTAAGGAAACCTATGCCTGACACTGGCTGGAGAGCCAAGAGCCAGAAACTAGAAATCCCAGAGACCTAGGATGGAACCAAACAGGACTGATATGCAAGGAAGGAAGGAAGGAAGGAAGGAAGGAAGGAAGGAAGGAAGGAAG
>NC_034596.1:87828237-87845280 GCF_900095145.1 Mus pahari | reverse complement strand
AGAGAGAGAGAGAGAGAGAGAGAGAGAGAGAGAGAGAGAGAGAGAGAGAGAATATCCTTAGTAGACATAATGTTTGGTCAAACATCTTTTATCCTTCTTAAATGCAGGTGTCTGTGTTACCAACAGGAGTTGTTTAACATTGACTTTAAAATGTATGAAAGAAACTATTAATAAATCTATCTTGATCCAGAGCTCTCAATGTCACTCTTTTGAAGGCAAGTCCATCAACTTTAACATAACAGGGACTTGATCCATAACCTGTTAATTTGATTTACAGTCCATAAGCATTTGACACTCAGTATATTCATTATTTTATTTCAAAAATGGAAATGGCTTGCATAAGTGTGAGGGTAATAGATTATGAAACTCCTTTTCAAATATTGACAGTATTTTAAATTAAGAGTATAGTGCAATAGCACTAATGAGAAAAGTTTTTCACTTAATTTAATATTAGAAAATGAGATATTTTTTCCCCTGCACAAATAGTTACCATGCTTATAGCTTATAATCCAAATGGGCAGAAAAAGTCTTTCTTCCTTCCTTTTTTTAGGCCACACATATTATCTTTTGGTTTTTATAGATTAAACAGAATAATTATTTTTATGATAATTTTTATTGAAATTATATTTGGTTGATAAGTTATACCAGAAAGTGGTCCAGACATCATCTCACTTAGAAACTAATTATTTCTTAGTAACATAAATGAGAATCATGTTAACCTAACTGAGCTGAAAAGCAAATGTGCTTTGGAGAGCAGTGATTTCTCTACAGTGTTGCTTACTGTCCACCTTTATTCATTTTCTGTACCAGGATTAAAGAAGCAGTGTCATGTTTCTTGTTATTGCACGAAGTCAAAGTATACCAGGTGCAGCTGGTACTTTATGGATAAAGGTGCAACTCTTTTTTCACCTGGGAAGAGCATTCTCTGATTTACCCACAGAACAGAGTCCATGTGGGGAAATGTCTTCCTAGTTAATTTTGAATGTGATTTCTTATATGAACAGAAACAGGAAAAGTAGGCTGGGCTCAATATCTAATATTTCATCACAACTTTGGAGGTAGGCTTATGTTCTTCCGCTTTCTCCTACAACTGATGTACAGCTTTTACACACCCCTTGTGGATATATAGTATATTTTTTCTATTAGGTAGGGTAAGTGCTATAATTCAAATTATATCTCAGTAGAACAAAAATGAAGCATCCCAATATTAACTTCTTTTGAAATTAAGGTAAATTTTGATTTAAATAAGTTGAAATGTGTTTATTAGGATATGCTTTAATTGAATATGGTTGACATTTTACATAAAAGATAGGGACTACCAAATGGTGCGGACAAGCATAGAGAAGACAATTTGATTGGCGGTATGTGATGATGAATATTGAAACTGGGAAGATATAGGTATAACATAGGAAATGACCAGTGACTGTTCAGTGCTACCAGGAAGGGAAAATGAAGGACACAACCGTGATTCTCTTGACAACCTAAGATTGGATTTCTCGCTACAGACTATTAAATAATAAACTCCTTCTATTTTTTTTTTAGGTCACACAATTTATAAGAATTTATTATGGAAACTGTAAGTCATGGCTCACTTAGGCCATTGTAACAAAATACTTCATACTATGTGGCTAATAAACAACAAAGACTGTTCTCATATCTCTGAAGCTTGAGTGTCTCAGATGAATTATTGTTATGAATGCTGAATTATTCTGTACCTGGAGAAGAATTGCTTTCTCTTTAAGTTCTTTACCCTAATATTTTTCATGGTTTAAGAAAATAATGAGCTCATTTTTCCAGTCACACTGATCCAGTCCACAAGTGCTCCATCCTCAAGAATTGATCATCTTAGAAACTTAATACCATTGCATTAGGGATTTGTAATTACAAGTTTGGAAGAAGGAAACACTCATTCTACAGCAAACATAGAATTCTCCGTTTTAGTTTAGCATTCCTGTTATGCAAAACTGTTTAGAAAAATGAAAATAAGCTAGTCATGATGGCCCATTCAGTTCCTTTTGATGCTTCATGTTAATACTTAACTGGTAAGATTGAAAGCCCTGTAGGAGACAACCTCTGGCAGTACTATGAGGAAGTTACTAAACTGCTTTACTTCAGGTGGGAAAATCCACCATGGATGTTGGAAGAACCATTGCACAGGTTTGGGTCCTAGGTGGCATCCAAAGAAAAATGGAAGCTAAGCATCAGATTATTGCATCTCCCTCTGCTTTCTGCCTATCAATGTAATCAACTTGAATATCTGTTCCATAGTCATACTACTATAACTTCCTCACCATGATGGACTGAAACTATAAGCCAAAGCAAACCCTTCCATCTGTTTGGTGTATTTGGTGGGCATGTTCTGTGAGGATAAGTAAAGCAACAAGCACAGTCAGGATTTGGGAGACATTGATTAAAAAAAAAAATCTTCCACAGTTTTGAGACCATACTGGTCAATACAGTGAGTTTAATGATGACCATGAATGAATAGCTGAACTCTGACTCAAAGACAAAAAGTCAAATAAATAAAGCAAATGAAAGGTGAGGAAGAACTGTGGTTAACTTGACGGTCCTCAATACTGCTGAGACGGAAGCAATCTCTTTGTAAGTCTATGTGTTCATCATAGTCCAGTAGCACTGTGATACTTTGGAGTGCTGTTTTCTCTGTTTCCACAACCAAAATTGTACCATGAGTTTGTCGCCCTTTGTCATGGCTTACTGATGAAATGTAGGAAAAAATATTGTGAAATTATATTTCTGTCCTGATATTGGATTATTTTGGGGCTGATTAAGTATATAACATTCAATATGGTTTTTTTGTAGACATTATGGTATTCATATAATTTTCTCTTTGTTCTTAGAATCAAACTGTTATAAACTTCTTATCTTCTTAGAAGAAAATATAGAATGAAGTGTCAAATAAATCATATGTTTGTTTAATAAATAAAACTATTAATAAAGTTATTAAATTTTAATTTATTAAAAGAATTATAGTAGCAAGAAATAAATCTATGGCAGAGGAAAGACTATGGTAAAGTGAGGGTTAAAACCTCTTAGCTGTTTTGATAAAACAGTGCACCAATGAGTTGAAAATAAATCTATGTTGCTATGTTTTACATTAAAATATAAAGATGTCTCCATTGATAGTATACCAATTTGTTATAGGTGTATTGCATTTATATTATTCCTTATGATTTTAAAATACAAGAATGTTTGTATTTATCTTCTATTTATCATTTTACTCAGTTATCACAATACCTGCCTATTGTATCTTATATTTTTATTATTATAAACCCCAAGAGCAAAAAGTAAGAATTAAAAAAAAAACAAATAAAAATCCATAGAAATGCATATGTTCAAGCTTCAGAACTTAGTACACTAGTGTTTCAATTCGGAGAGTAGAATTATGATGTGGCTTAGCATACTTTCTAGGTTGTTTCAATTTTGACATTCTATTACATTTATGTTGCCTCAGTACCTTCATAGGTATCAGGAGGGTAAAATTTACAATATTTGAGTAAAGTCATTAATGAGAATTAAAAGAGAAAATGTCATGCATTAATCAATCTGTCACCAATGAAAGAACATCTTTGTTTTAAAGGGATTCCTCTATCACACTTTCAGGAATCATTTTGATTTGTTCAAAGACAAAAATAGATTTTAAAAATATGGTATTCTGATCATTCATAGAACACTGTAGATTTCCAAAATGATCAATGTCAGTTGAAGAAACGCTTTTTAAAACCCTGTACTGCTGGTCACCTCTGGTTTAACTCCAACTTCTCTGCCACAGCTGTTATGCAGATAGCTTTTCTTACAATATCTGCTAAAGATAGGATAAAATGTATGGCGAATCATATCTAACAGCATGAAAACCAGAAAAATGTTCCATTATATAATTCACATTTTCTTTGCCCATAAAAGCTCCCATTACTTCATGCTGAGTGACCTTTTGAACAGTTCGAAAATCAAACTTCCTTAATTTACAAATACAGTGATCCCCCTCATGTTACAGGTGTAAACACTGGCATGAACTTGAAAAAGAAAAAGAAATGACATGTGTATATTGGTTTACCTATGGGTTCAGATTCAGAAAGTAGAATCTCTCTCTCTCTCTCTCTCTCTCTCTCTCTCTCTCTCTCTCTCTCTCTCTCTCTCTCTCTCTCAGAACATTGTCAGGCTCCTCTGCCGTGATGGCATACAAAATGGGTAGGAGTTGCTTCATGTCTCTGTTGCTGCTTTGCTCCTTTAGAGACTGGGGGGAAAATGTTACTGTGTTAGCACAACAATCCCAAGGAGCACCTGGGAAAATAGTCTTAAGCCATCTGTCATCATGGTTTGGTCAAGTATTAGTTCCTTTAAACTTGCCAGCTAAGGCATGTCAGCACGTCTGTATTTTATAATTATGACTCTGTATCACCATCTGTGTAATATGGAGGAATGCTTTCCATTCTGCCAATTTGGGCAAAACTTCAGGACTGCTTGTGGCTTCCCTGCAGGCTGTAAAATCTCAACAAGATGAGAGAGTCACAAGCTAGCCTGTCACCTCCTTGAAGGAGATGGATGGAACTATCAATATACCAATAAAGCAAAGGCAGGCTGATGCAAAGCAAGGGTGCCCGTGACAAGAATCTAGCTGTGGGAGTGACAGGGCAGAGAAGTCAATTTGGCAGCTTATTATAGCCAGTGTTGATAAGTGATATCATCATCAATACACAGAGATTGAGCCACCAGGGAACATTCATGGCCTTCAATCAGGAAACTCAGAGTATGTAGCAGAGTATGCAGCAGTTCTGTGTCTCATCCTAGAAAAGTACCCATGTTCACTCCATCCACTACAGACCTGTGCCCAGGGACTGGAAGGTCCAGTATGCACTCCATGATCAATACTTTTCTGACATAGTTGCTCAGGTGGTGTACATGTTTGCTCATGCAACAACTGTGTTTCTTGGAATTTCCATGATTACACAAGACAGAGTTTTTGCTTTCCAACTTGGGCTTTCTGGGCTTGTCTTTCACAGACCATTATAGAAGTCTCTATTTCCCAGATCTTCTGGCTCTCTGCCAACAGACACTCTCTGCAGCTTCAATTGCCTCTTTCCATCTTCATTGTCCAGCTTTAATTTAAGCCTCAGGCTACATTGTTACATTTATTCAGTTGTTCCCTTTCCTACATTTAAGTCACTATTTGGTACATGGCTCAGAAGATTAAAGGTGAAGCTATATATGAATATAAGCCAACATTTGGTTAGCTATACCCATAGATCATAATTTTCCTCAAAGTGCTACTGTGATATGAATACAATACAAAGTCCACACATTATGTGAGACTAGCACAGTAATAACATGATAACCACCCAACAATGATAGGATGGGCTCATCCAAACAGTAAATTTTTTTTTCAAACGGTAAATTTTAATGAGCTCTTTTCATTTTCAACACCAACACCTACGCTTTATGATGTTAGCCAGAATTCTTTGCAAGTTTCTATGGTTCTACTCATTTTGCCCTCATCCCTTCCCTTTTCTCTTGCTATTTAGAACTGCCAAAGCTCAGTCTAATAACTAAAGCTATTAATACTGACTAGATTTGGTGACCTAAATTACTCCAGAATGCAAGAATCCATAGTGAAATTCATCCCACAATTATGGTTCTCCCTCACCACCCCAAGATTGGAAGATGTTCCTTGCTTATTTGTTAATATTTTCCAAGAACACTACCTTTTGACATAATTTAATTATTTGAAATATCAATAAGATACTTTCTTTTCATTTTTTGTTTATTGTGTGCAAGAGAGTGTGTAAGTGCATGTGTATGTCTGTGTATGTGTTTGTGTATGTGTCTGTGCTTAAGTTTGGGAAGCAGAAAAACTTTAAAGAACAGTTTTTATGGGTATGTGTTTAATATTGAAAATCATAAGAATAGTAAAGCCAAATTTATGTTAATATGGACATTGATATGCTAGGAAATCAGGTTCTTACATCCACAAATAAATACAGAGGCAGATGCTCATAGCCAACCATTAGACTGAGTGTGGGTTCCCCAATGGAGGAGTTAAAGAACTGAATGAGCTGAAGAGGTTTGTAACACCATAGAAAGGACAACAACATCAACCAACTAGACCCCACTATAGCTCCCAGGATCTAAGCCACCAACCAAGGAGTACTGATGACTCCATTCCCATATGTAGCAGATGATGGCCTTCTCAGGCATCAATGGGAAGCGAGTCCTTGGACCTATGAAGTATTAATGGATGATCCAGTGTAGGGGAATTGAGGATGGGGAGGCAGAAGTGGGTGGGTGAGTAGATGAACACCCTCATAGAAGCAGGGGGATTGGGATGGGATAGGGGATTTCCAGGAAGTGGGGGAAGTGGGAAAGAAGATAACATCAGAAATGTAAATAAAGAAAATATCCAATAAAAAAGATAGCTTACAAAAAACAAATAAATAAGCAAACAAATACCAGTGCAATACTATGTCTTCCAGATTTATTTAAGCAAAGTAGTATGTGGAACTCTGTATACTCTTTAAGGTAATGTAACTGCCTGATGTGTTTACCAGCACAACAAATCATATATTAACTAAAATAGTAGATTGCTCAGACCAAATTCTTATATTTGACTATACTATTGCCAACTTCAATAAGTAGAATTAAATCTTAAACCACAGTAACTATTTGATAAGTTTTTGTGTGTGCATTGACTAATAAATAGTAATAGGTAGCTAAAGGGCAAGAGCATTTCAAAATTTTGAATAAAAGCATGAAGATTAAAACATTGTCTCAGACATTATGTCAAAATCCATTTATTTACTTTAAACAGCTCCAATATAAGAGGAGACAAAGTTTTAAGGGTCACATTAAATAAGGAACTGTAAAAGTTCTCATAATAATTTAGCTACAAAAGTAATTATTATGATGTTGTAAACATGCACATTTGGTACTAAAACAAATCCAACAACAGTTGCATCAAAAGTCATAAAAGGTTTTTGTTAATCATGAAATAAGACAAAAACATTATTATGAACCAAACAGAATAACAATAAAATTGAAAACTCTTTTAAAATCAGAATAGCCAGAGATTTAAAAGAAAAGCTGAGAGCAACAAGAAACACAGATGAAAAAATGTCTTTTCCACATATTAGCCTACTCATTACTTTTAAAGCAAATGATGACTGTTCTGTTTAGGGTAGAAAGTAGAAATGCTCTCTACACTAGTAATGAAGTTTTGCTTTAAAGTACGTCAAAGTATGATGGATGGCTCATACTCTCTGTTTATAGTTCTTCTACTTAGCAAACTTATCTTATAAATATTATAAAATTAATCAAATATGTATACTGTCCATTATAGATACACATGTATATTAGTAACAGTTTTAAATTATAATTGAAAAGTACATATAATCACAAAAGTCTCAAAATAAGGCAAGATACAGAAACATTGCCAGTGTTAGCTATCGTTGATGGCATGAATAAATGTTAATGGATTCAGAGGGGGTTATGGTAATATGTGTGTCATATGTTGTGTAGAAGGAGTGAGAGAAAAACAATATTTCCATACATTTTTCTCAGAAAGACTTTTTCTGTTATTAGCCAAGATATATTAAAATTGTATATTTTTCCATCCCACTTATTATTTCAACTTCTCCAACATTGGGCAACATTAGTAGAAAAATAAAAATGGATCTCAAGCTTAAATTATATAAAAGAGTGAATTTTATCATCATTATCATCATCATAATCATCATCATTGTTTTTCACCCATATCTGTCCTGAACTTGTCCCTAAAGACTGAACTGTCTATCTATTCTGGCATAGAGATAAGCCAAAGAAACCTATGTGACCAAAAGTATATGAAAGTCTGTCTTCTAGCTTAGCCATGTGCTCTCCTGAAATTTCCCCCGACCTTCCCCAAGGACAGTCTCAGGTGCATTTATAGTAGTATTCACAGTCAACTTTTTTGTTATATCTTGAAGAAGGTATTTAAGTACAGAGGGCAAAAGTAGGAAAAAAAATCCAAAGACAGTTGAGTGAATTTCTATTATTTTATATTTATCTCTTTTATGTATCTCAAGTTGCCTCATATAAAATATTGATCAGAGTTACAGATAGAGTATGGAACAGATGAAGATTAACATTGAGACATTACAAGTAGAAGACTAAGAATTGTTTCCCTTGGGATTAAAGACTATGGAGTGAATTGATACAAGGCAGAAAGGTGTCCCATTATCATATACTATATAAGGTTATTAAGTGGGTAAATGGAGGGACTTTAGACTGATATGAGAATATATAGGGGGAATAAAAACAAAAACAAACAAAACCAGAAATATTCTACCAAAAATTTGAAAATATTTGAAAAATTGAAATGACAAACATCTGAACCAAAGGTACAAATGACTTACAAATGTAGGAAAAATCACTAAGCCTATCGAAGTTGATCATCTCATAAAAGAAAAATGAATTAAAGGGCTAATAAATGGTACAGAGACTCAGACATATGCAGATCTCTCTCTCTCTCTCTCTCTCTCTCTCTTTCTCTCTCTCTCACTTGTTCTCTGTGTGTATGTGTGTGTGAGAGAGAGATTCAGCATAAGTCAATTATGCAAATCAAATCAAACGTATAGCAAATTCTAAGGGAAAAGTTAATTAGCATATACAATGCCAACTCAGACATGACCCAGAAATTGAAATTATTAGTAAAACATATCAGCATAGCTATGAAATTATATTATATGAGGCAAGATGAACATTCTTGAAATGAATGACAAGGTCACAGTAGCATTTTTTGGAAGAGAAACAGAAAAAAAAGTATGAAGAACTAGACAGAAATATTAGGAATAAGAATTGCAATGTCAAAAGTAAAGAAACATCAAAATAATGAAACCACTCAGAAGTATCTCAATAGCCAAATTCAGATATTACACTTGATCTTAGCCAAAAGGCAGAGAAGCAATAAGAGCCAATTTCAGAAATTAAATAAAATGGATGACAAAGGAACTTGTTTAAAAGATACTTATGTATTATATAAACTAATTATCAAATTCTGATATAGCTTTATTACTACACAACAAATTGGACTTAAAATTCATAAAAACCAGGTAAACAAGAAAAGAATTATCCAAAGTATAAATATTTAATACATGTGTTTAGAATGAGAAAAATACCAATTATAGAACATATCACACTATAGAAATGTGAATATGTGAACTGTCAATGGCAAAGCTTCAAAATAGTATTTCAGAATTTTATAAAATTTAAATGTGAAAATTATAAGACCAATGATTACATAGTTAATCATTTCTCTATAGTTCTTAGATTATGAAAAACAAATATTTGTAATATTGTAGAAGATCTAAGGAACACTATCTACAATTCACAAAGCCACAAAATGATAAGTTTAATATACAGTTTCGATCCTACATAATTTATAGCTATTTATATTAAATTATTCAAATATATGAATGTAAATATTGTTCTCAGCGTTTGCTTATGATTCAGTGGAAAGAATGCTACTGTAAAGCCACATAGCTGAAGGGAATACATTTGGATATGAGTATTAGGGGAAGAACAGTAAAAGATAACAGTTTTTGCCTTGTTCATATAATACTTATTCATGATGCCCATGAATTGTTCAGATCTCACAAGATTGTGGGATAGAAAAGATGGCTCCATAGAATAAAAAGTATCATGAAAACCTGGACTTTCTCCTTGCTTGTCTCCAATTTTCAATTACTTTCTTATCATGAGTAGATTTACTTATTACATGATAACATTTGCAATGAAACATTCATATAACGAATAAATCATTGATTTTGGTAATTTAGTTTTTGAAAGCCAATTTTGTATAGTGAAATAATGAACCAGTTTATCAACAAATTGGTATTGGCTTTAGGGTAAATGAGATATTAGTTCTAAATTTGTTTCACAATTTCAAATTTTAATTACTTTTGTCATACTCTGAGGCTTTGAGTGTTTTATTGGCATAGTAACACTTCAGGCAAGTATGCTGTTTTCTGAAGATTTTAAGTCTTATTAAAAAATATATCGCTGTACTCTGCGAGTTGTTGGATGAGAAAGAAAGTAGAAAAAGATAGTAACTAAACATAAACACACGTATACACAGATACGCATATGTAGACACATATGTACAGATACACACAAGTAGACACATATATTTATATATACACATATACACATACTCATACAAATACACCTATAAACATATACATTCACACACACACATAACACACACACATGAACATGCAGATACACATACATAAACACTCTTGAAATCAAAATATCCAATCATTACTTCTTCCTTTTGTGAAAGTTTACTTTGAACACAAAATATTGGTCCTATGTTAGTGTTTCATTGTCTCTATGTAATTTTATTTTTAAATTATTTTTCAATGTTTATTTAAAATTTTGAAAACATCTGTTTTATGGATATCAAAGACACACCACTTGATGTTTTTATGCAGTTAAAAGTTGTACAAATTAGATGAGACTGAATGCATTTTCTCCACATACATTTTTTATCATTAAAACAACCCAAAGCTTTTTTTGTTGCTTCTTGAAATATTATGTATGTTATTTATCTATAGCCACCCTACTGAAAAATTATACATCATAACTTTTTGCTAACTGTAACTGTGAACTTAGCAGCTCTATTTCCTTCACATGTATATAGGTCTATAAAAAATTACATTCCTTTAAAAAAGAAGAGGGTCTTGGTAGTAATTGACATTGAACCTGACTACCAAATGACTGTACTCTTGGGCTCTTCTACTGCCTATAAGTCTTTATGAAAAGCTTGAAGTCACAATCTGGACACTGATCTGTAGTGTAATTTCAGATTTAAAGATAGTAAGAAATGAAGGTTAATGAGGGCAAAAAAAACCATGCCTTTTCTAATGAAAAATATTTAAACAAATTAGCCTTATATGTACATTTCTAGAATGTTGACCATGTATTTTTAATCAAAATTAGGTAAAACAGAAAGTACAGAGTGTTTTCTTCAGTGACTTTAAAATATAAGCACACTGACAAAGTCAAGAGGCACTCAGAAAGTAAAATATTTGTAAAAAATAGAAGCAACCATGGGAAGGCATCTTTACACTTTGTACATCAAATACATGGTTAATATGTCAAATATAGAAAAATAAAAGCATTACAAATAATATAAAAAACAATTAGAATGTTTCTTCAAAGAGGCTGAATTAAGACTACAGTATTGATATTTATTGTGCAAACAGTCCTCTTCATGCTTGTTTCTCTCTCAAAAACAGAGAGCAGCTAAAGAATCAGTTACACATGGTGAGGCATGTACCCTTGTTATATGTTGGAGCATCTTTTGGGTATATGCCAGGAGTAGTATAGCTGGGTCTTTAGGTAGAACTATTTCTAGTTTTCTCTGGAAACACCAGATTCATTTCCAAAGTGGTTTGACCAGCTTGCAATCCCACCAGCAACAGAGGAGTGTTCCTCTTTCTTCATATCCTTGCCAAAATCTGCTGCCATCTGCATTTTTTATCTTAGCCATTCTGATTGGTGTGAGGTAGAATCTAAGGGTCAATTTGATTTGCATTTCTCTAATGCCTAAGGATTTGGAACATTTCTTTAGTGCTTCTTAATCATTCAAGATTCCTCAGTTGAAAATTCTGCTTAGCTCTGTACTCCATTTTTTAAATTGGATAGTTTCTTTATTTACATTTCAAATGTTAACCTCTTTCTCAGTTCCCCCCTCCTGGAAACTCCCTGCCCCATCCTCCCTCATCTTGCTTCTATGAGGGTGTTCCTCCACCTACCCACCAACTTCCACCCCCCCTGCCTTCTATTCTACTACACTGGGGCATCTATTGAGCCTTCAGAGGAACAAGGGCCTTTTCTCCTATGGATGCCTGACAAGGCCATCCTCTGCTACTTATGCAGCTGGAGCCATCTGTACTCCTTCGTTGATGGTTTAGTCCCTGACCATTTTTAATAGGGCTAGTTGCTTCTCTGGAATCCAACTTCTTGAGTTCTTTGTATATTTTGAATATTAGCCCTCTATGGGATATGGGGTAGATAGGTATTTTCCTAGTCTGTAGGTTGCTCTTTTGTCCTATTGACAATGTCCTTTGCTTTACAGAAGCTTTCCAATGTTATAAGATCCCATTTGTTGACTGTTGATCTTAGAGCAAAAGTTATTGGTGTTCTATTCAGGAAAATTTCCCTTGTGCCCATGTGTTCGAGGCTCTTCCCCAATTTTTCTTCTATTAGATTCAGTGTATCAGGTTTTATGTGGAGGTCAGTGATCCACTTGGACTTGAGTTTTGTACAAGGAGATAAGAATGGATCAATTTATATTTTTCTACATGCTGAAAACCAGTTGAACCAGCACCATTTGTTGAAAATGCTCCTTTTTCCCACTGGATTGTTGTAGCTTCTTTGTCAAAGACCAAGTGACTATGGTGTGTGGTTCATTTTTGGCTGTTCAATTCTAGTCTATTGATCTACCTGTCTGACTCTGTACTAATACCATGCAGTTTTTATCACTATTGCTATATAGTAAAGTTTGATGTCAGGGATGGTGATTTCCCCAGAAGTTCTTTTACTGTTGAGAATTGTTTTCGCTATCCTGTGTTTTTTTTTTTTATTTCACATGAATTTGAAAATTGCTCTTTCTGACTCTATGAAGAATTGAGTTGGAATTTTGATGGGGATTGCAGTGAGCCTATAGATTGCTTTTGGTACAATGGCCATTTTTACTGTATCAATCCTGCAAATCCATGAGCATAGGTGATCTTTCTTTCCATCTTCTGAGGGCTTCTTTGACTTCTTTCTTCAGAGATGAAATTCTTGTCATACGGATCTTTCACTTGCTTAGTTAGAGTTATACCAAGATATTTTATATTATTTGTGACTATTGTGAAGGGTTTTGTTTTCCTAATTTCTTTCTCTTCCCAATGTACTTTGTTTATAGCAGCCTTATTTAAAATAGTCAGAAACTGGAAAAAGAAAAAAAAGAAAAATATATACATGTCCCTCAACAAAAGAATGGATACAGAAAATGCCGTACATAGACACAATGGAATACTATTTAGCTATTATAAACAATGACTTCATGAAATTCATAGGCAAATAGATGGAACTAGAAAATATCATCATGAGGGATGCAACCCAGACACAAAAAACACACTTGATATGAACTCACTGATAAGTTGATATTAGCCCAAAAGCTCACAATGCTCATGATACAACCCATAGACCCTATAGAGTTTAGAAATATGGAAGACCAGAGTGTGGATGCTTCAGTCCTGCATTGAGGGGGAAACAGAATGATCATGGGAGGTAAAGGGAGGAAGGGCCTGGGAGGGAGAGAGGAGGGGGAGGAAATAAGGTGGGATGGTATCAGGAACTGGAGGGGACAGGAGAGGGGGGCAGAAGGTCAGGAAATCAAATAAAAATATGTAGCAGTAAGGAGTGAGGAATTGGGGATAGCCACTCAAGGCTCCCAGACTCCAAGCAAGCTAAGAGACTCTCAGGACCCAAAAGGGATGACTTTAGCCAAAATGCGCATCTAAGGAGAGATAGAACCCGGAGGGACCACCTCCAGTAGATAAGCATGGCCCCCAGTAGAGGGATGGGCCCCACCAACCCAGTTCAAAGTTTTAAACCCAGAAATGTTCCTGTCCAAAGGAAAGATAGGAACAGAAAATGGAGAAGAGACTGAAGGAAGTGCTATTCAGGGACTGCCCTACCTGGGGATCCATCCTGTCTGCAGACACCAAACCCTGACAGAGTTGCTGTTGCAAAGAGGTGTTTGCTGACAGGAATCTGGTGTGGCTGCTCCTTGGGAGGTTCTGCCAGCAACTGACCAAGGAAGATGTGGATCCTTGGAGCCAACCATCTGACTGAGCTCAGAGAACCTGATGGGGGAGCTGGCAGAAGGACTGGAGGAGCAGAGGGGGATTGCAGTGCCATAGGAAGAACAATGTAGGCTGGCCAGACCACCCAATGCTCCCAGGGACTAGACCACCAACCAAGGAGTGTACAGGGAGGAATCTATGGCTCAAGCTACATACATAGTAATGGATGGCCTTGTGTGACATCAGTGGGAAAGGATACCCTTGGTCCTGCAGAGGTTTGATGTCCCAGCATAGGGGCAGGAAAGGGTGGATGGGTAAGGGGCACCCTTATAGAGGCAAAGGGGAGGGGGAGAGACCGTATGTTGGATGGGGTGGTTGTGGAGGGGTAAACAGGAAATGGGAGATCATTTGAGATGTAAACAACTGGCATTAATAAAAATATATACGTCATTTAGCTACAGCTACCTTGCAGGAGACTAAACTGAGATTTGCCACTGCATTGCTTGAGAGTCTACTGAATTATCTGGGTAATGTTATTTAAAGCTATGAGCTTTGTTGACTGACTCACTCACTGTTAAGAAACATAAATAAAAATAAATGCATATGGATAGTATATCTTTTTTTGTTTTGTTTTGTTTTTGTTTTTGAGACAGGGTTTCTCTTTATAGCTCTGACTGTCCTGGAACTCACTTTGTAGATCAGGCTAGCCTTGAACTCAGAAATTCACCTGCCTCTGCCACCCAAGTGCTAGGATTAAAGGCATGTGCCACTATAGGACCACCTCGTGAGGGAACTCCCTTGGGTCCGCAGGTCACAGGAATGAGGGAGTCCCTCAGAAACAGAGAAGCCGACTTGTAGTAAACACACGAGGTACTTTAATGGCAGAGCTCTGGGTGGACTCGTATCTCACGCAGGAGACAGAGGAGTCGACCCAGACCCTCAGGGTTGGGGGGGACGGGGAGAGTTGGTGCAGCCACAAGTGATTGGCTCATTTGAACATACAATGCAGCAAGATAGTACGCGTGCGCCAGCCGGAGCGGCGGAATTCCAGAGGCCGGGGGCATATCAGAGTCTGGGGCACCTCTGGTCAGTGTGACCCTGAGTGAGCCGGGGGAGATGCCTTCTTGGCAGATGGTTTATGAGCTAATCCTGACAGCCCCGGCTGGCTCTGGCATTCCTTTCCCTTATCTTCATGGTCTTGTTAGTCTTAGCGGGCGGGTGGGCTCCGTAAAGTCTGGACTTTGTCTTTTCACAGTGTTCGGCCTTGAGCCTTTGAATTTTCTTTTCAGTCTCAAACATAGGAAGATGGGTGCCTGGCTGGGGCAACTGAGATAATTGCCTAGCTAGCTGTCAGGTGGAGGAACAGAAGACCTTCAGCTGCCCTAAGAGAACAAAGGCTCTTTACTAGCCACATTCCTAATGATCTGGGGAACAGGTTTTGGGGAAGTGTCAAAAGCCAGGGCTCCACACCACCACCGCTTATCTTACAGCAATTGACCAGTAAGACAAATTTTAATAATTACCAATCTAATCAACTTTACTTGCCTTTAATATTTTAAACTTAAGCCTTTTAACTTGACCTTAACATTAATGTGCTAAGATTAACATTTTGAACTATAGTATAAAATATTTCTAAGGCTTGATATTAAAAGTAGGCATAGATAGAGAGCAATAACAAATTAAGGGTCTTTGTTTTTGTTTAACATAATTGGTGATTTGCTTTGTACCTGTACCTTTTATGGGAAAAAAGCATGAATCAAAGAAACGCATGAATCTGATTTTCTCACAATATTTTGAAGTTGAAACTATGGAAAATGTGACAGGGATTAATAAAAGAGTTAGTCCCTTGTTGCTCCTCTGCACTACAAAAACCAGTATCCTTCAGTACAAGAGAAGGCCTAGGCTACATAAAACAATTTGCTGCTACCTTCATGTGAAATAAACATCCTCAACATCTATTAAAATCAATATTTACCATAGAGAAATGACCACATGTTAGATATCACAGTAGACCATGATAGTCTGACAAAAAAAAAAAAAAAAGACCTATTCCACCATTTCACAATTTCCAGGAATATTTGGGAATACATTAGAAAACAATGAAAAATTTAGCCCTATGAAATAAATTCTGCTGATTTGCACATCTATTCAACGTATCAGACTGGGAACTTATGTGAAGGGAAAGAAAATAATGAGACATATGACTTGTCTACAGAGGTCTCAAGGGTTCACCTGATGGACAGATACAACACACATTTAGCACCATGTTTATTTTAAACAATTGTAGCTAATCTGTTGATTTATTGGATTGAAACTTTTCAACATATTTGATGTTATGGGAAATAGCCATCATTTATGAAATTGCATGTTGGTGAATACCTAACAAATTCAATGAATTTTTGTAGGGAGCGGATGTGCCAAGCCCCGTGGTCCCTGTTTACAAGAAGCTGAGCTGCTGAGCCTGTGTGGATTGCCTCCCTGGCAGAACTCTGACTGGATCCAGGAGAGGGGGAAGAGATCAGGTCAGAGGACTGAAAACAGGATGCACCCCAGGTTGGGAAGGAGCTCGGGGGACTGGGAAAAACAGGATGTGCCCCAGAGGGAGGGGGGAGGATTCTGGGGGAGAAGGCTATAAACAGGTCAGGTGAGCGAGAGAGTTGAAGAAGGAGTTAGAGAGGGTTAGAAAAGGCTGCTTGTGAGAGGGGAAAGATTAAAAGCTGTTCGGGGAGATAAAGAAAAAGTCTGTTTGGAACCTACTTGGCATTTGTGTTGTTCTTCCCCATCTCTGCTGATCAGAGTTCAGGGGTCCACGACAAATTTTCATTTCTGCCAAGTTTAAAAGGTTTAATTTATGACATAATATTCCGTGAAAGAAGGAAGAGTCTTCATGTAGTCTAAAGATTATAGATAAAAATCTTAAATGAAATTTGCATTCCTTTGTGGGCTAAAGATAATAGGTTTTATAAGCTGTTTTCCTAGTTTCCTACTGCCTACCAAGCCAGGGGTCTTTGTAGTGTACAGCTGCATAAATGCCTGTCTGCTATGCCTTCCACCCTCATGTGTTTATTCAGATAGATGTCAGTTTCCTTTCCGTGTTTGTTCCTTTAAAGCTGTTGCACTGTAGAGCCCTAAATTTTAAAAAATTCCCCAAAACCTGTTCCCTAGATCATTAGGAATGTGGCTAGTAAAGAGC
>NC_034596.1:87810828-87827777 GCF_900095145.1 Mus pahari | reverse complement strand
GGCCCGAGGCCTCGTTAAATAAAGTACCTCATGTAAATTACAGCAAGGTGTACCTCGATTTTCTGGGGACCCGAGAGAGTACCGGACCAGAGGGAGTCCCTCCTTTCGGGGTCTTACAGCACCAACATTATTCTTCATTACTCATTGGTGGGAGAGTAAAGACACCTTTAAACAGAAAACAAAACAAGGTAATTTGCTTTTATTTTAGTACATAGAATTTAAACTAGGGTACAAAACAATAAAACCTTATTCTTAATCCTCAGTAATTACTTCTCAATAATATGTTAAAATGGTTAGAATAAACATGGTTTGCTATGATAAATATATAATGTCTCCCACATCTTCAAGAAAATTTCTTCTCCAGTGGAACAATTACAATGGTTTGAAATTCCAGAATAAGAAAGGACATTAGATGTTTGTTTGTCAAGCATCCTTCTGGCTTCAAAGCATCTCAAAGAGGCTCATTATTTATCCACAAATGTGATTTAATGAGCAATGTATACTTCATATGATACTTCTGTTTTTGTTCACGTCAGACTACACACAACACAAAGTATTTAGTTATGCTCCACAGAAAGGTTTACAATCACTAGGATTACTGAACATTTATGGATTTCTCATAAGCTACTAACTAACACCTTAGACACACAGATACCTGTGGACATGGCAGCCTCTTACCTGATGTTCCTAGACTGATCTGCCAAGGAATCCAACCACTATCAAGATGCTGGTAAGTGTCTTGTGGCTCCTATCCAGCTGAGAGGCAATTGACTCTTTCCCAATCAGGAATCAGATTCATTCAAGATAATCCCATTAGTATGTTTTTTTTCATTAACTTGAATGGACAAGCAATCAATGAGATCCTTCCCGTGCCCCCATTTGTTAATAATGGAACTATCTCAGTGTTGTTCAAGGTACTAGTCCTGTTCCACTGAGCCACAGATTGTGCTAGAACACTTGTTTCCATCTAAATGAGCAGAATAGAAATTTGTCTGTTAATTTCTTTCAACAATATAATGTGTTTCTTAATTGTGTCATCATCCTGGGGCCTTTTCCTGGGGAAGTATATTTGCTCCAGGTACAGTGTTAGTGACAGGACAAAGAAAGAAGTTCATGAAAGTGTAAATTCATGAACCAATGAGTCTTCCATAATTCTCTATAGGAGCATGAGTGACTCAGAGTCAAATGCATCACCAATAAACCCATCTCACCAAGAGTGATAACTCACAAAGCTGTATACCCAGAGATCCATTCATGCCTAGTCAATGACACAGCTGGGTTTATGAACTCCCTCTATTTGGCTCACACTGAGTCACTAAGCTGTAGTTCAAGGAGTCATGTAACTCAGCAGAGACCTCTTGATAGACACATCACTCAGAATGTAGAACTGGCACAATATGTCTATCTGTAGGAAAGTGCCTTTGTGAAGAAATCTTGTGAACATACGTTTTCTAGGTAATTTCTCCATGAAATACTTTGAAAACACTTTAAAAGTCCATTTTCCTTTAAGGATGAAGTACGCAGCATATAGTACACATGACATGAATATATATCATAATTTTAAATAATGAGCAGTTATCCATAATTCCATCAATTCTTCCCCTGTAGACAGTGACAAAGTAGATATTTTGCATCTATGTCAACCCTGTACTATGCTCTATGCCAATTACATTTTTTCTGTGCCTTCCATGATGAGGAAACATAATTATCAGTCAGGGGATTAAGAAAGAGATCAGGGGTTGTCACTGATGTCCCTCTTGACTCGTTCTGTATACTCACTCCTTAGCACAAGTAACATATCTCTTGCCATGTTCCAAGTGGTTTGAGCACTATACACAGTACGAAAAAGCATAAATGGCCTAGGATACAAATTATTCATTTAGAAGCAGAAACACCAAGACTGAGTTAGTGAGAGGACCACATATTAATTGCTCTAATGCTCTATTTGCAACATAAGTACATACCATTGCAAATGATAATCAAATCTGAGTAGAATATAAATTATTCTGTGGCTCAGTCTATCTTTTCTCATTCTCTTTGTCCTGAGAATATGTACTGCAATGTATACAAGGTAAATGAGTACATACAGAGATTGTTCTTCATTTTATTAGCTCAGTCCTCATTCCTATGCTATTTCAGAGAATATTAACATAGCTGTCTAAATGGACTCCTCATTTGTAATTTCTCTCCCTTATATTTATTCTCTATACAATCACCAGAATGAATTTTTGAAAACATAAATAAACTGTGTCATATTTTTCTGGGATTACTATATTTCATTTTGTCAATTGCAAGAATATAAACAATGTTCATATCTCTGAAGTCTGCAAGCTTGCATTTCACCCTCTAGTGGTGTCCTAAACATTCTGATGGACTGTTGATATCTGACCATGTGCCATAATTGCTCTTACTGAATAGCTTTTCTTCCCTTGAAAAAGGATAGTTCATTATTAGCTTTTCAAAAAAAGAAGTTCATTATTAGCTTTTCTAATACATTTTTTCTCTTTTCATCTATGTAAAGTGATTCCTTTGTAATTCTGTGCTAGATCCTTTATTCCTCCCCACTGTTGGCTGAGAGTCTCTTGCCTGTCTTGATTAGGCTCTATAAATGGCTCTGCTATCTACTGTCATACATTTGTACATGCTCAGTGAGAACAGTAATGGGCAATGTGGGAGGAGACTAATGTCAGGATTATTTTTTTGAGTTCCTGACCCCAGGCCTGAATTTTTTAAGTATTAATTGAAAATTAAATTTTTCCTTAACTTTTCTCTTTTGTCCATATAACCTATCTTTTCTTTCATCTTGAATAACACAACTGCCATCTCTACTCATCTAGACTTGTTTAAATGAATGTGTCACATATTTTATATATATATATATATATATATATATATATATATATATATATATTAGATTTCTCCTTTTCTGAGTTAGTAGAACTCATCTTCTGCTTTTCATATTGAATTCTTTATATAAAAATGGATTCATTGTGAGGCATCATAGCCAATTGGGTTTCAAGTTCTTTACTTTGTTGTATAGTATCTGTTTAGTGTCACTGTCCTCGATTTCATATTCTTTTAGGTAAGAATAGTTTGCTTTATAATGAGATTGGGGGAGACCACCAGTCTATGCATAGACAACAAGAATGCCTCATAAATTATTCATAGGTGTTTGGAATTGACATTAGTGTTAAGTAGTACTTTATAAACAATTGCTAAAATAAGAGAATATGATTTTTTTATTTTATCCCCCTTCATTTTTTCTCATTTTCCATGATCTTCAAAAGATCTGAACCAAATTACATATTTATTCTAAGATGATGTATTATGCTGAATAAAATAATATCTGAGTCATTTTTACTCACTAATTTAAGGAAGTTAAAGATCTCCATCTGAGAATATTATATTACTTTAAAGAAATACTGTTAAATGTAACAGAGTTTCAAATCCTAAAACATCTAAATAATTGGTCAAAGTCATTAGAAATTTCTAACTTCATGGAACTCAAACTAGGACAAGTTCCCTACAGATAGAATGTAGATTATACTAACCACATAATGGGCATGAGCTCATAGAGAAGTAATATGAGACAGTATCCATGCACATGATATTTGAGAAGCTCAATGTAATCATCCCTTTCTGAAGTTTTCCCACTGGCTTGACCTTCATGCAAACACCTCCTGAACACCTGCCTACTGTTTTAATCCAGCTGAGATATACCGTGTTTAGTCCAGTTGACCCAATTATTCAAAGTAAAATAACACAATAAATGTTTATGGTTTTGGAAGTAACAACCAGAGAAACTCAGACATCATCCTGATACTTTCTGAGAGGGAAGGGAAATTTTTGAAATGAAAAAAGAGAGAAAGAACTAAAAATAGTATTTGCTTGGATTATAACTAAAGGAATTTTATCCTTAATCCCAGGGGTAAGTGAAGATTGATTCTTTACTAAGAGCTACTTAAAGAGAAACTAAATATGTGCACAAATAATTATGTTATGTATATAATTTGCAAAAAATCTCAGTACTTAATAAAAAGAAAAAGAAATTTAATATAAATTGCTCTAACTACCAAATGAAACTAAATTCAAGTCTAATAAACTATCCTTACAGTGTTTGGTGTGACTAAATTTCTCTGTAATTATTTCCTGTAGGAGTAAAACTCCACAGATGTATCAAATGCAGAGAGAGAGGGGCACAGGAGTTTTGTTATTATAGAAGGAATTGTCCAATGTAAATAATCACAGACTATATATATATACAGCTATTTCTCATCTGAAGGGTCAAAGTTACTGACAAACTATGAGGAGTTTAAAATCATCTTTAGGCTTTTCTACCAACAGTTGAAAGACAAGTAATAAGATCCCTCTCAACCACAGAACAAGAATCACAGCCTCCACCAACGTTTACTCCTCACCTGCTTAACCCTCACTATTAAATGTGAGCTTGCTCTTCGAGTTGGCAGCACAACAGAACAGCCCTCCATTACATCCTGGTCTTACACTGGACTTTCCATCAAGATGGGTCAGCTGGATCATAAGAGCTGCTGATGGATCTGTCAGTCAAGCAAAATTACAAAATGAGTTCTAACTCTTTCCTGTTTTTGGAGATCCCTTTTGGTATTAAAGCCACTGAGCAGTTCTTCCTTCAGCTAAGAATTTCCAGATTCAGTCAATATGTACACATCTAGCCCCCAAATAGTAGCTTGGCTTTAATTCATCCTAATCAAGGTGTCAGTGTTGAACATTTCCTTAAGTTGAAATTAAGCTGATAAAAGTTTATAAGGAGAGTTCAGACATCAGATCAATGTAGCCATCAGCACACCTGCACATATACATGCACAGAGTGAATGTTCATGGGTACCACTTCCCTACTCCTGCCCTCTTCCACAAACAAGGCGTGGATTTTACACTCCTTCTTCCATGCTGCAGATCTCTCACACTAGAATGAAGTGTGTAACATAGGGATACAATTAATATTCCCTAAATTAATATGTGACTTTCAAAAGAAACCTGTTACTTATTTTTTCAATATATTTTACTAGCTTAGCTTTTGAAGTTATGATAACACATTTTAATCACATTGTTTGTCTGTTTGTTTGTTTGTTTTCAGGAGGGAAACTGATTTCATTTTTGACTACTGAGTGACAGAATCTGTACTCAATTTTGGTGGCCAGGGTTTTGATTTTTGATATTATAAAAATCTGTAGACATTTTTGAATATTATACTGATACCATATATTTTATAATATTGCCCCTATCTCAATATTTTATATTAAGAAAAGTAAAATTAACTTAAAACAGAAATCCCAGTTAACTAAATTATAAAACTTCATAGTAGTGTTTATACTACTATAATTCATTTCTAGCAACTTACAGGTGAAAGAGAAAGAAATTTCTGCCTTGTCAAAGGAGTTGATCTAAGTTAAGGATTTATTCTGTGCAGAGACACCATAAACACAACAGGAACTCCTATAAAAAGAAACATTCATTTGGAGCTGGCTTACAGTTTCAGAGTTCTAGTCTATTACTGATATGGAGGGGAGCATGGCATCCTGAAGGCAGACATGGCACTGAGAGTTATACATTCAGATTAACAGGCAGGAAGAAGTGAATAAAATGTGCTTCCTCCAACAAGGCCACATTAATTCCAATAGGATCGCATGCATTCCAACAAGGTCACACCTCCTAACAGTGCCACTCCCTAGAAGCCTGTGGGAATCATTTTCTTTAAAAAGATTACCATGTCAAAATAAAAGCACAATGCTTCCATTACAGAGTAGAAATAGATCAAAGTAAACATGAAGAGGATCAGACAACAAGGAAGTTCACATTTCAGTTCCCCACTCCAGGGGTGTTACTGAGCATGCATACTCCTGTGAGGAATAGTCTTAGAACATTTCAGAATATACTAATAGTATCCTTATTTACTCTATGGCCATACCACGCTGAATAGGCATGAGCATCTTTGACCTCAGAAGCTAAGAGGAAGGAAACTATCCCAATTTAATAGAATTTGGACTCTTGACTATAGTCTTTTAATTATTACATATTGACTAAGAGCTTGTAAATAATATTTATTAAAGAAAGCAATTTGGCTAAGGAGTATACCTAGATGATGTGTACATATAGCTCTTGCCATAGAACTATTTAGCATAAGCCAGTATAGCTAACCTGTGTTTTATATAATTGGGATTAATACCATTTATAAGCCTGTTCTTTTTTAAAAAGTGTATAATGCATTCAATATTGTTTAAATCCTCTCTGAAGCCTGTTCTGTGTCTTATAATACAAGATATGTAATCACTTAACTTATGGGAAAATGAAAAAAAAAAAAACCTCTATCAATGCATATAAAGAAGGCTGTTCCTCTAACATGTTTAAAATAGAAATGAAAGAAGAATAATTTTCAGAACTAGGAAAAGGAATCATGATGACATTTTCAGATCAAGATCGGTATTAGTCTTGGGATAAACTCATATGTAATACTACATACTGCAACTTTAATTTTTTTCAAACCTTATTTTGAATGATAGTTCTTAAATGCTTTAACCTCCCTTGTAGCCCACCATCCACCAGAGATAGTGGAAAAGAAAGGATGTGGGGGTGGCACTGGGTGAAGTGGATCTATTTACAAAGGTTCTTTGGAGGAACTCCCATCTGCGTTGTCTGGAATTTGGCAGTTCATCTACTTGTAAACACCTCACAGGTATACCAGCAGTCCAGTTCAGTAGAGTCAGGTAGGCAACAGTGATGGCATGACCTAGCAGACACAGCCAGGCCTCGGTCTTGGGTCAAGGCAGCAGGAAGGACCAGGAGGAATGCCAGGAGAAATTCTCAGCTGCACCTCTCTCAGGGAAGCAAAGATCATCGAAGATGGAAGACCCACAAGCACTGCACAGCTGGCTGTACCAGCAAGCCAAGCTCTCTCTCCTTATCACTCTGTAGAGTCCTATTTATACCCTCCAAACATCACGTGTCCTCCATGTGCCTTGCTGCAGCATGGCTCTTGCCTCAACACCTGTCTGCAATCTGCACAATTCCACAGAAGTGGCAAGAAACCGCAGCACACCACCAGATTTTGGGTACTTTTCTCTCTATGGTGTTCCAACAAATGCAGCTCAGCTATGTAATGTAAGGTGGACCAATACCTGCGTGTCATTAGCAGAGTCTTCTATCATGTCTTATTATGTGCCTGCCTTAACAGAATATCTTCTCTCCCATGACTGCTTCAGTGAAAAGTTCCTTCATGAGTTGGCCTTAGCCTTTTCACACCCATGTTAATTTTCTTGTGTTTGTCCCAGCAAAACCGCTTCCAACCAACTTTGCAAAGAACCCTTATGCTTCCACTTCAGCATACAATTAACCCTCTGACATTTATGTGCTGAAATAATCAAAATCATTTTTAAATTTTGGAAAAATTAGTCAATGAAGTTATATGAGTTATACAGTAGTCAATGCTTTTCAAAATAAAAGGTCAATAAGAATTCTGGACAAGTATAAAATGGCCTGGAATTTTCATAAACAGTTGACATTATATTAAATAATCTTTCCATTTCTTATTGGAAGATAATTTCTTTGTCTGATATCACAAAACTGAGGCATATAAATTCTGAATCCATTCTTGTCCATATTCCCACTCAATTTTAAAATTTTTATACATAATTCAATTATAGGATTCTTAAGAAATTGAATTGCCTCCCCATAAATAATTGTATAAAAAATTCCTGATGATCTCTACAAAAATATCACACAAAATATGATTGGATATTTATAACTCCCAAGAGTGAAGCAGTGGGTAAATAATTCTTCCTTCCTTTCCAATGTTCTTATCCATCTACAGGACATGATCTCACATGAAAACAGGACCCTAAGAGATGATATAAATGAAGAAGTCATGTTTAATAAGGTTAATCTTATTAATGGTTTCTTTTGACAAGAGAAGTATGTCAAGGAAGACAGAGGCAAGAATTGGAGTTAGGTTTCTGCAGTTGGAAGACTCCCTGGGCTTCTGGAGCAGCAGAGATGATCTCCTTACATGCTCCAGGGTAAACAAAACATGGGTGATACCTGCCTGTACTTAAAGTTTTAGCATTCAGAAGTGTGTGACATCTGTTACTATGTCACTAAATTTTTGCGTCTAACTCCTATAATACTTATAAGGAAGCATAAACAAATAGTAAATACATTCACCATTCTTTTCTGTCAGTGAAAAATATCTAATTTATTTGAAGATATGGGGCATCTTTTCTTTTCTCTCTTTCTTTCTTTCTTTCTTTCTTTCTTTCTTTCTTTCTTTCTTTCTTTCTTTCTTTCTTTCTTCCTTTCTTCCTTNCTTCCTTCCTTCCTTCCTTCCTNCCTNCCTCNCTCNNTCTCNCTTTCTNNCTTTCTNTCTNNCTCNCTCCCTCCCTCCCTCCCTCCCNCTCTCTCTCTTTTCTTTCTTTCTTCCTTTCGTGGAGCAAAGCTTTATTTAATTCACTGTGGGGGAATCTGGTCAGAGAGTGCAGGTGGACAAGAAGGAATGATAGTGTTGCCCACCCCAGTCATACTGAGAGGGGAAACTGAGACTACTCCAGCTGAGGCCTGACTCCAGAGGAGGACAGGGATGTCAAAGAGAGACAACTGGGTCTGGAGGAACAGGGCCCCTCCCTCTGGGCTGCACACCATGGTCCCCTTCAGAGTCTCAGTCCTTCCTTCTTGTTGGAGTATGTGACCCTCAACCCTTGCTCCCCCAATCCATAGGAGGCATCTCAGTCAGGGAGGGCAGCAGACAGGGAGCCTAGGGGAATTGGGGAACACAGATTGGGGTCCAGGTGCTCAGGGGGACAGTCAGTTCCTGGCAGCAATAACCACAAAGAGAGCCATGTCCCCAGGGTCATGACAGTCACCCCAACCAGCCATTTCCACGGGATAGACCAGGCCCCCTTGCTCGGACACTTGGCAGGCAGCCAGCTGGAGTTGCCTAGCATCTTTCTTTACAGGTCAGTCTCTGTGTCCTCCGCTTGGCAGCACGCTTATTTACCAGCTTTGAGAGCTCTGCATGCATTGTCTTGTTGAAAGGTTCCAGCCTCAGGGCAGCTCTCAGGACTGCGATGACCTCTTTATATTCATCTTGCTGATTCAGCACCTTGTCCTTGATGAACAGTACCTTGGTGCTGTCTGACTGGTGCTCAGGCACCTAGCTACAGGAGTTCAGCACTGCTAGGTAGTGGTCAAGTTTCAGCAGTGACGCCGCAAGGTTGTTCAGACACTTGACTTTCAGCTGTAGCAGTCATGTCCACTATGGTGTTGCAGGGGACAGCCTTGATGGTCAGGTCAAAGGAGGTGGCAGCCAGCACAAAGTCAGGACACTGGTAGAGGGCATTGTGACACTCCCACTTGCCGTTGGCCAGGGCCACTGTGCATGTTTTCTTAACATATAAAAATTAAATTATTACTTTTGGAACACATTTCAATATATCACACATACACACACATAATTATATAACCAGGGCATGCTCCACTTTCAGTAGACTTGTTCAGCTATCCTTATTCTCTTTTATCCATGTGTAGGTCCCTTTCTACCAAGAGGGTCTTTAACTAGCCTATTTTCTGTCTTTACTATCTCATTTGCTCCATACCATGCATTGTATTGCGATATCTGTTACAGTATATTACAATAGACACAGTATCTCACTGTGTATACTAGCTTTGATATACTTCATATTATTGTTTGTATTGGCTCATCTATCCCTTGAAAATGTTTCTTTTTAATGTGAATGGATGACACGTTAAAATGTTTCTTTTTAAGTGAAGGTTTGAGAAGAGGTGTTTATGGAAACTTAATTTTGATTCCACTTGAATTAAAACCCAGAATTACAATTTCTGGGACATTTGTTTAACATTCCAAGGAAAAACCAGTCTTTTTTCTTATTGCCTAAAGGATCTTGCAGTGCTATATGCAACACACACATTCCCCTTCTTTTTTTAAAGTACTATCAATGTCAAACACTTTTCACTTTCCATTTCTTCCCTCCCTCTGTCCCTCCTTCCCTTCCTCTCTCCCTTCCTTTTTCCCTCCTTTCCTTTCTTCCTTTATTATTTCTCCTTCCCTTGCTTTCATCCACATTTTTCCTTCTAATGTGTATATATATATATATATATATATATATATATATATATATATATATTCTCATAGATCATGTATTTATGTAATTATTTATTTCTCTTGTTTTTGATTTGGTGATATTGATATTTGTCTAACCATTGTTAACTTGTATTTACCCAAAGAGGTCTTATGCTGAAATTTTGCCCTCCATATGTATTGCACAACATGTACATTCAAATATTTAATACTTCACTTAATACTCTGAGATTTCCGGATTTATTCCAAAGGTAGGTACGTTATCAAAGAATAATTCTTATTTATGAGCAATCATTTAGTTCTGTTATTAGTATATGTATTTTAAAGAAGGTTTACTGACATGGTGATGTCACACAATAAACTTCACATAAACTGTACAAATTTGACATGTTTTGACATTTGCATACACCTCTGAAATGATAACTATAATCAGGATAATGAACTAGCTGTCACCTAAATTATTCTCCCTGTGCCTATTATCTCTTTTTCCTGGCCCTCCCCAACACTCTTAAGATTCATTGTCAATCACTGCTCTGTATCTACCATATATCCAAACTCTCTAGATTTGTAAGTAAATAACACAAAACTACTAGTCATCACTAAATCCAAGATTTCTTAATTCTTTTAGAAATTAGAAATATGCCTATAAAATCTTCTTTGAGTAAAAGTAAAACCAAAACCCAAACCAAAAACATCTCTTTTAACGTACTAGAAACATTTTAAGAACAATATATGTAGCATTGACTTAAGAAACTATAATAACTAAGTTTCCTTCAGGCCAGGAATATGTAGCCTCAAGCAAGCTTGTTTTTATTTTGTTTTGGTTTTGTTTTGATTATTTTTAAAAGTCTAAAAAGCTTAGTTCGAAGTGCAAAATAACTCATCTGTATTACATACACATTCCATACACCTTGGGATCATCTGGTCAATATCTATCTACCTCTCAATGAGAAAATGCAAAGCTGAGATTTCCCAAGCATTTGCTGTGCTGCAGTCTGCTTCCTGCAATAAGAAATTTCTGAAATTAGTACACTTCAGTCTTCTACCTTTAGAAACTTACCAGTCAGATCAAGAATTTTAGAACTAACCTTGACCCTGCCCCACCCGGGGTCCATCCCATAATCAGCCACCAAACGCAGACACCATTGCATATGCCAGCAAGATTTTGCAGAAATAACCCTGATATAGCTATCTCTTGTGAGGCTATGCCAGTGCTTGGCAAATAAAAAAGCAGATGCCCACAATTATCTATAGGATAGAACACAGAGCCTCCAATGGAGGAACTAGAGAAATTATCCAAGGAGCTGAAGGGGTCTACAACCCTATAGGTGGAACAACAATATGAACTAATCAGTATCCCCAGAGCTCGTGTCTCTAGCTGCATATATAGGAGAAGATGGCTTAGTTGGCCATCATTGGGAGGAGAGGCCCCTTGGTCTTGCAAACTGTATATGCCCCATACAGGGGAACTCCAGGGCCAAGAAGTAGGAGTAAGTGGGTAGGGGATCAGGTCAGGGGGAGGGTATAGGGGACATTCAGGATAGCATTTGAAATGTAAATGAAGAAAATATCTAATAAAATAATTTAAAAAAAGAATTTTAGAACTGGAATAACAACTTGAGTTTCTCTGATGTTTTCACCACTTATTCTTCTTCGTTTTTTTAATTAAAGCATTTTTATTACATATTTTCTTCATTTACATTTCAAATGCTATCCTTAAAGCACCCTATAAGCTCCCCCTACCCTGCTCCCCAAACCACCTACTCCTGCATACTGTCCCTGGCATTCCCCTGTCCTGGGACATATGATCTTCACAATACCAAGGGCCTCTCCTCCCAATGATGGCCGACTAGGCCATCCTTTGCTACATACAAAGCTAGAAACACAGCTCTAGGGTTGTTCCTCCTATAGAGTTGCAGACCCCTTTAGCTCCTTGGGTACTTTCTCTAGCTCCTTCATTAGGGGCCCTGTGTTCCATTTAATAGATGATTGTGAGCACATTCTGGAAGACTGCATGCTAGATAGAAAGAGAGGGAAACAACAATAAGAAAAGAAATAGAGATCTACCCCGCAAAGTCTGTTAGAGGTCTCTCACATCTTGATGGTCATAAATTCTAATACAATTAACAAAATCCATTTTATGGGTTGCCAATATATATAAACAGCATTCATCCCATATAAAGATATTTTATACCATAATGTTAAACCACCAGTGAGTCACGCAAAAGATCTAAGCACATCCGACTCAGTACGGCCTTTCCCAGATAGAAACCTAAAGCTTTCCCAGAATCTTGCAGAAGGACTAAAAGCTACATATACAGTAAAGGACATGTTTTAACCTCACTACATAACCTTTGGGGCCAATAGATTTACCATATCAAATTTTAATCCCATCCAAGGCACCCCAGGAATCATTCCATGATGTCATTTCAAAAAAAAAAAAAAGTGCATGAAAATGATGAAAAATGATGATACTCAGGAGCCTTTACAATGTGATTTCAGGAGATACCAAAATAAATAAATATGAATGAGGCCTATTTCACCTTTCTTTTGGGAAGCCCACACCTATATTTTGGTGTCTATGATCCTTACCTTGAGCCTTGTGTCTTGTCTGCTGATGATAGTGTCTAAGTCTATGCTAAAAGCTCTTCTGAAAATACTGCAAACATGTTAGATTGGATCAGCATTAAATTCTTTTATGAAGTCCCAGCTTCATCTGAGTAGAGGTGTCTGAAAAGAACTCAGCTGCCTCCCTAGGAACTAACTTACTTTTCTATTCTGTCTTCCTCCCTGCAACAGAAAGAGAATGACACAAGACAAAATGTAAGTTTTTGATCTGTGTTTATCTAGTCATCTAAGGCATAGACAGTGGATTATGACACTGAAGGATTGGTTGGAAAACACCTGAGTTATCAAACAACTAAGGAACTTTATATGCCCCAATACAAGGGAATGCCAGGGCCAAGAAGTGGGAGTGGGTGGGTAAGGGAGCAGGGCAGGGGGAGGGTATAGAGGCTTTCGGAATAGCATTTGAAATGTAAATGAAGAGAATATATAATTTTAAAAAGGAGAATTTAATGAACAACTAAAGTATTCCATACCAGTCAGTCAAATAGGATTGGGAAAGAGTCTTCCAGAATTTAGTGTTAGGAGATCTCCACATCTTTTTGTTTGTTTGTTTTGTTTTTGTCTGTTTGTTTGTCATCTTGTTCAATTTATATCCCACACATTACTTTGCAATGTCTCCTCCTGTGAATCTATTGTACCATTTGTGTGTGGGGGGGGTGTAAAAACCTACAGGGACAATGATATTTCTTGTAGGATTTTGTTCTGTTGGCCATTGACTGTGGAGCATATTCCTAAAACCTACCTAAATTGCTTTCACTGTTTTTTAATCTCTGGCTCTACATATTGTTGAATAAGATTTAAATATAAAGTTGTAATAATGAATACCATGTGACAAGCATTTTCTTAGTTTTTTGCAAAAAATGCAAACATTAGGAGAATTGTGGGATATCATGAAAAAATACAATTCTTGAGGAGGTTTTAAAGATAATTTCTTTATTTGATAAAAATATAACAGATAATTTGTCATAAAAAAGAAGAAAACAAGAGGGTGAATTAAAATCAGAAGACTATCTTGTATCAGCATAACCTTAAAGATTGAGTAATACCCTGCTAGTTTTAATTTCTACATCTGTGAAATAGAATTCAGACCAACTAAATGAGAATTAAATGATCTCAGAAACATAATGCACCCATAATGAAATGAATATGAATATTCACAGTTTCATAAGATTTGAGATTGTTGCAAAAGAATAAAAACTGCAAAAGAAAGAAAATATCAAAAATAGTTCAGTGTGAAATGTGGTATAAGATTTGTTTCATTGCAAAATATAAAATCTTAATACATGATAGCTACACACAATAATGGCATCAAAATATTACAAAGTGTAATTAATCATTTTCATCTCTTTATGGATTATAATCCTATTAAATGAAGTTTATTCTAACTGATCATTTGAAACATGATTTTGTAGATTTAGGATTTAAGGATGACTATTGAAATCAGGATATTCTTCATATAAATTTATTGACTAATAGAGTTAATTATAACACATATAATAAAATATGCGAAAAATACCATAATCATCTTTCAATAGATAGGCAGATGAATTTAAAATAGAAATTTACCATCACAATCTACCTATATTAATAAAGGAAATCACATTATATATGTGGAAAAAATTTGTGGTGAAATTAAGCTATTAAAGGGGGGGTCTCTCTTTTAGATGTCCAAGTTTACCAGTTACTCTTATTAATGCTGTTTGAGCATGTTCCATTGAAAATAATTGATATATAGAAAAATATTCCATCCCAGTTTTACTCACTAAACAATTGTTATTTTGGCAACCAGGTCTTCGAAGTTAGCAGTTATTTTAAATAAAAGAATTTTCAATAACTTTAAGCTCTATTCAAATAATTTAGTTTTATAAATCAAGAGATGCTTCTACATCTGACTTCTATGTATCCAACACACTTTTTGTCTTAATAGTCCATCTTATAACAAAAAACATACTTCTACTGCTGAAGAGAGTTTTTTTCTTTTGTTTTGTTTTGTTTTTTTAATAGCTCTTAGAAAATGTCTTGCTGGAGTTTATTTAAAAAGCATTTTCCATCTGGGCTCCATTTTCTTAGAGATACAATATTATTCTGATGCTTCCATTCCCACCAGGTGTTTTTCTTTTTCTTTTTATTCCTCCCTCTCTCTTCATTTTTTAAAAGAATCCAAGTTAAATAGTGTTTGTACACACACATTTGGTAATTTGTTTTTGCTATTTTTAAAAGCACCATGTCGATATATCAAGTGAATAGTACAAAAACTAGCTCCCAGTGTTTTTAGATGGCATTTTGAAAAACTACAAAATACTGCTTAAATGGTTTTCAGAAGATAAAAGCTGTTTAACAGACAGCTGGGCATAATTAAGCACTCTTTTCTTGGTAAGCAATGCAGTGCCATACAGGAGGATGCGTATTGCAATTGTGTTTTATATAAGAATCCTACGAGCCATTTATCCTTGTCTGAAGCTCCATGATAAGCTGTCTTACCTGTTCACTTTCTTATACAATGTTCTGTCTTAAAAACCATGTAACAGCCTCATGCTATTACTAATCACATTTAGAGCTTCTATGAAGCCACGGTGTTGATAAGATGTGAACATAACTTATGCTTCGCAAAATCCCTGGCTAAATGGATGCATTTCACTTACTCATGCTGGCTTAAAACAGATTATCAGTGTTCCAAAGTGCCACTGGTCTGCCAGACATGGGGATAATTGGAGAAGCTGAATCAGGAGGGCTGTGACTTTGAGCCTACCCTGTGCTACAACTTCAAGAGTACTTTCACGGTACCTTTCTTTCCTAATAGATTTACTTTTATAAATGAGACCCCCTTCTCCACATTGCTATTCTCCAACTTTAAGTGAGACACTTGATGAATCTAGTCATTTGTAACTGCGTAATAGAGAATGAGTTTTAAGTTACATAGTGATGCAGGATAAATGCAAATAAGGACCTTAACAATAAACTAATGAGTTTGAAACGTGTTCACAATGCTCTACTTCAACCACTGTCCAACTAAATAATTTAGGTCCTTAACACAAACCTAAGTTCTTATGCAGCATGTAAGTTCTGACTTTAGACTCATAACTTGGCTTGACCTTCCTCCTATATCAATACAGGAAAGAGAGATTTAGTGAGATACAAACATGACAAGTTACCTCAGATACCTTTGACTTTCTTGACTCCAGGTATTTGATAATTTCTTGACCTTTTCTTCAAAACATGATATCGTGTGTGTGTGTGTGTGTGTGTGTGTGTGTGTGCGCGCGCACGCGCGCGTGTGTGCGCGCGCGCCCGGGTGCAATAGTTAAGTATTAGCACATTGTAGTTCTCATCTGCTGCGTAAAAATGACTCTCCTACCTCAGACACACTCATGTAGTCCAGGATAGTTTCCAAAGAGGATGGTTTCCAAACACTTCATGTAAAACAACCAGTCAATGCTTTACCACCACAATCCTTCATGTTACCCCTAACACCTTCCTATCCCGCATTCATTTTCTTTCTGCTCCTGTGATTAAACACTGACAAAAAAACAACAACAACAACAACAAAAAACCATCGTTTTTCACTGGGCAGTGGTGGCTCATGCCTTTAATTCCAGTACATGGGAGGCAGAGGCAGGCAGATTTCTGAGTTCAAGGCCAGCCTGGTCTACAGAGTGAGTTCCTGGACAGCCAAGGCTACACAGAGAAACCCAGTTTTGAACCTCCCACCCCCCAAAAAATTGTTTCTCTGCTAGTCATCAATGTTCTCTTGCACAACAGCAAGGGCTCTTATTGCAGAGCCCCCTCAGCAAACCCCATATATATTGATGTTAGTAAAAACTGGCAATTTTGATAAACTATCATAAATATGCAATTTTTCTCTACTACTATAGACTTCAGGCTAGAGAACGTGAGAAGAATTAGTGGTATTCAGTTCAATACTTACTTTCAAAATCATTTCATCTATGGCATCAAACCATTTAATGGGGTATATATTTAGTAATGTTAATTATTTGTCAAAGCATCTGAGTAAATCATGATGACTACTTCAGAGCTGGTCAAACTAGTGGCCTGAAAAAAAAATAATAAAAAGGAGAAGAAGAGACCATAGGTGTGTGGATTCGTTTCTGGGTCTTCAATTCTATTCCATTGATCTACATTTCTGTCACTGTACCAGTACCATGCAGTTTTTAATCACAATTGCTCTGTAGTACAGATT
>NC_034596.1:87794601-87808638 GCF_900095145.1 Mus pahari | reverse complement strand
CAACCCTATAGGTGGAACAACAATATGAACTAACCAGTACCCCCTGAGCTTGTGTCTCCAGCTGCATATGTAGCAGAAGATGTCCTAATTGGTCATCATTGGGAAGAGAGGCCCCTTGGTCTTGCAAACTTTTTATGACCCAGCACAGAGGAAGGCCAGGGCCAAGTAGTGGGAGTGTGTGGGTAGGGGAGCAGGGGGGGGGGCATAAGGAACTTTCGGGATAGCATTTGAAATGTAAATAAAGAAAATAATAATAATAAAATAGGAAAAAAAGGAAAAGAAGAAGAACAGTTGTGTATTAAATAAGTAGTTTGGAAACCTTTCAAATTAGAAAGCATAACTCATGTGATGAAGGATTCATTCATAATTTCCTGGGGCTTGCCTTCTCTGTGAGATCTCCACCTTGGAATAAGAATGCACCGATGTCTTCCTTCTTAAGCCCTTTATGATAACTTTCAAACCTTTGCTGTTTAAATTCCACTTCGTTTCAACCTTTGTATATTAATACTTGAGAAGACAGAAATTTCCATCTTATTCAGAGATCAGGTCAGAATAGAAAGAGGCAGGAAAACCATAGCAATTTACAAATCCCTGAGAGTCCCCAATGAAAAGAATAAAATTGATGGAGATATTTCCAAATGAAATTGCTTGTTTCAGGGTCCACTTCAATCCATACCATCCATACCAGCATTTTACTGCTTTAGTTTCTGTTGCTAGAATAAACACCATGACTCAAACCAATTTGGGGACAAAATGGATTATTTGGTTTAGAGATAACAGTTCATCATTGAAAGAAGCCTAGTCAGAAGCTCAAGTCATAAACTTGGAGACAAGAATTGAAACAGAGAGAGTGGAGGAGTGGTATTTACTGGCTTGCTCCCTATGGCTTGCTCACTTTGTCTTCCTATATTACCCAAGCCCACTGGTTTAGGAATGGCACTACCTAGGCAGAGTGCTGTCAGTAAGCAATCATGAAAATACCCCAAGTATATGACTGAAGGCCAATCAGATGGTATGCTGAGACAGTTCCTAACTGAGATTGTTTCTTCCCTTGTATGTCTAAATTTGTATCTAGTTGAAATAAATTCAGCAGCACATTCTTTATTTATGTGCATATAGTTTCCAAGTTGGAGCTAATAGCGTAACATCACATGATTCAGAAAGCATCGATTGTGCAAGCAATAAAGACAGATATAAAGAGGAAAAAACAGAGGGAGAGAGCACGGAAGAAATAGAAGAAGGGAGAGAGGGGAGAGTTGAAGGAAAATCTCAGAAAAATAGTGAAGAATTCTGCTATTCTGTATAGAAGAAAAACATCAATTAGTTAGGAAGATGATAAAAATACATTAAAAGTTGTTCAAATGCACTTTTCTGAATATTAAGAAAATGATCCTAATAATAATAATAATAATTAATAATAATAAGTAGCACAAGCAGAAATCACAAATGGAAGAAGATGTAGGTCAACACAAGGTCGATGTCCTCATGATGACATTTGAGTGAGAGTGTAGGGTATTAACTTTGGCTAGGTTATATGCAACTAAAGGTGTCTCAGAAATATATCTGTGGAAAAAGAAAATGTAGGATATAGGAGTCTATAGGAAGGGGTATGAGGAAATGAGGGGTTACCTTAGGAATGCCTAGTGATAAATTAAGTAGAATACTTTTTTAAGATTAATATATGTCACCAAGCATGGTGGTGCATGCCTTTAATCCCAGCAATTGGGAGGCAGAGGCAGGCAGATTTCTGAGTTTGAGGCCAGCCTGGTCTACAAAGTGAGTTCCAGGATAGCCAGGCTACACAGAGAAATTCTGTCTCAAAAAAACAAACAAACAAAAAAAGATAAATATATATCACCAAAAGGGTAACATATGGCATAAGTATAAGTATACAGCTGTGTTTGAAAGTGACTAATTGAGGATCAGACAAAGTGATGAGTCACAGAAAGATCTAGCAGAATGAGCCAGAGATAGGATACATCCAAGTCACATAACATCACAGGAAAGAGAGACTGCTTAAGAGAGAGAGGATGGTTTGAGAATTTTATTGGGACTGTTCTTCAGAGATGCAGAGAGAATAATCTAGACACAGGTGAAGATTTATTGAGCCAGATAATAATAAGAAGCCAGAAGATTAGAATATTTTGACAAATTAGTATAAGGCTAAGCAGAGAAGTTCAGTCAGAAGCTGAGAAAAGCTGGATTGACTTATCCATGTTGGAAGACTGGATTGAAAGGAGGCTAGAAGCTTCTAGGCATAGGCCTAGGGAATAGTCAGAACATGAAAGGAAACCCTCAGGCCTCATCCCAAGCTGTGTATTTACACAACTTGGATACAACTCTCACCTCATCACTTCATCTGAGGAAATAAAGGCAACATTTACATACAACTTTTCTTTCCCTTGACCCGATCAAAATCTTCCATTGTATGGGTCCTTGATCTGTTTCAAATTGTTTATTGTTAATTATTAATGCAATATTTATATAATATAAATATATTTATATTTATAAATAAATACAACCTGCTTGGTCCATGTTAAAATATATATATATATATATATATATATATATATATATATATATATATATGCATGCTTAGGGATGATCATTTGATATTAGATAACCAATTTGTGTGTTCTTACATTGGGAACACAATTTCTCCCAACCTCAGATTCTATCCCTGAAGAAATAAGTTCTATAGGATATTTATTTGTTTGATTAACGATATTCCCAAATTCCTCTAGCAGAGCCACCACTACTGTTTCTTGTGTCCTAGCAACCATGTATTTAAGTAGTCAATGTTCCTTTTATATTTATGATAAATTCCTTGAGAACACAATATTTTGTGTTTGGAATCAGCAATAATAAAAATTGGTGATTCTAATAATATTTTCCAATCTCATCAGTTAGATAATAAACAAACCATCTATTTATCTGGGAGCATTTTATGTTACTGCATTCCAATATAACTAACTAGATAATTTATAAATAATCAAATTTAACTTCTCACAGTGATGTAGTAGTCTGAGAATTTAAAGACTGAAGCACTGAGTTTAATTGTCTAGTAGGAGATTCATCTTTACATAGGAAGAATTCTATGGGTTTTTTTTTTTTTTTTAGAAAAAGGCAAAGGGATAAAATATTTAAGTGCTGAATGAATCCCAAATTAGCAAGAACCCCAAGCATGAGGAGAGGACCTCCACATGTAGTCAACTCTTAAAGGCTTCCATTCTGTATTTCATTAAAACCTTAATATTATCTGCAGAATTTCAGAAGGAATACATTCCCACCATAGTGTTGCACCTCTCTATTTCCCTTTATGCCATTCATTCTCACAAGTTATGTTCAGTCTATCTAGCATCAAAATTATTAACTCATCCCAGTACAGACCCCAGCATCTTTTTTCCAGAGTCTTACCTAAATCAAGAATCACTGAGATTCTAGTAAACTTCCTTTGCATCTTTGAACTGTAAAATTATAAGGCATATGCTACTAATATAAAAATGAAGAATATGAACATTTATATTTCAAAAGTAAGAAAAATGAAAATGTAAAAGGAATAAAAAGTGCCTGGTAGGGTTAACACTCAATAGGAAAAAAAAGATATTAAAATTTAAGGCTGGAAAATAATTTTTGTTGACACTATGTCATTGTGTCATCCCTAGACATGGTATGAGGTTGTATCTCCAACACACTTTGAGCTGTTACCCCCAAAATATGTATGTTAAACTCATGTAACATCTCTCATAAAAATAGACTTAGATGGGGTTATATTAGGATGGATTTAAATTTTGGCTGTACAGATATTAGGACAGGGCTGAGTGATGCTCACATGACTTACTAATCATTTTTGGGTCTAGATGCAATACTCTTACTCCAGGTCACTGCTTGACACTGCATTAGTCAGAAACTTATTAAGGTGGCCTTCTTCTTGTGATGCTTAGTCTTAGAGAACTGTCTCTAAGATACCCTTTGAAATATAGGTAGAGGGAGTCAAGTCATCAAGTTTACACTGAATATTTTCTGGATTATGACACTGCATATACCACTAACATTCAGAAGCTTTCCCATTTGCAGGGACTCTAAGATCCATATTATGATTGAGATCTGCCAGTGCACATAAGGAGCATTGTTCTGTAACATGGACTCTAACTGCAACATCTTTTCCTTGTCTTGATGAATACCACATGCTCTCTTTTATTAGTTTTAATTGTATCCATTGGTGTCTTAGTTGGGGTTTTATTGCTGTGAAGAGAAATCATTCCCAAGGCAACTCTTATAAAGAAAAACAATTAATTGGGGATGACTTACAGTTTCAGAGGTTTAAGCGATTATTATCATGGTGGGAAGCACGGCAGTGTCCAGGAAGATATGGTGTTGGAGGAGAAACTGAGAGATCTACATCTTGATCCACAGGCAGCAGAAGCAGGCTGTGTGCCACACTGAGAGTAGCTTTAGCATAGGAGTCCTCAAGGCCCACTTCTACAGTGACATATTTCCTCCAACAAAGCTACACCTACTCCAAGAAGTCCATAAATCCTAAAGGTGCCACCTGCTATGGGTCAAGCATTCAAACACAGGATCCTATTGAACATATAATATATTCAAGCCTTGACATATGGCTTCTGGACCATACATTTGATTTTCTTTCAGAAAGACCATTCCAAATATTTATACCCTATTTTTTAATTATAAATTATTTCTTAAAATTGTTTTGTTTTCCTGATCTTACTGTAAGCTGTTAGTGAAAACCGTAGGACAATCTGGACATAGTACTAATACAGATTTCTCCTGGTGAGTGCCCTGCTTCCTTCAGATGAAGTTTGTCCTTCCACAAACTCCTATGTCATGAGTATGATTCTTCCAGCCACTTTGCTCCTTTAGGATAAGGATAGAGTTTTCTTCATTTACCAGAATTGTGTTGTTCTATCTAGGGCCTTTTAAAAGTGCTCCTAGTGTTGCGAACACAGTATGTGAGGGAACCAATATATTTTCTACAGTTCTCTTTTGAGTATTTACACAAGAAAACTTTTTTTTTTAAAGCATTCTTTTTATTCTTAGTCCTATTTTATTCCCTAGCAAGACATGAACCTATTTTAATATTTTAGATAATTAGTTCACATTTATTACCCTCATAGGTATCCCCCATTTGTCTTGGCCCATTTTGTACTATTAACAGGAATACAAGACTGGAAAACTTCTGAAATTCTAATATTTCCTTTAAATTTGTAGTGTCTATAAAATCCAAGATGAAGACACAATAGGATTGATTGTTTTGAGACAGCTCTCCTTTTCTTGATCAACGAGGTTAGATCTTCACATGGCAGAAGGTAAAAGAGAAAGACAACCACACTATCATAAGCCTCTCTTACAAGAATCTGATCACTGTACAATAGCTCATCTTACCCAGCATAACTTTAGAAACAAAACTTTTAGAAAAAATATTCAAAAAAGGACTAAAATAAAAACTATCTTAAAAACCTGATTGATATGTGGTTGAGATTCCAAGAAAATTTAGAAATAAGATGAGTTTTATATTTAACAAAATGCTATTATCAGAATATATAAAATGGGAGGACAGTATGGCTTAACAACATCATATAAAAATACAAATATATTATCAATAATATTAAAATAAGAAAATATATAATATATTTATAGATATTTAATATATACATACATACACAGAGTGAAAATATTAACACAGATTATGTCATGTCAAAGAACACTTAGTTTTCATAATGCAAGCATGACAATATACCCATTAAAAGTTAACTTTGGTCATTTTATCTTCTGAAGGAATAAATCGCACATTAAAGATAGACTTTGATGTTGAACATAGAATGCAGGTCAAATGTGTATAAAATAGCAGAAAGATTATTGATAGTATGGACCAGAAAGTATGTCACTGAAATAATTGGAGGGTCTCTTAAATATTAGTCCAGTTGTTTTTAGAAGAGCCTATGACCTTTGATGACTGACTCTGAAGCTCATTTTTAGAAGACAACAACTATATACACAAGCACAGATTTATTTCAACACATAGGTACACTTTGAGAGCATTCTGCATGTATTCAAGCCTTGACTAAGATGAGAGAAGAACTCTTCAATTAATCCTGCTTTGGTTTGTTGACTTCTATAGTTATATTGCATCTTAAGATTGTCTGGTAATGCACACTTACTATAATGCGGGGGGAAGAGAAATATCTTTACTATGTGATCAATACATTAGTATTTTGAATGGTTCAAAGGTTATGTGCTTGTTAGAAATTATTACTCTCAAAAATGGGATGGAATAGAAAATACCTTGAATTAGTATTCTAGATCTAAATTAGTTCAGGGCAAGGTAATATAAAACTCACATATATAGTTTTAAATAAATTATTTTCAGAATTATAGAATGGAAGGACAGATATATTGATGTTTATGAATCATTCCTATTTCTGTACATATTTATAATGATTTATGAATCATCCATAAATGGAGTTACAAAATATTTATCAAGGAAAGTATGTAGGTCTATATTTTAATTACATATTTCAAAAGCTGTAAAATCCTCAAGTGGCTCCAGAGATCAACATTTGACAATGCTATGTTTATAATACAGTATTATTAAAAAGTCATCAGTTGGCAAGAGATAGCTGATTTCAAGTAATCATTGCCACTTCAGGATAACAGCAGGTATCTTTCCCTGCAGTCTACTCTCGATCAGGATAACAGTAGATACCTTTCCCTGCAGTCTACTCTCAATCATATGAGTGATTTTGCTTGTTATTGTGTGGAAAACCAAGCAGGTACAAGGAACAGCTTGGAATATCTCTTTTCAAATATCACACTAATTTATTATTCACCACTGAAAAGATCAACTCACTCTAGCAGAAGCTGGGAATAATTACTACACCTAAGAAACACTACTGTTTGCCGTAAGACTGAATAAAATTGAACAGTGAAAAGCATTAGCCTAATTATAAGATATCTAAGGCACAGTATGTACTAGAGATAGGAACAGTCTTCCAAGGGTAAACAGCTTGCTGGAAAAACTCAGCTAAGCATTGCTATAAAAGACAGATATAAACAGCCTCCAGCAGGTAAGAACAAACGGGAGCATTTCTTACTCATTGATTATAGAACTACTTGTATTCCAGAACCACAGCCTCACAATAGGGTGAGAAGGTATTGCCTCTTTGTGTGTGTGTGTATGTCTGTGTGTGTCTGTGTGTGTCTGTGTGTGTGTGTGGGGGGGTAATAGCCTTCCCCAGGAAAGATGACATTGTCCCCACGTAAGTGTGTTTAATCTTTCTGTGTCTAAATAGCATATGCTAGTATACTGAGACTAATGTGTTTCATCCAAGTGATGTGATTGACTCATCTCTCTCAATGATTTACACAAGGAAAAACAACTCCTTCTATACAGCTTCTTAAAGGGATGCAATTCAGTGAACTTTAAATTACAAGCCATAGTCTAAGAAGTACATAAGAAGTGATAGCAACCTTTTAAAAGGCACCAACAAGGGAAAAGATGATTTGTCAGAGTTATTATTTGGATTTTAAACATCACTTTGAGACTCAAATGCTGAAGAATAGGTTTCAATCCACTGCTCTATAAGGGGAAGGTGAAAACTTGAAGTGGGTCAATGTGACTGTTACCTTACAGAGAATATTGTCATTCTGGACTCTTCCTGTCTATTCTTTTGCTTCCTGACCATGGGATGACCAGTGTCTTCTAATATGTGTCATCACCACGATGCTGTGTTTCTCCATAGACCCCAAAGAAAAAGTGTCAACAAACCATGAGTTGAAACATCCATTAATAAACCAAAACTAAGCTTATTTCTAAGTTGATGATCTTAGGTAGTTTATCATATAATAGAAAGATAATCTTAAATAACAGAAAAATCTGAATGAATAAGGATTAAAATAACAAATTAAAATTGAACTACAATAATAGTAGTAGGCTTGAGACCAGGAAGAACAGAAATTTTGATTTCATAAAATATCATCAGACATATTACATTTATATCAACTTTCATTTTAAACAGTAGAATTTGGAAATTCTGGTACAATGACTCTTTTGATAAAGGCATCTGTTGCCAAGACCAGTGACATAGTTTTGTTCTTGGGACCTATATGCTAGGAGTAAGGGGGAAGACAAACACAGGCTGTTCAACCCAAACTTTCAGAAGCCCGTGACTTGTCCACAGTGTATTTGTTTTGTATGAATCAAACGTGAATGAATGATACAGATAAGAGGTCTTGTTTCTCAGTAAAAGGCAACTCCTGGGGTAAGGGTGACTTGATTTGAATGTCCTCCACAGGCTCTTGCTTTGAATGCATATTGCCTGGTAGGTAATTCCACACTTGGAAGCTATCCAATCCTTAGAAGAAATAGCCTGGTTGCTGGAATTAATTCATTAGAGGCAGGCCTTTGAGGCGTACACTCTTTCTCTGGGTTTCTTCATTTCTCTGCTCCCCCATGATAAAAAAAAAAAAAAACAAAAAAAACAAAACACATTTTAGATATCAGATTTCTGTCTCAAAAGAATGCCTTTCTTCACTATTCTGAATTGAGAACGTCAAAGGCCATGAGGCATCATAAATCTTTCCTCTCGTAAGTTGTTCCTGTCAGGTACTTTGCCACAGTGATGCAGAAATAACAAATGTTCACATAATGCAGACAAATTCTTGGCATGGTTGGCTAGTAATTTCGATTCTCAACATACAGAGTTACTGGCAGTATGAACTTGATGCTAATCAATCACTAAAAATTGATCATTGGTCTGAATATCAAAGAAATATTGGAGAAGCTTTTGATTTCCTCTGCCTATTGTTTCATCTAAATAAAGTATATTTGATGTAACTTACTGGAAATTTTCAATTATAAGCTCACAGCTGGGGTATTTTGAAAATAATGTGGAATTAGACAGTGCTGTTATTTCTCAATGGAAGAAAACTTTTGAATACTTAAGAAGTTTTGACCTCAAAACAATGAAATGTATATATATATATATATATATATATATATATATATATATATATATAATCATAACAAAGGTCAAATCATCATCATCATCACCATCATCATCATCACCACCAATATTAGCATCAGTGTCAAGTCCTCCCTCCTACCATTATCCTATTGATAAGGAACTCTGTGAAGAATAACTCTATCACAAGACTCTTCCTTTCAGTTTTCTCAGTTTATTGAATTTTGTAACCATAGACTCAATCTTTGCAACACTAATTTCTTTTCTAGTTCCTTTCTACCCTAGCACCTCCACACCACCGTAATCTTGACAAAATTTTATTTGCAATATGCAAAGCTTTGAATATAACCCAGGTTTTATATAGTCCCTCTAGTCATTCTGTCACAGGGCAATTTTAATCATTAAAGTTCTAGGAAGAAGGCCAAAAGAAGATTACTAAGAGGCAGACCCCAACAGTATTGGAGTTTGCTTCTGGAAGAGTATGCAGGTTTCATGTGATTTGGTGCAAGGAACTATTTGAAAACACTTTAAATTACATAGCTCTCTCCCCAGTGGCAGTTTCTTATAAATGTGTTATGAATTAAAAAATCAGGTATGGATATCACGGAAAATTTTTCCTCTACATCTGTGATTAATTCTTACTAAAGTCATCACAATGCGATCCTATGAGAGACATTTGATGTCCAAGTGCCTTTTTAAGAGACATTTCGGTCTTTACTCTTCAATCAAGATCCTCTTTTTCAAATTTCACAATAAATAGACTCAATCTATAAAACACCTTGAAATTACTCTGAAATTCAAAGCCTTATGAAATCAAAGATATCTCAAGTATGTTCATTCTATCAATAATTTTGATCATTCTCTGAAATATAACTCGGGGCCCTTAAGATGATAAAATTGGTTCATTTATCTTGAGGCTAGGAAATTAATGAGGTGATACTTGGCCAAGCAATTTCAATTCAGAGGCAGAGCCTAACGGTGTGATTCATAATTGCCATTATTGCTGCTTGTTGCATTTACCTTTCTAAGAACGATGAATCTCGTTTTAATTTACTATAGTTGCATTTAACTGTATTGCTGGGCTGAATCACTGAGACAGATATTACCATATCATCCACATATCATTGAAGCCTTGCTATTTTATTGATCACAGAATGGTATAATTCTAAATGCTTTTAACAATTTTCATGTGGAATCACTCCATAATTAATTTTTATTGGTTGCAGTTATTGAGACAATATGGCAGTCACAATATTAAAATCTTTAAAGTCTAAATTTCTTTTATTTTGAAAGCAACCCCATATGCTGGGGGTTATATTCAAGGGTTATATTAATTAATGATAACACCAGAATTTATTATTTTTTATTGGTTGTTTTATTTACATTTCAAATACAATCCTCCATTCCTGGTTTCCCCCCTGCAAACCTCCTATCCCATTTCTCCACTGCTTTTATGAGGGTGCTCCCCCACCCACCCACCCACCCATTCCAGCATCACTGCCATAGCATTCCCCTACACTGGGGCATCAAGGTTCCAAAGGGCCAAGGGCCTCTCCTTCCACTGATGCCAGAAAGGCCATCCTCTGCTACATGTGTATCTGGAGTCGTGGGTTCCTCCATGTGTATTCATTGGTTGTTGGTTTAGTTCGTGGGAGCTCTGGGGGATCTGATTATTGGATCTTGTTGTTCTACCTATAGGGTTGCAATCCCCCTCAGCTCCTCAGTCAACTCTTCCCTTGAGATCCCCATGCTCAGTCCCATGGTTAGCTGAGCGCATCCGCACATATATTGGTCAGCATCTAGAAGAGTTTCTTGGGGGACTGCTATACCAGGCTCCTGTCAGCAAGTGCTTCTTGGCATCAGCAATAGTGTTTGTGATTAGTATCTGCAGATGGGATGGATCTCTAGGTTGGGCAGTCTCTAGATAGCCTTCTTTTTTAATTGTATGCCATTAAGATAAAATATATTATATTTGCTTAAGATTTGTATATAAATATAGATAAGACACCGAAATAATTCTTATAGTAGGTGCTTGTTAAATGCTTTTGATGTTGACAAACCTTACCATGAACATTTATGAATATATGCCTATGTGGATGTGATATATTTTGTAATTTTTCCTGAAAGTATATATCATATATTTTCATATGTACATCAAAAACCTACCCAAATACCACTCTTACGAGCCTTCGATTTATGCTTAACTAATTACACTCTTGTTGCTCATGTTACAGCCTTGCTGAATACAGTCGTTGCTATTTCTTCTTTTCATCTTTCAATATAAAGTAGAATAGTCTTTACTCAATACAATATGGCATATTTGTGCAGATATTTTTTCATACTGAAGAAATCACTCAATTATTTAACTTTTTACAGCAAATAAGCAAGGAAAACCTTAAACAATATATATGAACAACAATATCAACCAACCAGATACCCTCGAGCTCCCAAAGACTAAACCACCAACCAAAGAGTACACATGGAGGGACCCATGGCTCCAGCTGCATAGGTAGCAGAGGGTGGCCTGTTTGGCATTAATGGGAGAAGAAGCCCTTGGTTCTGTGAAGGCTTGATGTCCTAGTGTATGGGAATGTGAGGGTGGGGTGGTGAGAGTGGGTGGGTGGGTAGGGAAACACCCTCATAGAAGCAGGAGGAGGAGAGTGGGATAGAGGGTTTCCAGTGGGGTGGGGGGGAACCTGGAAAAGAGATATATTTGAAATGTAAATAAAGAAAATATCCAATAAAATATATGTGCATTATTCAATGGCAAAAGCAGACATTTTGTTTATATAGAACTCATGCAATTTGAGTAAATACCAATGCTGTGCACATGCCCATAAAAATGTAAGGAGTAGTGAATTGACCACATCTGAAAACAAAACAAGGGGGGGGGGAACTACTTTCCTACTAATATGAAGAAGCAAAATGCCCAAGGAATGTATATTGGCATTATGAAGCTAGAAATCAATTCAATACTACCTTTATTAGGAAGATATCATGGAGGTGTGTGAAAAAGTACAGTTGTATCATCAAAGCCCTTTTTCTTAAGGAAGAAGAACCTACTGTCTTCAGTAATGTTGTCACTGGTTAGTTATCCAGGCTCTACTGGATTTTTCAGCCTTAACAGATGACTCTAGACAAAGACAGGGGATCATAAAGGAAAAATAGAGATATTTCACTTCTCAAGTTATGAACTACTTATCCAAAAGACCAGAGTATGCTTCTCAGCATGTGCATTCTGTGGCTGACAATGTCATGCAGCTCCAGCTCTAGGAGAATGTGACACCCCACAGCTTCTATGTACACCTGCACTCCTGTGCATATACATCCCCAGCACATGTGCATAATCTGCAATAACAAAAAATAAATCTTGGAGAAAGAAAGTGAAAATCAATTCCAAGACAAAAAGACATCAATGTGAGTAGAAGAATATCAAAAACCATAGAAGGCTTATGCTAACAAAGGCCAGAAAACTATCAAAGAAACTCCTGATTTCGATCTGCCTGGTTTCTCTGCTGGAGCTCTCTTCACGCACAGTAACATACAGACAATCAGGATTGACAGTATCTAGTTTATTGCAATGCCTCTAATTGAACTGCGCAGACTTGAAATACAGTGCAGGAACATAAATGACTAATGTCCTTGCTCTGGTAAGAAGTGACATTCATGTTTATCTTTAAGCTTCACTGGCACAACAACATTCAATGTCCATTGATCCTCTGACTCTCAGAATCTCTTTAAAAGCACAATATCACATGCAAGCAGTGAAGTTATAATCATACAATGTAAAAGAAAAAGATACAAATATGGAAGGTATTTTGATAAACTTAGGACCATAAACTTAGGACCAAACTATTTGACTGCACATTTTTTTTGACCCTCTATAAATCAGAAATTGGAGAAAACTTCTACTCACAAGAATGATATTATTTTGTCATGGATTAGTAAGGTAAAAAGAATTATTTTTGTGAGACAGGCACTACAACTGTGTACAAAGTTTCAGTATATCTGAATAAGTATAAATTCTGAGTGATTTCTAACTCTCCATACATTTCACTGAGGGGTTTTCCATGTGCACAAAACTGTGGGTGGGGCTTTATTGCCTCTATCAGCAACATCAAAGATAATTTTCCTACTTCAGATTCTCTTCTGGTTTATCATCTGCATCCTTCTGTCTTATTTATCATTTTTTATTTCCCAGAAAGAACGAAGAAACACTATCTGGCATCTGAATACTAAAAGCCTATGTTTTTGTTTTGTTTTTTGTTTTTTTTTATTTCCAATTGTGCTGATGTGTTCCTCAGTACTCAAGTTTTTCTTCTAAAAGTGTTATAACTAAAGTGAAAAATGAGACTTCATTGCGGGAAACATTAAAATAGTTTCTCCTGCAAATCAGAGAATCATAAAATCAGAGATCTTGTTATTCCAGAGCCAGGAAGGAGAAATGCACTGGGAAGTCTGAATATTCCACTCGGCTGTTTCGAATCAGACTTGAGCCTCAAACTCTAAGGTGTGCTAAAGGAACACATTTGAAGTTTTATCGTCACTTAGACCATATTGACCTTAAACCTCGGGGAACAGTGCTAGCTAAAAATGAAACCTTTAAAAGATACCAAGGCATAGCAGATACACAAAGACAGGCTAATCAAGCTCCCAGACTGAAAAGAGTTACAGCCTAGGCAGAGACTTCAGATAATAAACACTTGAAAATGAATGAGGAATGTACTCATACAAGGTTCCAAAATGAAATATTTCCAAATGAATGTTTAAGTTTGGGTACCATATGATAAGATTTGTAATACTTTTGAATTAGCTTACAAAGCACAAGGTAATAAAAAAAACAAACAAAATGGGAATGAAAATTGACTACCCACAAAAGCATTTCATATTCTGAGTCTTCTTACTTGATGAATGTATTTCTTCCATTAATTTGTTTATTCACTTTATGTCCCAATCATAGGGCACGCTCCCTCCTCTATTCCTGGTCCCACGCATTTCTTTTTATTTTCCAATTTTACTTAGGTATTTACTTTATTTACATTTTAAATGCTAT
>NC_034596.1:87773935-87794590 GCF_900095145.1 Mus pahari | reverse complement strand
AGCCTTAGACCATGGTGGTCTCATAGGATGCATGGGGAAATTTCAATATTTTTGAATCTGTTGAGACCTGTTTTGTGACCAATTATATGGTCAGTTTTGGAGAAGGTACCATGAGGTGCTGAGAAGAAGGAATATCTTTTTGTTTTAGGATAAAATGTTCTGTAGATATCTGTTAAATCCATTTGTTTCATAACTTCTGTTAGTTTCATTTTGTCTCTGTTTAGTTTCTGTTTCCAGGATCTGTCCATTGATAAGAGTGGGGTGTTGAAGTCTCCCACTATTATTGTGTGAGGAGCAATGCGTACTTTAAGCTAAAGTTTCTTTAATGAATGTGGTTGCCCTTGCATTTGGAGCATGGATATTCAGGATTGAGAGTTCATCTTGGATGATTTTACCTTTGATGATTTGATGTGCCCCTCCTTGTCTTTTTTGATAACTTTGGGTTGGAAGTCGAGTTTATTCGATATTAGAATGGCTACTCAAGCTTGTTTTTTCAGACCGTTTGCTTGAAAATTTTTTTCCCAGCCTTTTGCTCTGAGGTAGTGTCTGTCTTTTTCCCTGAGATGAGTTTCCTGTAAGNAGCAAAATGTTGGGTCCTGTTTGTGGAGACAATCTGTTAGTCTATGCCTTTTTATTGGGGAATTGAGTCCATTGATATTAAGAGATATTAAGGAAAAGTAATTGTTGCTTCTGATCATTTTTGTTGTTAGAGTTGGCATCCTATTCTTGTTGCTGTCTTCTTTTAGGTTTCTTGAAGGATTACTTTCTTGCTTTTCTAGGGCATGATTTCCCTCTTTGTACTGGTGTTTTTCCTTTATTAGCCTTTGAAGGGCTGTTTTCGTTGGAAGATATTATGTGAATTTGGTTTTTTCATGGAATACTTTGGTTTCTCCATCTATGGTAATTGAGAGTTTAGCTGGGTGTAGTAGCCTGGGCTGGCATTTGTGTTCTCTTAGGGTCTGTATAACATCTGTCCAGGATCTTCTGGCTTTCATAGGCTCTGGTAAGAAGTCTGGAGTAATTCTAATAGACCTGCCTTTGCATGCTACTTGACCTTTTTCCCTTACTGCATTTAATATTCTGTCTTTACTTAGTGCATTTGTTGTTCTGATTATTATGTGTCAGAANGAATTTNTTTTNTGGTTCAGACTATTTGGAGTTCTGTAGGCTTCTTGAATGTTTATGGGCATCTCTTTCTTTAGGTATGGGAAGCTTTCTTCTATAATTTTGTTGAAGATATTTGCTAGCCCTTTAAGCTGATAATCTTCATTCTCATCTACTCCTATTATCCGTAGGTTTGGTCTTCTCACTCTGTCCTGGATTTCCTGGATGTTTTGAGTTAAGATCTTTTTGCACTTTGCATTTTCTTTGATTGTTGTATCCATGTTCCCTATGGAATCTTCTGCACCTGAGATTTTCTCTTCCATCTCTTGTATTCTGTATGCTGATGCTTACATCTATGGTTCCTGATTTCTTTCCTAGGGTTTCTATCTCCAGAGTTGTCTCCCTTTGAGTTTTCTTTATTGTTTCTACTTCCATTTTTAGATCCTGGATGGTTTTGTTCAATTCCATCTCCTGTTTGGTAGCATTTCCTGTAGCTCTTTAAGGGATTTTTGTGTTTCCAATTTAAAGTCTTCTATCTGTTTACCTGTGATTTCCAGTATTTCCCTCTTAAAGTCCTCCATCATCATCCTGACAAATGACTTTAGATCCATGTCTTGCTTTTCTGATGTGATGGTGTATCCATGACTTGCTATGGTGGGAGAGTTTGGTTCTGATGATACCAAGTAACCTTGGTTTCTGTTGCTTCTGTTCTTACACTTGCCTCCTGCCTGATTATCTCTAGTGCTTGCTGCCCTCAATATTTCTGATTGGAGCCTTCCTATAATCCCAGTTGATTCAGGACTTCTCAGAGTCCAGATTTCTCTGTGATTCTTTGATTGGGGACTCCTGTGAACCTGAGATTCTGGGAGTGTCTGAGTTCTTGGCAGTCAAGCTCCTCTGAGACACTCAAACACTAGTGTGACCAAGCTCCTGTTATCCTGGAATCCTGTTTTCCTAAGATCCTGAGTGTGTTACAGTGCATGCAAGTGGTGTCTCCTTTGAGGGCCATGGAGTTGTCTGGTCTGTTCGAAACCAAGGTAAACTAGAACTGATTAAAAGGAACCTGAGACTCTAGTCAGGAAAGGTTCTGGTGTCCTTGTTCCTGCAGTCACAGGCCCATCACTATTGGATTGGAGCAGCTGTTGTGTTCCACTCACCAGTGATCACTTGGGCAGACAGCCAGGGACCGTGGGGGTGTCTGCCGAATCTGTACCCTAGGTGACCCGCTGCTGGCACAGACCAAAAAGAGCTTGTGCCCCTAGTCAGGCTGGTTCTCTGCTGCCCTCGTGCTGTCTCAGGTCCTGTGCGCAATTGGATTGGAGCAGATGTTGTGTTACACTCACCAGTGGTCCTAAGATCACTTGGGCAGTCCGCTAGGGACCGTGGGGGTGTCTGCAGAACCTGCGCCCTCCACACATTTCTAATTGCATAAGAATAAATATCCCTGAGGGCTAGTGAGATGGCTCAGTGGGTAAGAGCACCTGACTGCTCTTCTGAAGGTGCGGAGTTCAAATCCCAGCAACCACATCGTGGCTCACAACCATCTGTAACAAGATCTGATGCCCTCTTCTGGAGTGTCTGAAGACAGCTACAGTGTATAATAAATAAATAAATCTTTAAAAAAAAAAGAATAAATATCCTTGAAAGTAAATCAAGATATTATAAATGATGAAAAGTAATAGCCTGTAGCAATATAGATGAAAAAGTTGGTGTTTAAGACTCCAGGATGTGTACAATTAAAAATTTTTATTATCAGTAGAACAATTTTACTTCTAAACATGTTTATATGTAACATAAATTAGTGAATATATTTTCTTAGAGATCCATCCAAGAATGTCTTCACTGTAACACAGGACAAGGAATAGCTCAACCTTTCATCAACAGGATACCAGAAAAAAGTTGTTGTATATTTATTATAATAGATTATACTATAGTTAAACAAACTTTCAATATATAAAGTATCCTAGATATTCTGTGGGATTAAAATATCCAAGCAAATATTGCATACTGAAAATTCTATTTATAGACAAATAGAATTATCATTTATTAATGAAATAATAATATGCTATTTTTGTAGTGTAAATGGTTATTCAGTGAAAAGAAAGAACACAGAAAAGTGTATCTAGATACTCATGTGCTTATCTTCACAGTGATGTAATGACACTAATGTAAAGAAATTCAAAATGAAACAAAGCACATCAAAACAGAAACAACAGCATGAAAACCCACCATATGCCACCAAGTGGAATTTTTTTCATTTTGGTATTTATTCATATTCAAATTATTAAAACTTCAGTGATAGCATATTCTTAGGCTGAAATAAAATATCACAGAAGTCTACATTCCTATAAGTTAGTGAAACTCCAAGCACATTCAAAAGAAAGCAAGAGAGAAAGAGAGCAGCTTTAAACTGCTAGGCATCCCTGGTCAACAATCAAGATCAGTGGTACTTGATGGAAAAATCAAGGCGGTTGTTGTTGTTTTTGTTGTTGTTGTTGTTGTTGTTGTTGTTTTAGCCACCTGATGGACCTTTCTGCTTTAATCTTTTCTATGGCATAAGTAGATTGTTTTTGCCAATGTTAAATATAATATATACACACATATAAACATCAAATGCTGATGTCAAGAATTATACCTTGAGAATCAAATAGGATGTACTCATTTATTTACTTTTATTTAGCAGATAGAAATTTAGGAGAGGGTGTCACTAAGCTTAGAACGCAACTTGACTGGGTTATAAAATAGCTATGGAGTAACCTTGAGTGTGGAGGTGGCAATGGTTCCAGAAGAAACTCTGGCATGCTTGCAGGAACAAAAGAAAACCTTGTGGGGATAAGTGGATCCCTTTTCTAGGAACATGGAAGATGCTTCTGGCATGTTGGACATCTCATCTCTATATGCTTGCTACAGTTTGAACTATAAAACTTTCAACAGCAGTGTCGAGTTTCTCCGATGATTTGGACCTCAGACCAAGTATAACACCCTCAGTCTTCCATATGAACTTTCAGACCGCAGAGGTATATGACCAGAGTACCAGGTTCTGACCCTCGTGGATATCCTGCCATGTAGACTTTTAATGAATTCTCCCAGTGAGTCATCTTTCCTTCATCTGTAGGTATGGTCAGTTTGCTGGGCCTGTTCAGAGAATTTTGACTGATTGAGAAGATGTAGTCCTATTTTGGTCAGATGGCATTAGAGAGAAGAGCAGAGTGAAGCCCTCAAGGCTTTGTGTAAGCTGTCTGTTCTCAGATGCTGCTTCAGCCTTAAGCAAAACAATGATCCAATCGGATCTGCAACTTACATTTGGCTTACTGAGAGGGATGTAAATAGTCTCTTACATATAAGGAAGGGAACAACTGGGAGAAAATTAAAGAAACCAAACACTTGAGTGATGAAGTCATTAGATCACTGGCAGAAGGAACTTAAAGGAGGAAATGATCACAAATACCACAAACAAATATGAAAAGTTACAAATGCAAATACCAGAAAGAGAAAATATATACTGGAATCAGGGAATTTTGAAACAGGATATATGAAACAAGAAAACAAGTAAGATATTGTCCTATTTGCTGGTTAATCAACTACTGTTTAATTTTTCAGAGATTAAATCTTTGACTGTCCTATGAAGAAAGTGTGACTCTCAGTGCTAAAGGCATAAGAAGCTGAAATCCCTTAGGTGAAGTTATACAGTATGGCATGGCAGTATAAGTTGTCTTTACCTTACCTGTCCACACTGGTTGCTTAATACCACCTTTTTCATGTATAACAACTGTCTCCAAACACATCCTAGTATCAGATGTGAAATCCCTGACATTATAGCAGAGAGGATATAATACAAGACAGGAGTCAGCTCTGTAATATATAAATATGAAATATAACTTCTAATCTCCTAACCTTCCCCATTGAAAGCAAAATATAATAGTAGGAATAAAATAGACTAAATTGGATTTTTAAAAATTTATTTATTTTTATTCTCTAATTCTTTTTAACAGTCCAGACTTCATCCTCCTCTCAGTCTGCCCCCCCTAAACGGCTCTCCATCCCATACCTCCTCCCTGTCATCTCTAAGAGGAGGTCCCCACCCCACCCCACCAGATCTCCCCACTGCCTGGGGCCTCTCTTGAGGTTAGATGAATCTTCTCTCACTGAGGCCAGACCAGGCAACCATCTGCTGTATACATGTCAGGAGCCTCATATCAGCTAGTGTATGCTGCCTAGTTGGTGGTTCAGTGTCTGAGAGATCAAGGAGGTACAGGTCATTTGAGACTGCTGGTCTTCCCATGGGGCCACCCTCTTCTTCAGCTTCTTACAGTTTTTCCCACTCCAATCACAGGGGTCCCCAGTTTCTGTCTATTGATTGTTTGCTAGTAACTGCATCTGACTATTTGAGCTCCTTGTTGGGCCTCTCAGAGGGTAGCCATGCTAGGTTCCTCTCTGCAAGCACACCACAGCATCAGTAACAGTGCCAAGGTCCTAAGCCTCCCTTTGAGCTGGATCCCAATTTGGGCCTGTCAGTGGACCTCCTTTCTCTCATGCTCTTCTCCATTTTTGTCCCTGCAGTTTCTTCAGACAGGAACAATTCTGGGTCAGAGCTTTTGACTGTGGGATGGCAACCCCATCCCTTCACTTGATGCTCTGTCTTTCTCCTGGAGGTGGACTCTACAAGTTTCCCCTCCCCACTGGAGAATACTTCATCCAAATCCCAACACAAGTCTTCAAAGGTATGAAAAGAGAAATTCTCAAATTCATCTGGAAAGGACAAAATTCCCAGAATAGTGAAAACAATTCTTACCAATAAAAGAACTGCTGGGGGAAATCACTATCCCTGACCTTAAGTAATAGTGATAAAAACAGCATGGTATTGCTACAGACCCAGATGGGTTGATCAGTGGAATAGAATTGAAGACCCAGAAATAAAACCACACACTTATTAACACTTGATCTTTGACAAAGAAGCCAAAATTATACAATGGAAAAAAAGAAAGCATCTTCAATAAATGGTGCTCGTCTAACTGTTGGTCTGTATGTAGAAAAATGAAAATAGATACATATTTGTCAATTTGCACAAAGCTCAAATTCAACTGGATAGAGAACCTCAATATAAAACCAGATACACTGAATCTAATAGAAGAGAAAGTGAGAAAGAGCCTCCAACTCATTGACACAAGGGAAATCTTTCTAAACAAAACTCCAATGGCTCAGGCTCTAAGATCAAGAATTGATAAATGGGATCTCATAAAACTAAAAAGCTTTTGAATTGGATTTTTTAAGTAGTACTCACCCATAAGAGATAAAATGCTCTTTTTAAATATCAAAATAATAGTAAGCAAGAGTTTTCGTTTGAGTCAGTTTAGGATTTGAGATTTTAAGCCACTTCAAGGTATTAGCAAACTTTGATTGAACTGAAAAACACAGGTAATGAACTGTGTTATGTCTGGTTCAACTTGTAATGGCAATAAAAACAGATATTGGAAAAATGGTACAAAAAAATGAAAGTTGCATTCATATCTAAAACATCATGAAAACAGTAGAGGATTTTTATTGTTGGTATTTTCACATTGACTTTTTTGGGTGAGAAGAGAGGATGTGGTGTCCTAGTTAGTGTTACTATTGCTGTGTTGAACCATCATGATCAAAAGCAACTTGAGGAGGAAAGAGTTTATTCCACTTACATTTCCACATCACTATTCACCATCAAAGAAAGTCAGGACAGGAGCACAAACAAGGCAGGAACCTGGAGCCGGCAGCTGATGCAGAGACCATGGAGGGATGCTGCTTATTGGCTTGCTCATCTTGTTTCCCTACAGCACCCAAGGCCAAGAAGCCCAGATATGGCCTCACCTACAATAAGCTGTACCCTCCCACATCAATCACTAGTTAAGAAAAATGGCCTACAGGCTTGACTACAAATTAACTTTATGGACACATTTTCTCAGTTGTGGTTCTCATCTCTCAAATGACTAACCTGTATCAAGTTCGCAGAAGGAAGCAGTTTATTGATATGCAGAAGGGGATGTACTTGGATACATGGCAGTCATATAGTTTTTCTTTCTTTTATTTTTCCCGTTTTCATTGGATATTTTATTCATTTATATTTCAAATGTTATCCCTTTCCCTTGTTTCCCTTCTGTAAACCCCCTATCCCATCTTCCCTCCCCTAGCTGCTGTGAGGGTGCTCACACAACCACCCACCCACTCCCATCTCCCCACCCTGGCATTCCCCTACAAGAAGTGGAGCCTTCATAGGACCAAGGGCCTTTCCTCCCATCGATGTCCAACAAGGCCATCCTCTGCTATATATGTGGCTGGATTTCTTCTACATGAGAAAGTTTATGAAATTAAAGATAGACAGTTTAAAAAGAAAGGATAGAGAAAGTTTTAATGAAACAAAGACAGAAAGACAACGTTGAGATTCAGAATTTAGGAACATTGTTTATGGAGAGGTCATAATTGACATCTGGGTACTACGTATAGTCATCAACTAATAGTCATTAATCTTATTAGATCAGAGAATCAAATACTGTGGTGACTCAAAGATAAATGAGCCTTGGCCTCTTGTATTGCTGAACCCGCATTCTAATCTGGACCATGATTCACTCTAAGTGCCAAATGATAAGTGCATCTCAGATAGGTTTTTTTTTTTTTTGGGGGGGGGGGTTGATAGTCGTGACCTTGGTGAAGAAAGGCTTAGCGAAGGAAATTAGACTTTACCTACATCATAAAAATATATGGAATAAATAATCTACCAGAAGGTATATAATATTTTATTAGTTTGAAAACACTTTATTTAGGCATTACCTCGTTTCTTGATCACAGCTGAGGAACTGAGCAGGAAAATGTGTGTTTAAATTTTAGAAGAGCATATATTTTGGTATAGAAAGGAGTCCATGTTTTGAGAATAAGGACCAGGCCATACATTAAGTAAATGTGTTGGTTTTAGTAGTAATTTAGAAATGCCAATTGATAATTTAGACTATTCATTAAAGTATACAATTCCAATCATTATTTTTATAAATAAACATAAATTTGGTTACTGGAGTACATACACTGAAGGTTTATAAACGATCCTTTATAGACTCCCTTTTGTCCTCACATAAGTACTGTATGGTTTTGCCTACCTACCCTCAAGCAAATAGAGCACATGGTGTATCACACGTGAAAATCCCAACCTCCTGTGTATCTCATTTTCAGAACTCACATATAATAGAGGACTACAGAGTTCTCTTTCAGTCAATTGCTTTAGTTTCTTAAAAGAAAATGCAAACTTTAGCTGTTTGCTCAAGGAATTAAATAGATACCAGAGCTATAAATACTTGACAATAGATTTATGACGCATCTGTTTCCTTTAAATAGATTACTTTGATTTGTGGGAAAGTAATGATAATGACTCCTCAAATCACACTGTGGAAAGAGTTTCAAGTCATTCTCAGGATAACAGTTCAGTGACAGAGGATTTAGCCTGACCCAGACCACTGCATTCAAATTTAGTGCCCTAAACACTAACAGTAAAACAGTTTGAATTTATTAAGGACAATACAATAGCATTAATCTATTCTAAGTGACCCCTTCAAATAGAAAAAAAAAAACTATATAGTTATAATTCAAAGGAAATATTTATATAGTCTTCTACAATTTATTCCCTTTATTTTTTCAGAAAAAAAAAAAGGCGAAAGTCAGGTATTTATTTGTATTGACTAAGTTAAAAGTGAGCAACTACCCACACAGCCAATCATATGCAAGATAGTGAAGAGATTAATTCTAATACTGAGGTAAGAAGCATTCGACCCTGATTTTCTTAATCTATTTTTATATTTCACGTGCAAAGGTATACCTTAACCACCCCAAGATGTTCCTAATAATCATATTGATAATCCAGAAAACATGGTGCTTCATTCATGTGTTTGGAATTGTAAAAACCATGAATGATGTTCCAGGACTACAAAAGACAAAGTTAGCTTTTAATTCCACAGGAGAAAGCAAGGAAGCCATGTTAGGTGTACTCACTAAATTCCGGGCTACACATAGAAGTTGTTATTGTCTTTCTCTTATGAAATGGACAGTGAGAAGTGATTTGAATTAAATAAAGAAAAGAAGTATATACAAAATTCCGTACTGAAGTTATTGAAAATGTAAGAGTTTATGCACTACACAATATTGAAGTATCTCCTCCATGTTTCAGAATAAAGCAGTTTCTAGAATTCTCTATCTTTAACATTAATTTTGAAACATTAATTTAGTGATGTCAAGTGTACAATAATTTAAAAATATTTCTCTGTTCAGCCTTTGAATAAATATTTTATTTTCAATGGAGAAGTTCAAGACTGAAATCACATGATCATTTCTATAGATGTGAAAAAAAAAAAAAAAAAAAGACCTATTTTCAACTTTCAAAGTAACCCCCAGTCCTACTGGCTAGAAACTAAATGTTTTATTTTTCAGGACAAATGGTGCTATTTGGATTTATATGAAAGTATGATGTGTCAATAGCTGCTTTGCACTTTGCCTATTTAACTCAGTTTAATCACTTCTGGGAACTCAGAGCCTTTAAATCACTTAATGCGATTGTCCATGCTAAGACTTTTGCAGTTCAATAGCATGAAGTATTGTTTTGATCGATGAGTCAGTAAAGGTGTTAGAAATTGGGATGAAGGGAGATTAACTTTTGCATTTATAAAATGAGAAGCTCTCTGACTCAGGGAAAGGAAAATTTAACAAAACAGAATGAGATACTATTTATAAATTGATTTCCAAGACCTGGTTTTGTAGTCTTTTATCATAGAAAATTAGTGGTAAAGTTAGTATAAGATTCATCCTTTTTGAAAAGCCATGTGGAATGAATGGTAAATGTAATAAATAAATTATGAAGCTATCTGTAAAAATGTGTAGTTCTAGTACATTTTCAATTAACTTCAGATCTAATTTCTCTAAACTCATATCATTAATAATGTTAAGATTGTTCTGATTATAAACATAATACATAGCAATTCAAAAATTATAAATGAAAATAAATATGAATAAAACAAACAAAACTGGTCTACTATCTCCACTAATATCTAACCATTTGAAATATTGAGGAATCTTATCCACATCTATGGTTTGAATTTATGATATTTTATCCCTAAACAATGATGATTGCTTTTTAACAGATAGTAGTTTTCAAATTTGATGCATATACTTTATCACAAGTTCATCATTATGATACATATTGATAGTTCATATTTATTTGTATTATTTTAAAGATAAGAATCAAAATGAAATCACTAGAATGAATGTATAAGTTACATTCATTCTAGTGGTCAAATCACTAAAACATATTAATAGCATCTTGTGTATGCATGCTTGTGTAAAAACTGTTAGTGTTGTATTGTGTATACATGTTTGTGTTAAATGAAATAAAAATGAAAGTTTGATCAGAGATTACAAGCAATGAATCACCAGTCCACAGTGACTGAGAAACTGTTGTATTATATTTAGAAAAGAAGTATCAGATATTATGTCTTTGTCACTCAGCTACATTAGACATAAGATAAAGGTCAGGGGTTGGAGGTTATGTTCAGTTTATTGATAGTTATAATTTGGAGTTGGAAAGATGGCTTAGTGATTAAAAGCACTCGCTGCCCTTCTAGGAGTTCAGAGTTCACTTATCAATATTTAATTGTTCTGCTCACATTTACCCTAAACTCCAGGTCCAAGCACGTATGCACACGCACACACACATACACACACACACACACACACACACACACAAATAAATAAAGTAGTAGACTTTTATAACTTTAAGGTTATTAAACAATACTTATGTAACTCTGTGGGCTCCACACTCTCGGTCGTCTGTGACTGACAGCTAAGAAATCTCATGCAGAAAAAGCAATTGGTGAAAGCTAGAGAGCTTCTGTTTGAAGCATAAGCAACATGCATCCTAAGAAAAATTTATGCAAATGGTTATCTTGGGCTAAGCATTATGAATTATAGCAAATAATAATAATAGAAATGCTCAGAAAATTACATTTTAGATAAGAAATTAGTAAGTATTTGGGTTAAATGTCACATGTAATGGTTGGAACATATATACACAAATAATATTTGTTATTTATAATTGAAATTTAGCTACCTATCTATATTGTACCTTTTAATCCTGTTTAATCTCTAGGAGGACCATAGAGGATACAGTTCATATTAGGATGTTCATAGAGCCTGGCATTCAACAGATAGAAGTTTAAAAAAATTGTGAGTTCAACATGTCAGATGCAGTTGTAAATCCATTGGAATTAACTGTGTTTGTTTTTGGCAAAGAGCCTTCTCAAAGCCTGGGTGATGCAGTACTAGCAAGAAGGCTGTTTGGCTCCTCTGAATGTCCATGATATGTTAGGAGAAAAGTCAATGGTAATATCAGAAAGGGCTTTTGAGATGACTGAGCATATTAGATGTTAAGTAGATGAGAGATTTCCTCTCCCTCAGTTCAATCCTGAAGAGTTTGGAGATTAGTCAGTGGAGATTAGGGGCGCATGATGTGAGTTGTCATTGAACAATTTACGAATTCACAAACTTCACAAAAGTCATAACTGAGATTGAGAGAATTCTCTCAAATGAAATCAGAGTGTTGACATGCTCAGAATTATGTGAAATGGACAACTTAAAGTTACTAAAAATAGTGTACCTAAAGGATCAATATAAGTGTTATCCAATAGATTGCAGGAATTACAAAAATTAATAATTAGAAAATAGAAATAAAATATATAAGGTCTATTGTTTACAAAATCTATTTCAGTATGCATCTGTGGTGGATTTCCTATTCAGAGTTCCTTATTTTTCAAAAATAATTGCTTTCACAGTGTATGCCGTAAGTGAGGTTAACATTAGAGAAATGACTGTGTTTGCATATTAATGTTCCCTCGAGTCACGTTTCAGTCAGTTATTCTACTTTGTAAAAGAAAATCAAATGTAATTTTGTTCAATAAATGATGAGAAAAAAAAAGAGAAGCATGCTGTTTTTATATTTTGAGATAAAGCATTATTTCCAACATTACTTGAATAAATACACACACACACACACACACACACACACACACACACACACACACACACTAATCCATAGCAGATACCAGAAACAATACAATAGATATCTTTAAATTAGTTTTTCTGTGTACTAATGATGAATGAACCCAATATCCTCACAAAATCCCAGAGAAAAAAAGAATTTTTGTTTCAAATGAATAAAACATTAGAAAACACATCAGGTTAATTAGAAATCATTTTGTTTATTCTTCAATAGTTTACAAACTAAAATCCCCTGATTAAACCTGCCTCAAACACTTCCCCATCTCAGAATTCCCTAAATCTCTGTCAGTTAATACTTAACTCTTAACTGGCAATATTTCCCATATACAATCAACAGCGCCATAATGTTTGTTAATGCAAAATAAAACTACATCAAATTTTACATGATATATGATACATACATTAAGGGAAGAATGAATGTTGTCCGGATGAGCAAGAAGGAATGGCATTTTAGAAGGAAGGACCAGAAATGACAAAAGACACTATATTATTGGTGGAACTCAATGGTGGAAGTCAAAATGCCCATTTTAATTGGACTGTAGGATGTCTTGTCGGAAGACAAATCAGAGATTCAAGATGACTTAAGGCCACAAAGTAAATGGCTATTGTGCAGTGCAGCTACCCATAAATTCAATCTCAAATATAATATGCACTCTACCAAAGGTTTCAGGAGTGATATATTACTAAACTTTTTATTATTATTTATTATTATTATTATTATTATTATTATTATTATTATTATTATTATTATTATGTTGCTATTGCCAGAAGCATTAGACATTGATAACCAGTGGCCCTTTTGCCGTAGTCTGCCTATGTCTTCTTTGTTGAAAGCAATATTTTAAATGGTTACATAACTAAATAAGCACAATTGAGCACAAAATAAACTCTGTAGAAACTGCTTACTTGGACCACTTCCTTACCTGCTGGCCCCTAAGGACCAGCTTGTGACCCTTATTGAAGATGAATTACAGCAGAAAGGAGTCTGGTTTAGAGAGAGTCTCCACCACTTAATTGGCAGTGTGACCTTTGCAGCTTCCTCATTTATAAATGAGGACAAAACCACTGCCTACCTCATGAGGTTGCTTTGAAGATTAAGTGATTCAGTATATGTAAATAGCAGTCCAGATGGTGCTATATACCAAGTGCTTAGTCAACATTCATTGTTGCTATTAACATGAAGATATCAGCTAGGATGTTTAAGAAAATAATTTACCCAAGTACACTGAGTTCTTAAACTACAATACAAAAACAGTAAGACAGAATAATTGTGGATGTATTTCTGAGATAATCACCAACACAGATGAGATAGATACTAAAATTAACCAAGATATAAAAGCATGTTCAAGTTCAAATTGTGTTGACTATCCAGAAACTGTGTTGGAGGAGTCATAATCAGTCAAACTGACTTTTTTTTGTAGAAGGTAATTCTACAGTCTGTCAAATGTAGTACAATAACACCAGCTTTCTAAATCTGCACAAGGATGCCCGTGTATGATATGAGGAATTTCTCATTGAATTATGAAAGCCATAGAAATATTTGGGTTGAATTCTTTCTACGTTAATGAAGTCATATGAAAATTAAAATCTATACCATAGCAAACACACTCTTCTTTCCAAAACCATTCTGATATTAATGACGCAAATAACTAGAGGTTCATAACCTATGAAAGATGAACATATTATCTTAAAGAGTAGGTCTTCACCCATCTACTTGTTATACCAGCTATGACTCACAAAACATAGTATATTGGTTGCCATTATCTATATTCTCTAGGAAACATGAGGATGTGAAAATAATTTTATTTTCTATATACTTATTACATTTTGACCTAGAAATTTTATTTTAATTTCTATTAATTAATTTGTTTATTTATTCACTTCACATCCCAATATCTGACCCTTTCTACCCAGTCCCCCTATCACACAGCTCCTCTACCCTCTCCTTCCTTTCTCAACAATGGCATGTCCCCCTGGGTATCACACAACCTGGCACATCAAGTCACTGCAGGACTAGGCATATCCTCTCTGACTGAGACCAGCCAAATCAGCTCATTTAGGGGAACTGGATCCAGAGGCAGGCAACAAGCTCAGGGACAACCCCATCTCCAGTTGTTGAAGTACCTGCATGAGGACCAAGCTATACATGTGGTACATAGAAAGTATACCACTAGATATTGTCATATAAGTGAAACATTAATTATAAGGGAGACACAATGTAAAATGTCTTATGAAGACATTATAAAGTCTAGAGTTATCTACTTAACAAAGCAAGGTAGTAAAGCATCAATTTGAAATAGGAAGTTATAGTACAAGTTAGTTTCCTGACTGAATATATTTCCCAGTGAGAAATAGAACATGAACTCTCACACATGTATGGAAGAGGAATAACCTACTGTTTCATAGTAATCTATATAGAAAATAAAGAACATGAAACATAAAATGATTGTTTTCTCCAATATTTATATTTTAATTATTATTTATTTATTTACATCCCAAATGTATTTCCTCTCCCAGTTGACCCTCACAGAGTTCCTCCCCTACTCCCCCAACCCTGTCCTGGTATCCCTTAGATTGGTGCATCAAGTCTCTGCAGGATTAGGTGCATCCTCTCCAACAGAGGCCAGACAAGGCAGCTCTCTGCTACCCATGTGTTGCAGGCCTGGGACCAGTCCATGTATGCTCTTTGGTTGGTGCCGCAGTCTCTGAAAGCTCCCAAGAATCCAGGTTAGTTAACAATATTGGACTTCCTATAGGGCTGCCATCTCCTTTAAGGCCTTTAATCTTCCCCTAAGTCATCCACAGGAATCCCAGACCTCCATCCAATGTTTGTCTGTGTGTATCTGCATCTCTCTCAGTCAGCTTCTAGGCAGAGCCTCTCAGAGGGCTGCTATGCTAGGCTTCTGACTGCAAGAACAACACAGCATCAGTAATTGTGTGCATTTTATGCCTTAAGTATTATTAATGTGATCAATTCATGTTTTCAGTTGATCTTGTGGATGAATAACCACAGGAATTTCAAAGTTGTCATGTACAAAAGTTTTCCAAATGTGTTCCCATTCCCTGACCATTTCAGACATTATTAATCAACACTATGTTCATTTTCATATAGACCAGGGGTTCTCAACCTCTCTAATGCTGAAAACCTTTAAATACATTTTCTCTTGCTTCAATCTCAACCATAAATTATTTACTATTTCATAACTGTAATTTTGCTGAGATGTAAATATCTTTGTTTTTTGAATGTCTTAGGAGAACCATGTGGAAGAGTTTTTTGATACAGGCAATGTTTGGAAAATCTCCCATGAGAAAAGCAGTTATTATAATTAAGCAGAGTTGTTTTAACAGGTGAAGTATGTCTGCCAGGGATGATAACTGCATCAAATACAGAAGAAAACATCAAAAATTGACATTCATATAGATGGATAAAATGTACACAAAAGGCTTGTAGTCCCCTGTATTATGATTCTTTGCAAACCAAGATATATTTCTCATAGTAGTCAGTATCTTGTGTAACATCAGTATTGAATTTTGCATCATAACCTTTGTTCAGTAAGTATTGATCCCATGACTCCTTTTCTCAGAGGTAATGTAAGCTGATACTTTCCCACTCCTATTTGTTTGTCCATTATGGAACATAAAAATCAGTTTCACAGATAAAAAGCAACCAAAGAAACCTTTATGTCTGAATCAAGACAAGGTCACTGAAGCTCTAAGGACCTCTTTGCATGGATTATAACTTACCTACAAATTAAAGCTATCCTATAACCGGTGTACACTGAAAATGAACAAGTAACAGGAATATCCAGACAGAAGAATTAAGAGGGAGAAAAGCCTGAAGAGAATCTGTAACATGAAGATCTGTATGTTCTACCTCAGTCCTAGGGGAACTGCTAGAACAAGATAACAACAACAACAACAACAACAACAACAACAACAACAAAAGCTATTCTTTTTTTTTTTTTTTCAGGAAATTTGTCTTCAAGGATGCCTTCATGAGAAAAAGTAGAAATAAGCAAAGACTCACTCAGTTCTGCTCAATTAAGATCACTATTAGTTATTAGCCTTGCCTACTAAAATGCTATCAATGTAGCAGCTTAAAATACCACAGACTTGCTGTTTCATGACTTCTGTGCATCAAGAATCTACATGTGCTTATCTGAGTTGCCCAGCCAGGGTATCAGTAAGTTCTTATCAAGATATAAGCAAGAGAGAGTAGAAGCCTTGGCATCATCCCATAAGCTCAAATTTAGAACTCATCCATCCCCTTGTATTGTCTCATGTGGTTTCCATTTCTTTGATTGGTAGCTGTGGGTCAGAGGCCACTCTTGGTGCCTAATACCATGACAGTTCGTTATATTGTGAGTTTCCCAACGAGATCAACCCATAGGTCCCACTTTTATTCAAAGTTAACATAAGTGTATTTCTCTCACTTGAACTTTAGCAATGAACACAGGAAGTTTCCCACTTTCATGGACTCACATGTTAAAGTTTTGTTGCTCCAAGATACCTTTGAATCAAAACAGCTACAAGCAACATAAACACATGTAGAACAGTGTGTGGAAGTTGTGGGAATATGAGACTTTTGTTCATCTAAGACTTATCTATCACATTTATTGGAATATATTAAGTGATGAGTAAAGAGATATACACCCTCTAGTCAATGTGGGTTTAGATACTAGAGCAAAGAAGATGTAATTGCAGAAATTGTTAATAGTTTAACAATAACTCTCAGTAACTCTGAGCTGCTGTAAGTAAGACATGTTACTATTTATTGTATGCATTCTAGGCTTGGGTGAGGTCTGAGGTTAGAACTCATTTGTTCACCTTAGCATCAATCCACACACTTGTCAGTTTTCAATTTGATAATGCCTATCACATAGACATTTTCTGCACTGTTTTTCTGTTTCAATTTAGAACTTACAAAGCTGCTTCTGTGTATCTGCTCCAAGATTTAGTGTGTAGATTTCCAGGAAGAGCATTTGAATATCAAAACACATTCACATTAAATAATTCAGCTAATTAAAACCACATCAGATCATCTTTCAGCATCTAGCCCTTTGACACACTGTGCTTGTTCATTTTAATTGCCATCAAAAGACTACTTTAAGTACAATATAAGTGGGAAGAATGTGGCCTTAGAATTGTGGGCCTATTAATTTTTATGATATTAAGAAAATGGATAAGGCAAAAAGACTAAGTAAAGAAATAAAGACATTCTATGTGCTATAAAGGAAAACAGCTTCTTCACTATAGGAACCATTTTAATATGAACACAAAAAACAAAGAGTGGAAACTACAGCTTGTTTTGTGGCATCATTTGCTTGCAAGGCCTTTTTTCAGACTTTTCCTCTTAGGTAGTATCTGTCTTTGTTATTGAGGTGGACTGAAGAGAGGACCACTGAGGTTGAACTAGGGAAAGGCTAGAAGAAGCTGAGGAGGGTGACCCCATAGGATGACCAGCAGTCTCATCTAACCTGGACCCCTGAGATCTCTAAGACACTGGGCCACCAACCAGACAGCATACACTAGCTGTTATGAGGACTCTGACACATATACAGCAGAGGACTGACTGGTCTAACCTCAGTGAGAAAAGAAGCACCTAACCTTAGAGAGACTTGAGGTCTCAGGGAGTGGGGAGGTTTGGTGGAGTTTGGTTGGGCTGTTGGGGACATCCTTTTGTAGATGGAGGAGGAGGAACAGGATGAGGAACAGTTGGAGAGCAGACCAGGATGAAGTTAACAACTGGGATGTAAAAAAAGAAGTTTTAATATCATCATCATCATCATCATCATCATCATCATCATCATCATCATCATCATCAGAAAAGAAATTCTCCATATACCAACACCATCTTTTGTAACTGTTCATGTGTTGGAGATAGGGCTGAAAAGGGGTCAGGAGAAAGAGTCGAGTACATTTGAAACCCTGAAGAATATCACAGCCTGGGGACCTTTTTAATGGCAACAAATCACAATGTTAGAAACAAAATCCTAAGTCAAGGGAATGTATGAGTTACTACAGTGATAGTGCAAAATTATTGTGTTTTACTACATGGTGGACCTAAATGCACTTTATGGTTTTTTTTATTTTAAAGTGGTTAATTCTCACAAAATTCCAGTAGTTTGTGCAGAATGACCCACAACCTCAATCAAACCCAATCCTTATTCTCTATCTAGAAACCTAATCTGAAAACAACTTCTCAGTTCAATTATCCAGGCATTAAACATCAATAATTTCAGGGTCTCTACCCAGGAGCAGTATCAGGGCCTGAACCAGTAAGAGGGCCATCTTTGCTCCTGTGCACTGCCAGGGAGAGGGCAGCCTGCAGAAGCCACACAGCTTCTGGGAAAGATACCATTTCTGGCTCCAGTCACCCAGCACCTTTTCCACTTGGGAGGAATCTCAAGGCCTGAGCTGGCAAGAGAGCCATCTTTGCTCCGGTTCACTTAGGCTCCAGTGTGGACTGCAGTAAGGACACTTCGGGACAGACAGAAGCAACCTAACTACTGGGATAGACCCTGTTTCGGGCTTCAAAAATTTGGGCACCTTCCTCGCCGGAGGAAAGGTGAACACCTGTGAGGGCTCTGTCTGCCAGAGCAGGTGAGAGAGTCATATTGTGTCCAGGGTCCCTCAGTGGCTAGTCTGTGCAGGTGAGTGAATAAACTGCAGAGGCAACACATCTTCTGGGACAGGCCCTGTTTTGGGCCAACATCTTCAGCTAGGAGGCAGATCTGAATGCCAGCCCTCTGTGCACCTTCCCTGCTAGAGGAGAATAATCTGACCACTGAGACTCAGGAGAGAGCTGGACTTCCAGGACTGCTGACAGAGACTAACAAAATCACAGGAGGAACAAGCTCCAACCAGAGACAACTATAAAAACTAAATCCAGAGATCACCAGATGGCAAAAGGCAAATGTAGGAATCTTACTAACAGAAACCAAGACCACTCACCATCATCAGAACTTAACACTCCCACCTCAGTCAGTCCTGAATAACCCAACACACCTGAAAAGCAAGAATCAGATTTAAAAGTATACCTCATTATGCTGGCAGAGGACTTTAAGAAGGGTATTAAAGAAATGCAGGAGAACACTGCTAAAGAGATACAAGTCCTTAAAGGAAAACAGGAGAATACCTCTAAAGAGGTAGAGAAGTCTTTAAAGAGAGAGAGGAGAACAGAAATGAACAGGTAATGGAATTGAACAAAACCATCCAAAACCTAAAAAGGGAAATAGAAGCAAAAAAGAAAACCCAAAATGTGACAACTCTGGAGATAGAAACCCTAGGAAAGAAATCAGGAACCATAGATGTGAGCATAAACAATAGAATACAGGAGATAGAAGAGAAAATCTCAGCTGTGGAAGATTCCATAGAGAACACAGACACAACAATCAAAGAAAATGCAAAATGCAAAAGGATCCTAACTCAAAACATCCAGGAAATCCAGGACACACTGAGAAGACCAAACCTTCGGATAATTGGAGTAGAAGAGAATGAAGATTTTCAACTTAAAAGGCCAGCAAATATCTTTCACAAAATTATAGAAGAAAACTTCCCGAACCTAAAGAATGAGATGCCGATGAACATAAAAGAAGCCTACAGAACTCCAAATAGACTGGACCAGAAAAGAAATTCTTCCCTACACATAATAATCAGAACAACAAATGTACTACATAAAGATAGAATATTAAAAGCAGCAAGGGAAAAGGTCCAGGTAACATATGAAGGCAGGCCAATTAGAATTACACCAGACTTCTCAGCGGAGACTATGAAAGCCAGAAGATCCTGGACAGATGTGATACAGACCCTTAAGAGAACACAAATGCCAGCCCAGGCTACTATACCCAGCAAAACTCTCAATTACCATAGATGGAGAAAACAAAGTATTCCATGACAAAGCCAAATTCACACAATACATATCCACGAATCCAGCCCTTCAAAGGATAATAAAGGGAAAGCCTCAACACAAGGACAGAAACTCCATCATAGAAAAACCAAGAAAGTAATCCTTCAACAAACCTAAAAAAAAGACAGCCGCAAGAACAAAATCCCAACATTAACAACAAAAATAACAGGAAGCAATTACTTTTCTTTAATTTCTTTTAACATCAATGGACTCAATTACCTAATAAAAAGACAAAGACTAATAGACTGGCTACACAAACAGGACCCAACATTTTGCTGCTTACAGGAAACCCACCTCAGAGAAAAAGATAGACACTACCTCAAAATGAAAGGTTGGAAAACAATTTTCCAAGCAAATGGTCCGAAGAAACAAGCTGGAGTAGTCATTCTAATATCAAATAAAATTGGCTTCCAAGCCAAAGTTATCAAAAAAGACAAGGAGGGGTATTTCCTACACATCAAAGGTAAAATCTACCAAGAAGAACCCTCAGTGCTGAATATCTATGCTCCAAATACAACAGCAGCCACATTCATTAAAGAAACATTAGTAAAGCTCAAAGCACACATTGAACCTCACACAATAAT
>NC_034596.1:87741930-87773924 GCF_900095145.1 Mus pahari | reverse complement strand
AAGAGAGGCCCCTTGGTCTTGCAAACTTTATATGACCCAGCACAGGGGAAGGCCAGGGCCAAGTAGTGGGAGTGGGTGGGTAGGGGAGCAGGTGTGTGTGTGGGAGTTATAGGGAACTTTAGGGATAGCATTTGAAATGTAAATAAAGAAAATAATGATAATAAAAAAATGAAAAAAAACAAGAAAATAAACCTTAAGAAAAAAGAAATAGAGATTAAGAAATATATACACATAATCAATTAAAAAATAAAAAATCAATAATTTCATTTATTTTTCACAAAAATAAAATTAAATGTGTAATTTATTTTATCATACTCTGTAATGCTTGTATTGGTGCCCTAATAATCCAGATGATTTTACAATTTTTTAGCATTTAATATCAGCTTGTTTCTTGTGATTAAGTAACTTTTTTTAAAAAAGGTATAGTACATTTTTTTTCCTAATGCAAATGTAAAACTTGAATGTGTTACTGATTGTAGTCCTAACTGAAGAACACTTTTATTACTAAAAGACCTTGAAATTTGCTAATTTGAAACAACTGTTTAAATGATTCTAATAATTATTTTTCTGTTGATCCTTTCTGTGAATTTCTTTGGCTATTAATGATGAAAGGCAAAGAAGGAGAACAGTGAGACTAAGAAGTCATGCTGATTTTACCCCATTGGAAAGTCAAGAACTTACATAGTTGCTCATAAGTAAAAACAAGTAATTTTAGATGATACTGTCTAGACTTGAAAAGAAACCTTGAAAAGAAACAACAGTCTCCAGAGAAATATGACAACTTAAACTGAAAGAATATTCTTAATGAGAAAATACTGAGAAATTCTTAGACTCACTTATATTTTCTGAAATTTTTTTGTCAGTGAAGTTCTTTTGTAGTGGTGGGTATCATAAGCTGAACCATCTCACTGATGCATCAAATGACATCTAAGGTCTTCATGTACTTAAGCCCAGTAAAATAAGCAAACAGCTATAAATGGTGGTAATCATTTAGTTTTCATTAAAACATCTCTACAGACTATGAGGAGTTATATGTATAAGTAACCACTTTGAGCTGAGACGGAAGGAAGGACCATCCAGAGACTGCCCCACCCAGGGATCCATCCCATATATAACCGCCAAACCCAGACACTATTGCATATGGCAATAAGATTTTGCTGACGGTACCCTTACATAGCTCTCTATGTGAGACTATGCAAATACAGAAGTGGATGCTTACTGTCATCTACTGAATGGAACACAGGACCCCTAATTAAGGAGTTAGAGAAAGTACCCAAGGAGCTAAAGGGGTATGCAATCCTATAGGAAGAACAACAATATGAACTAACCAGTACCCCAGAGCTGTGCCTCTAGTTTCATATATAGCAGAGGATGGCCTAGTTGGCCATCAATGGGCGAAGAAACCCTTGGTCTTGCAAAGGTCATATGCCCCACTACAGGGGAATGCCACTTCCAGGAAACAGGAGTGGGTGGGTTGGGGAGCAGGGCTGGGGGAGAGAATGGGGGGGGGATTTTGGGGATAGCATTTGAAATGTAAATTAAGAAAATATCTAATAAAAACTTGTTTTAAATACAATAAGATACTTGTTCTTGGAATAATGATTTAAATGTATCTTCTCCCTGTCATTCCTCAATTTGCATATAAAAATGAGCACACAGACACATATGTTCATATAAAAAACACAGCCGTTCAGTACAGTGTGTAATAATGTGAAGTCATTGGTATTCCATGTATGTATTAATCATGGAAACCACAATCTCTATATTCATATCCATTCTGACTTAATTATAGTCAAAGTAAACTGTAGTTAGGTTCTCAGTACTTAGGAAATTTCTTAAACCATAGGAATGAAAATTAGTAGTACAAGCATTTATACAAGAAAAATATTTAAATAAATGTCTGTTAATACTTCCTCCTGTTCATACTGTATTTTTATATCCATGGGTCTAATGTGGATATCCTGACACCCTCTCAAGGAAAAGCGGTTAGTTTTAGAATATGCTATTACAGCTTTTCTAGTACTGATGTGGACCAAGGGAACATGTAGATAACTAATCTTTCTCAGCACTTGGAGATGGCAATCTCCACAGTAGCAGTATAAGTAACCATTTATTTATTCATGCCAGGAAAGTTAGTTTTATTCTGGAAGTTTCACATGGTAACAGAGAGAAGACATGCCTTGGACTTATTTATCTCCCTGATATTTATCAAAACAGGAATGAATGAACAAATAAACAGAAAACCTGTCAACACAATTAATTGACATATACTGATATAAACTGCTGAAACATACTTAATGATGATTATGAAGAAACAAAGAATCCATATAACTACATTCAAAGGAACTGTCATAGAAGTCTGTTTCTACTGGCTCAAGTTAACAAAACCAGTGATTTTTTTTTTTTTTGATATCCAGTGTCAACAAGAAGAAATGGAGTTTAAGTGCCTAAACAATGAATGAGAGAGAGAGAGAGAGAGAGAGAGAGAGAGAGAGAGAGAGAGAGAGAGAGAGAGAGAGAGAAACCTACCCTTATTAGTATTTCCAGGAGTGAGGGAGGAGAGTGAAATGTAAACTTTAAGTAGACTGAACATTGTTTCAAGTGATTTTTCCACATACTCCTACATTTTCCTGACAAAATAGTGGTATGTACACACAGACACACACACACACACACACACACACACACACTCACACACACAAACACATACACACACACACACAGTGTATTTTGTTCCAACTTTCTTTTTTGCCATACAGTCAAATCTCACAGAGCAATGTTCTAATCAATATCAAAGCATACACATAACACTAGTAGTGGAAGATTGTCTTGAATAATGACTTAGTATGTGTGTAATTTTGTACAGTGAATTGCTGTTTGCAGGTGAGGATACCTCACAGCTATATATCTCACAGGTGTCACCATTCTTAGGTGATACATGACTTCATTCCAATGGTTGGATTGTTCTCCTGTTTCAATTGGCCAGAAACAGTTTGCTTTTCTGCTCTAAATTATGGGACTAATCTAAGAATTACAGCAAAGAGAAAAGAAGAAGGGATGTCTAAGGAAGGTATGTAAGAAGACAAGGTAACTGCTAATCCAGGATATGTATAATGGATTTTCTAAGATAAGGAATTTTATTTTCACTTATGAAGAACGGAAAGCCTTTGCAAACAGAGTTGTATGACCAGCTTAACATTCAGAGGACAGGCAGGGCATGCTGATTGCTATGCAATTACTGTACACTATAATAATAATGGTTTTCTAAACAAGACTCTGGTAGCATATGAAATAAAGTAAGAAAAAGCAATGTACAGAATCTAATGAAATGTAAATCCTTCTATATAACAACAACAGCAACAACAACAAAACTTAAGTAAAGAAACAAACCATAGAGTGGAAAAAATTGCCAGATATTCATCTGATAGAGAGTTAGTAACTATATTATACAAAGAGCCTCAAAATTAGACTGGGATACATAAATATCCATATTTTAAAATGGGGCATAGAACTAAACAGAAGTTTTCAAAAGAATTACAAGTGACTAGGAAATATTTTTCAAAGAACTCAATAGGATGCCACTTGGAAAGACTGATTAAAACAACTACAAGCTCCTGTATCAGTCTATTCAGAATGGCAAAACTTAAGACTACAGACAAAAGCAAAAGCTGGATTGAATGTGAATAAAGGGGAATCTAATACACTGCTGCTGAAATTCATCAAACTGGAGAAGGTCTTAGAAGCCAAAGGATGGTGATAAATTTTCCAGATGGAGGTTATAAAACAAACAGATCCCAAATAAAGATCTGGCACATTACAAAATGTAGAGACTAGCAGATAGAAAAATAAAAATGATTGATACAGGGTATCTACCAGGCATATCTACCAGAGCATCAGGGAAACACAAGTACATAAAGCCTTGGAGAGTACAGGATATCATGCTTCAGTGTGTGGAGACCAGGCATGTACCTAGTAGTGTAAAACTATTGCTGAAAGTTCAACAAATGAGAGTGTATTTGGTTTTTTTTAATTAGGTTTTAAGTTAGCATGCAAAGTAATGAGTCATTATGCTTTGCTCTGGTTCACCACCCTCAGCACTCTCATCTACTGTCTTCTCCACTATGAAGAACACGTTAAAAAAATTACACCAGACTCAAAAAAAATCATGGATAAAAGAAAGAATTCAGCATATTCTTCTCTATATGCAAAACATACACTTGTGTGTGTGTGTGTGTGTGTGTGTGTGTGTGTGTGTGTGTGTGTTGGAGATTAAAATAATTTTTATGGGGTATAAACTGATATGATACAAACGCAAGCGTGTGATTACTTACATCAATGCGTTTGCCAGGTTTTGATGTGGAAACTCTCAGCATTTGATGTCCTCACTTTGAGGTACTCACTTTAAAGCTTAAGAATTTGAGACAGAAATTAGGTGAATGGCAATGGTTATGGATGTGTGTGTTGTGACTCTGAGTGTGTTCTCTCCATACTACACCACTAAGACATTATTAAGAATATGGTTTATAAATGTATGACCTTAACAGAGAATACCTTACAGAAGATAGGTAAGAAGTCTGTCAATAAAGGGTGCCTATAACGTGGATGAGTGAAGAACACTACCTTGTAGTTAGTATGGCTGTGCTCCTATTGCTGAGATGAATTTCTCTGTATTTGATTTAATGTATAAAACAACTTCAAGTTCATTATATAGTGCCATCTTATTTGTTCATTATCGTCAGGCAACTTCTAATCATCTCCCTAAAGATATTTTATATTCTTAATTTCAAATGATGCAAAATATGCCTCTCATGTTATATTTGTATAACTTAAATGTAGCTTACATCATTCACCAGTCTCAATTCATATAAAACTAGTTTAAAAATAAGATCACTTTTTTCAAAAGATATTAAATTTTATGTTATCTGTGAGTTTCATAGTAGTAAGAAGAAACATGGCTTATAGATTAAATAAAATTTTAGACACACCTTCCCTGATAAGTATAGTTATGCTGATAGATTTTTAGGGACTATTGCACATAGATGAAAAGATTGCTTGAGTTGCACCATCCTTATAAACAATAAAACAGATTAACAAAATATTGAAAGCATATAGCTGAAAAATTGGACAATGGCCCATATAACCTATAGACATTATCAGTACAAGAGCCTTGTAGTCCTGTATCTATATCTTTGATCCAATGTTTGGGTTTGACTGAGATTGGGTGTAAGAGAGTTAATATGAAGATGGCTATGCTATTTTGTAGGTATTTTCCAACTACAAACTGTCTTAGTAGTTGCACTAGTTCTGCACATGGAAATTCAAAAAGCAAGTTTGTGTAGAGACCAGTGTGGTACTTCTGATTGCATGAACCCCAGGCCATGCAAACATTATACCATATCAAAATTATTCAGACTCCAGTGTTAGAGGATGATCTGTGTGTATTTGCTGAGACTGGTGAAATTCTTTCTGTGGAGCTTCTAATTCTGATATTCAGTCATTAAATCTGCAAACTTTCAAAATATAAGAAGCTGTATCTTCTTACATCTATGTAGTTCTTAACACTGTCGAAACGGTTTGACCAACATATGCTGCTAATAGTGAGATAATCCGCTGCGTATTAACATAACTCTTCTTTCTATTTGCACATATGGATCAACCTTTCTGCAGGCTCATTCTCACATTCCAGCTGATTTCACTTGTCACTGGAAACAGCCCATTGACAGAAAGTAGAATGTCTGTTTCTTTGTGTGGACAGATGGAGGGCCCCATCCAGACAACTGTGCAAACACTGAGCAGTAATATAAAATAGACTCAACACTATACAGTAACTCTGAAAGCAGTGTATTTTGTGAAGTGATGATGGAAAAAGGAAGCCCAAGAGCTGCAGTATTTATGTAATGGGAGAAAGCAATAGTGAAATGATGTAGGTGAAGAGCTTTTCTCTACGGTTTGATTAATCATTAGTCAATGATAGGTAGGATGAGATGCTAGGAAGAAGAGTAGGCTGTACAGTCACCTGGTAAAGGCCACATATAAAATAACAATTGGAATGAAACATACAATATCTTAACAACAGTAAAAGAAAAACCAATTTGTACAAAAGAGAGTGAGAGCTAGGCACAGTCAATAGACCCATACTTAGCACTTTCAGAAATCTACAACAGAGAGTATGGATGGATATATTTCAAAAATAAAACGGGTAAAACCAGCAAAAATGGAAATGCTGATGCTGATCTAGACCTTTTGGCCTCATCTTTCCACAAAAAAACAACAGAGTCTACAAAGCAGCTCAATCATTTAGATATAAACCCAGAGATGAAAAAAATAACTGATTATAACACATTACACAAAAAAATGAAGGTATCTTCTTATTGCACCACACTCTATGAAAGGCATTTTCAACCTACCTAATATTCAGGGTGTTGGTAATGAACATAAAGAGTATAAAGTATTCTTCAATATGAGAACTGGCTAATAAATATATTGATAATAGAGCTGCGTGTAGGGATACCATAATTAAACATGGGGGGAAAAAACAACTTTCAACAATTCTCACTATCCCATGCATGGTACATGGAATACAATTCACATTTTTCTTCCATATGATGATTGTTTATTTCCAAAGACTCATCTCATCTCCCTAGCTCTATTTCATAGTATATTAAAATCTCACTTGTCCTTGGTCAAACCATAAAGCAAATTACTGTAAGTTGAGAAAGTTTCATATATGTTAAAAATAGGAAAAGTCAAGGAAAAATAATATGCCCTCGAGTTTTGCATATTTTACAGGTAGAACTCAGTGCATTGTGTCTCCATGAATGGTCATCACTACTGAAGCTGGGCTTGCCTGAGTTAGAGAAAATGATGACCTTGGAAGGACCGCACACATTCTAATGCCTGAATGTCATTAATGCAGCTTTATCTGGAAAAATTAAGAATCTCAAAATGAGACTATTACCAAGTTCTTCAGTAAACCTAATTTCAAGTGAGAAAATAATGAAGTATTGGACCTTAAAAGGGACAAGAGTTAAAAGAGAAACAGAATAAAAATAATGCCAATACAGAGGCAGAGACACAGATAATGTGGTCCCAAGCCACAAAAAGAACAATGAGAGCCATCATAGCTGTAAAGGACAGGAAGGACTCCCAGTGAACTACAGAGGAAACAATGATGGCCTATGTCATATACTTCTGGTATCTAAATTCATACTCACGAGAACTTAAACTACTTTGAAGCCCTTTGATACAAAAGGAGGATTTTAATAAGAAATTGCTTTTTCCTAGTACAACATCTTTAGAGACATTCTTACCTTCCTTAGTTTGTTTTAAATAAAAAGGAACTATAATTTAGCAAAACTGAAGTCAAGTATGTGTAGCACTCTCATTGTAGGGAATGACAATACAGGGACCTTTTTTGTGTGAAAAGACTTTTTTAAATTTCTACCCCTCAAAAGATCAATAGCACAACATTCGATGAACTTATATTATCTATAGTTAAGTTTAGTGTCATAACCATATGGAAAAACTTTTTAGACCAATGCTAATTTAAATGTTACCTCAAAATTAGATCTCCAATCTACATTAACTGGCTGTTTACATCCATTCAGTATATCACAATGTATTTGGAGACAGAACATAATATTTTTAAAGTTAATAGATCAACCCCTTGAGTGGAAGGCCAATTAATTTAAAAAGTATTATAGTAAAAATATACACTACATTACTATTTATAAACCAGGAATTTTCAAGCTACATTTGTACATGAAAATAAATAGCATTAGTCACACTCATCAACCTATAGAGTAGTTGTATAATCTGCATTCACACTAGAAATTTGTCAAAACTATATAAGTTAGGGCATACTTCTGTAGATTAGTTTTCACTCCTTCCACTAGATTCAGTTTGAATATGCAGAACCTATACAAAAACTGGATATTAGTCTATATGTGTCTGTAGGCATAGTTTTTCTACAGAGACATGAAAGGTAAAGAAAGAAAACTTGGAAGTGCATGGAACAGATACCCTGTCATGCATGGCATTAAAATAGCATAGTCCATACCCTAAATAAACTGGAAGATAAGAACCAACACCTAAGATCATTCTAGGGCTTCCAGATACGTGCCATGGTATGAACATAGTCTCATGTTCAAACAGATGCACATACATGTGTACCAAAGAACACATAGATAAATTTAAAAATCAATAAAATGTTTAATACTGTGTTATCAATTATGGTAGTTTGAATATGCTTGGCACAGGCAATGACACTATTAGGAGTTGTGTTCTTCTTCTAAAGTCATGGCACACTTAACTCCCTATCTACCTGGAAGCTAGTCTTCTCCTAGCTACATTCATAACATGAGGTGGAACTCTCAACTCCTCAAGCCCCATGTCTGCCTGGATGCTGCCATGCTCCTGGACAATAATGGACTGAACCTCTGAACCTGTAAGCCAGCCTTAAATGTTTCCTTTGTAAGAGTTGCCTTGGTCAGGAGCTGAAGCGGTCTGCAACCCTATAGGTGGAACAACAATATGAACTAACCAACACCCCCAGAGCTCCTGCCTCTAGCTGCATATGTAGCAGAAGATGGCCTAGTCAGCCATCATTTGGAAGAGAGGCCCCTTGGTCTTGCAAACTTTATATGCCCCAGTACAGGGGAATAACAGGGCCAAGAAGTGGGAGTGGGTGGGCAGGGGAGTAGGGGCCGGGGGAGGGTATAGGGAACTTTTGGAATAGCATTTGAAATGTAAATAAAGAAAATATTTAATAAAATGCTATTATAATTAATCACAAACCTTCTAAATTAATAACCAAGTTTCATTCAAGTAGACAAATGACATAACTTTCATGATCTTGTGAACTGTGATTTTTACAGTATAAGGAATGAATCTTGCAAGTCATTTTTAAAAGATTGTATTCTAGTTATTAGTCTAACTAAATATGATTCTAACATTAACATAACATGTTTATATAGTTTCCAGCATGGTTTAGATATGTGCAAATTACTGTCTATGCATAAAATCATGATATTATAATGATTGAAGAACAGTAATATATGGTAAGAATTTTACCATTTTCTATGGTTTAATATTATATTAGAGAGAGGTAACATTTTCCAAAAATCATATGCGGATAGCAGTGATTAAATATCCATCACTTTGACTCCACTGCACAAGTAATCCTTTATAATGTAGTGATGTTCAGTTTTAAAAACTCTATGATTATAGAGTATTTGTACTTATGGAAAGAATAGTTCTGAAGACATTTTTCATTTAATATAAGAAACTATCTACAATGTTGGTAAATGAAATAGATTTTACTTTATCAAATAGAAGTAAAGAAAATAAGTATTTAATGATATAAGAGTTTAGTGATTTCTTTAAAGAATAACTCATGCAGAGTATCTCAATATTCGATATATTTTCCAACACTAAGTAAATTTGTATTCATAAAAATATGTGTAGTAGCAAATGATCAGTATTTTTTATTACATGTTCTTATTTTATTATGTTTGTATCATGGTATGTTAGATAGAGAAAAGCTCCTAGAATTGGATCTATTTTTATTTATTTTAGATTTTTTGATGATGTTCTTTTTCCTCAATACTGTTCTGAATAGAAGGATGACAACTATTCTAAACCTATAGGGCAATAAAGAAAGCCATATACAATTAGATGAAAATAAGGAAATATAGAAATATGTAAATCAGAGTGTAGTCCATACATATTTGAAATTATTTTCTTCTTTTTTGAAAAATTATATTAAGGCACAATAGTATGTAATAAAAGTATTTTCATAAATGTAAAATTAATACATTAAGTGAGAGTGCAGGAAGAGAAAAACAGCTTTGGAATCCTAAACCCCCAATATCTCAAAGGAATTCTTTTTCTTTCTATTGACAATAGGTTCTTTTCTCGTACATTATAAGCTGATTATAGATTCCCCTCCCTCTACTCTTGCCAGTTCCTGCCTACCTCCCATTCCCTACAGTTCCACTCCCAACTCTCATTACAAAGAACAGGCTTCTTAGAAATAACTACCAAGCTGGGTGTGGTGGCGCATGCATTTAATCCCAGCACTTGAAAGGCAGAAGCAGGCAGATTTCTGAGTTCGAGGCCAGCCTGGTCTACAAAGTGAGTTCCAGGACAGCCAGGGCTATACAGAGAAACCCTGTCTTGAAAAACAAAAATCAACAACAACAAAACAAAACAAAACAAAAAGAAATAACTATCAAACATTATAAAATAAAATACAATAAAATGAAGCAAAATATTATATTGTACTTGGACAAAGCAACTCAATAGAGAAAAAAAAAAAAAGTCCTGAGAAAAGATCCAGCTAAGAGACTCACATTTTCCCACAACCGGTAGTTCCATAAAAATACTAATCTAATATCTATTATATGTAATCAGAGGAACTGGTGAAGGCCCATTTGGCTCTGTGATTGCTGCTTCATTCTCTGTGAACTCATAGGCATCTTTAGTGGGTCTTATTTTTCTCATCTTCTCCATCTGCTCTGACTCTTACAATCTCTTCACCCCCTCTTCTGTGGGATTCCATGAGCTTTAATGGGAAAGATTGATAGAGACCTCCAATTTAGACTCTTTCTTCATAAAATACGTGACTGGACATCTCAGCATCTGTTCTCATCTGCTGCCAGAGGACGCCTCTTTGATGGTGACATATGTATGAGGATATTATAAGGAATCATTTTATTGGTATTTATTTCTTAGACCAGTTGTGCTTAGTTTTACCATAGATCTGGGCTACCTAGTCTCTCCTCTTCCTAGAAGGGCCCTTAGTTAACATCAGCCATGTGCCACCATTGCCCTCGCATATATTGTAGGCAGGACAAAATTGTAGGACAATTTGTGGGTTTTGTGTCTTGGTTGGTTTCCACATTTCTCTTTCAATCGCATACAGAGTATCTTCCTATAATAAAAACTTAGAACATAGGACTGAGGTCTGGGTGTAGGCACCAGATTGATGGCTACATATTCTATTAGTTGTGTGGTGTTGTCCTCAGCAATAAAAGCCTGCTCTCAATTTGCAGAGAGCAACACTTTGTCTTAACAACAGCCTAGGTTGCTGGGGGATGTTCCTCTAGGACAACCCAATTGGATGTAACCTAGTCCTCCTACTGAAAGCATCATCTGTGTCTTAGTCAGGGTTTCTATTCCTGCACAAAACATCATGACCAAGAAGCAAGTTGGGGAGGAAAGGGTTTATTCGGCTTACATTTCCATACTGCTGTTAATCACCAAAGGATGCAGGACTGGAACTCAAGCAGGTCAGGAAGCAGGAACTGATGGAGAGGCCATGGAGGGATGTTCTTTACTGGCTTGCTTCCCCTGGCTTGCTCAGCCTGCTCTCTTATAGAACCAAGACTACTAGCCCAGAGATGGCACCACCCACAAGGGGCCCTCCCCCCTTGATCACTAATTGAGAAAATACCTTACAGCTGGATCTCATGTAGGCATTTCCTCAACTAAAGCTCCTTTCTCTGTGATAACTCCAGCTGTGTCAAGTTGACACAAAATTAGCCAGTACAATCTGTTAACAAGAGATGGATAGGTGAGACTCCATATCCTCCATTACCAGGAGTCCTCTCTAGGATCACCTTAAAGGATTCCAAGGGGTTTCCACTGTACTAGGTTTCCATACCACACCTAAATGCCAATTATAACAATAACTCCCTGCACCGTCTCCCAACACACACAGTGTGATGGTCCCTAACCCCATCCCTACCATCCCACGTTAGACCATAAAATCTATTCTATTTTCCCCTGCCAGGAAGATCCCTGCATCACTCCTAGCATTCCTCATTACATAACATTTCTGGGTCTACTTGTTGTTGCTTAGTTATTATTTATTTAATGGAAAATATTCCCTGTCGTGGTCTGAATTAAAATGTCCTCTCTAGGCTTATAAGCATGTGGGGCCTTGTTTGAATAAGTATGTTCTTGTTGGAGGAAGTGTATCATGGGTTTGGAGGTTTCAGATGCTTAAGCCAAGCGCCCCCCCTTCTCTCTCTCTCTGCTGCCTGCTAAACCCCTCTATGTTTGCCTGCATGCTGCCATGCTTCCTGCCATAATGATAATGGAGTAAACCTCTGAACCTGTTTAAAAAGGTCCCAAAAACTGCATTAACAAAATGCAAAATAAGAAAGGTTGAAAATATCATAGCACCGTTTTTTAGGACTTGATTTATAGATAGACATTGTTTAAATTTGATTTTGTCATGAAATGCTTTATTTTCTTCCTCTCTGATGACTGAAAGTTTTTCTGGGATTAGGGCTCTGGACTGGCATCTTAGAGTATGCAACCAACTGGCAAGATCTCTCTGGGTATTAGAAGCTCCACTGAGAGGTAAAATGTAATTCTAATCTTGTTACTCGGTATCATTCATTTGCACCTTTTAATAATTTCTTTGCTTTATATGTTTAGTCTTTTGAGTAGCAGGGGGTGTTCTCTATGCTTTCTGTAGCTTTATAGACATTCCCTTCTTTAGGTTGCAAAAGTAATCTTTTGTGATTTTGATGAGAACTTTTTCTGGGTCTTTGTGCACTGGGAATCTTCTTATATTCCTATTATTCTTAGCTTTGGTCTTTTCATAGTGTCCTAGATTTCCTGGACGTTTTCTTGTCATGGATTTTTTTTGTTTGTGTGTGTGTTTGTTTTTGATTTATCATGCTTCTTCTATTGTATTTTCAATGCCTGAGATTCATCCTTCCAATTCTTGTATTATGTTAGTGATGCTTATGACTGTGGTTCCTGTTCACTTAACTAGATTTTTATTTTCAGGATATCCTGTTGGTGGTTTGTTTTGTTTTGTTTTGTTTTGTTTTGTTTTGTTTTTATTTCCAATTTCTGGTCTTGGACACTATTGGGTTTTTATACTGTTTGTGTCTTCCTATTTGGTTTTGTTTTTAAGGGATTCATTCATTCCCTGTTTTAGGACATCTATCATACTTATAAAGACTATTTTAAGGTCTTTTCCTCATGCATCACCTATTTTTAAATTTTAGAATAGCTAAGCTCTTGTAGAGACATATTGTCCTGGCTTTTGTTGATTGTGCTTTCATGTTCCAGTTTATATATCTGGGTTTGGGATGATTTCAGGTCTGGGCGCTAATATCTGGATTTGCCTTGGTTAGGTGTTTGACTTGTTCCTTGCTTTCCAATTTTTCTCTGGATTTTCTAGGAATGTGTTAGCTGTGTATTACCTATATTCTTGGCATGTTCTTCTGGTGTGTTCAGAGAGAATGCTTGCTGGTGGTGGAAGAAGGGCAAGTGAGTACAGACAAGGAAAATTGGAGAAGGTCTCTGTGATGCATTGAAAAAAGGCTCAGGGAGGAAAGAGAGACAACAGCAGGATTCCGTCCACAGAGCTGGAGATGATGTTGGGGGGTTGGCTTTCGGGAGCAGTGGGAAAGGTGAATCTGCCTTCAACTTACTTCTTGCCGGAGGAGGAATTGCCTTTGGGTTAGGAAATGGTACCTGCTGGAGTTGTGGAACTAGAAGAAAGCCGCAGTGGTGGGAGAGAAATTTGGAGGGGACTATCTATGGGATTCAAGTAGATGTGGGGAGATGTGAGGGAAGGTTGCAGCACTAGAGATGAGAGTGGGGGGACTAGATTTGGAGGAACACAGAGATGAGAATCTCTTCAGGCAACCTAACTGATTTTCTGGTGGGTAGAGCCTGTGGTTCAGCTGGGGGTGCCTGCTGGATTTGGGGGTTGGAATACAGCAAGAAGTAGGAGAAGGAAGGTTAGAAAGAGATGGTCTGCAGGATCCATAGGAGATACAGGCTGTGGCCAGAGGAGGATGCAGCTGCTGTTCTGTTGCAGTACTGAGGCATTCAGACTGCACATTTTTAATATTCTTAAAAGACAAATTTTGTTAATAAAATATGGAAATGAATTATACATTCTTTCCAAAAATATGAAAAAAAAGAAAAGTGTGAATCAATTAAAATGGAAAACAGAATTATACAGACATGCTTCAGGAGTATCTTACCTTCAGGAAAAACAAATAAGCACTTTCTAGTTAATTGCATGCACATTGTAAGATTTTATCTTCATTTCTTAATTAGTATAAAGTGCCATGCTTCTTATGACATCTTCACACCTGTCAGGAACTTATGATATTAGGATATGAAGACTTTAGCCTCTGCCCTGTTCCTTTCAATCCGGTCTCTTATTTATTCATTCATTTTCTTTGTTTACTTTATATGAGTGCATGAATTAAGAAAAAGGGTATTCTAGAAAAAGTTACAAGACTCTTTATCCTTGTCTTTGTAGTGTAAATGAATTTTGTACAATAAGCAGAAGAATCTGATTATTGATTGATCATTTTGAAAAACAATAAAAATATCAAATAAAGAAGTGGAAGTAATATCTGCTTATCAGTGAGTGCACATCATGTGTGTTCTTTTGTGATTGGGTTATCTCACTCAGGATGATATCCTCCAGATCCATCAATTTGTCTAAGAATTTCATAAATTCATTGTTTTTAATTGCTGAGTAGTACTCCATTGTGTAAATGTACCACATTTGTGTATCCATTCTTCTGGTGAGGGACATCTGGGATGTTTCCAACCTCTGGATATTATAAATAAGGCTGCTATGAACATAGTGGAGCATGTGTCTTTATTACAAGTTGGAACATCTTCTGGGTATATGCCCAGGAGAGGCATTGCTGGATCTTCCTGTAGTACTATGTCCAATTTTCTGAGGAACCACCAGACTAATTTACAGATGGGTTGTACCAGCTTGCAATACCACCAGCAATGGAGGAGTGTTCCTCTTTCTCCACATCCTTGCCAGCATCTGCTGTCACCTGAATTTTTGATCTTAGCCATTCTAACTGGTGTGAGGTAGAATCTCAGGGTTGTTTTGATTTGCATTTCCCTGATGATTAAGGATATTGAATATTTTTTCAGGTGCTTCTCAGCCATTCAGTATTCCTCAGTTGAGAATTCTTTCTTTAGCTCTGTACCCCACTTTTGTGTATTTACAGTTTTCTTTGACTTTAGCCCAATTAAAATGTATCTCCATCTCTGAGTTCCTTGAAGAACTAGAGCACAGTATTTTTACCAGTATTGTATTCCTACTATCCACCACAGTCTCAAGATGATACTATTAATAGATATTTGATGGTCTTAAAAAAATCACTCTTCTGAATATTTTTATCCAAATGATTTTTAAATTAATCAATGTGATTATGAAAAATATATATGATCATCCCCAAGTTGTTTGGAAGTGAAAATGTTATTTTTATTGATTTTTATTTAGAAAAGAAACATTATAAACACTGTAAATATCTATAGGTGAGTATTGATAGTATAGTTGCTGGTGAGCCTTCTTAAGCAATATGACTAAAAGACTGGCAGACTCCCATAGGAAGATTGAGGCCTAGTGCATGCTTGCTGACACATTCCTGGATAAATAAGTTAGGTGATTATGAAGTTAAATTCATAAGATGATGTGATTTTGTATCTTTCTCAAGTTTTTGTTTGTTTGATTTATTTATACTAAGAGAGATTGTTCATGTTGCATTTAAACTGTGCCATGAGAATGATGGGAACAAGATTCCTTTCCCCTTTATAATCTCTAGAAATGCTTATTCCTATGAAGTCTTCATGCTTAGTGACAAAAGTATTGATGGCACCTACATTATGGACATACTCATTTTTTTTTTTTTGAGTGTTTGGATAGTTTTAGTTGGGATCTACCTAACACATATGCATTTATTCATTGGTCATCAATAACATAGTCATGTGTTGTTCTAGTTTCTTAATAAAACATTGCCATTGCTGACTAGCATTTTATGCCTCTCATTAATTTACTTGTATTTATTTAGGATCATTCTTGTGCATTGCATTCTGGTATATACAATAATTTTCATCGTTTAGTATTCTTTGTTTTATTAATATACATCCCAAAAGAATACCCATGTATGAATTTATGTAATACAATATTTTCTACACATTTGTTAGTCTTAAAACAGTCAGCAATATGATTTTACTGTGATGCTGACTGAACATTCACTATGTTCCTTCTAAGGTTGTGTACTGTTCTACTGTGACTACATTCATCACACATGATTTCATGAGTGATGAGTTTATCTGGGTAACCTTCAAAACTTGGCTTGAGAAAAGGTGCTGCCATGCATATGCATTTATCTAAGCATTTCCCTAGAACAAATTTCAAAGAGGAGGTTTTCAGAACTGTATGCTCAGTATGTCTCTATAGCAATACTCAGAATCTTATACTTTCTAATCTTTGTCCAGCTGCTATATGCAGGAGATACTTGTTCTAATGTTGTTTATTTTCTTCATTAAAATATGCATTTATTCAGGTTAATCCATCACACAGGTACCCCATTTATACTTAGTTTTCCTAAGCCTTGATAGATTAAATTAGATTGCTATAATAAAATATCTCACCATGAGTATATCATAATGGTAAGAGATTGTTTATCCAAGTTCCTGTGCCTCAGCATACTTCCTTGCATCTCAGAAGGACAAGGCAGCTCCCTTGAAACCCTTATACAGGTAGAAATTCCACTGAGAGACTTTCCAACATGATCTAACCATTTAGGAAAACTGTCACCTGTTCATAAACTGCTCTTGATCTTTAAGTTTCAAAGAATGTATTTTGATCCATTCAGACTATGAAATTGGTCTTTTGGCCCAACTATAATAAACTTTGTTTTCTATGTGCACACTTGTTTAGTTCTTTTTGGCAAACGAACAAATTTCAGATGTTGTTAATAATTGATTATATAAACATTCCAAATTTCAAATTTGACTGTATAAGCACAAATTTATCTATTTATTTATCTATCATCCTTCCATCTGTGTGCCTTCCTTCCTTCCTTCCTTCCTTCCTTCCTTCCTTCCTTCCTTCCTTCCTTCCTTCCTTCCTTCCTTCCTTCCTTCTTCCCTCCCTCCCTCTCTNTCCTTCCTTCCTTCCTTCCTTCCTTCCTTCCTTCCTTCCTTCCTTCTTCCCTCCCTCCCTCTCTCCCTCCCTCTCTTTCTCTCTCTTTCTCTTTCCTTCTTCCTTCCTTCCTTCCTTCCTTCCTTCCTTCCCTCCTTCCTTCCTTTCTTTCTTCTTTCTTTCTTCATGAGAAAAAGATGTTAAATTGGGGTACTGTGGTATTTTGAGTGGAAAGGATTCCCATAGGCTCATAGGTAGTGACACTATTAGGAGGTGTGTTCCTGATTTAGGAAGTGTGTCACTGAGCTTGGGATTTGAGGATTCAGATGCTCAAGCCAGAGCCAGTGTCACTCTCTCTTCCTGCTTCCTGCTTATCCAGATGTAGAATTCTCAGCAACCTCTCCAGCACCATGTCCTCCTGTGCACTGCCATGCCTCCCACCATTTTGATGAAATAAACCTCTGAAATGTAATCTACCACCAATCAAATACTTTCCTTTATAAGAGTTTCTATATTCATGGTATCTTTTCATAACAATAGAGAAACCCTAAGACAGGTACATAATTGACTTACTGAGTCATTTACTTTATTATTGACATACTTGCAATTTAATTTAAAAGCTATATTTTTGTGGGAGTATATTTGTGGGAGTATATTTGAGATTTCTATGCTCATAGATAAAACTTTAATTTCTTTCCTCCTGAATTCAACTGCTTTCCTAGTGCTACCTGCTGATCAAATATGCTGTACTTGTTTGCAGTTGCACCTAAACTGTGGAGTATTTCTTCTACAAATATGAAACTTTTCCTGTAATATCTATTTTATTTCAGTTGTTTATTCAACTCTTACAGATTTAAGATTTTTTTTGCTAACATGACTGAGCATGTATTTTAGTGTAAGTACTAACCTCTATTTCTTTGCAAACTCCTCCATCCAATTACATAGAATGTTCTGCTACTAATGACCCTGTCCACAACCACCCTAGGGTACCAAAATGGGCACATCTCCAGTCTGAATACATCTCCAGTCAGAATCCATCTGTAATTGTTTTCATTTTCTACATTGAGCATCCCCATTTGTCTGTCTGTATTCAATCTTTGATAAAATGAAAATAATGATGATTGGCTTCCCTGTCATCAAGCATGGGAATGATATTCATTGTTCTTCTTAATTTCTACAGCTATATAAAAGTTTTGTATTAGTTTGGATAAAAATATTTTAATGAGTTGTCTTACCCAAGAACATGAAATAAATAGCAATTTATTTACAATGATTTTTATTTTATTTATATTTCAGTTTATTCCAAATATTATATAGGAAAACTTATTTTTAAGCAATTTTATTGGTATTTATTCTTCCCTGGGTTAATATTGTCTTCATTATTCAAATTTCTAAAATATTTTCTTAATTATTTGAGAATTTAGTACAGTGTATTTTGATCATATTCATCTTCACACTTGCCCACAAATTCAAATTTTTAACAACTGTTTTCTGCTTAGTATATTATTTTCTTACAGGAAAGATCAAATTTTACGTTTAATTCTTGATCATCTATTTCTCTTCAGTGATGGCTGCTGACCATTCAGTGATATAATTTATGTTCGGTAAAGTATCAACATCTTTTATTTGATTTTCATTTAGCAATATATTTGCTTGCAAAGTTAATCATTATACAGGCACATTTATGTGAAATTTCAGCATATTATAAAATGCAGCATCCATATTTCTTCCTGTTATAATTAAAATTACATAGTTAATTATCATATCATAATTAAAGTTCTTTTAATGAAAACAATAGGACAAACAATAGGCAAAGTTATTGATAACTTTAAAGAACTATCACTCTAAGGTATAGTAGAAGAGAAATATTTTCTCTGTTATAGTGTTATCCCTGGATATATTCTCACTTGTCACCCTTAAACTGTTAACAAAAATGTGATCATTCCCTGAAAAAGAAACAACCACTATCTAATCAAGGACAAAAATCCATAATTTTTTTTTACATTTGTTAATCCTCTTCACTTTGTCAGTATCCAGCTTACTAGAAAAATCAATTGTTCATAAGAAAGTATATAAATCATAATCACATACAATTGGGACAGAATTGTATGTAAATGCTTCTGAGGAGTGGCTAGAAGTCCAGGTGAGGGACCAAAGACTTTCCAAACCTCTGCTTCTCTGAGGAACTATCAATAATCCATTGACTAGAACATGATGAACTCTCTGATGAAGACAGTAGCAGTTATGTTCAAAGGATAGTGCTTCACAAGACATCTATTAACACACATCATTGTAGTCAATAAACACACATGATTTTATTTGTTAACTAAACAAAAAGAAAACTTTGACTGTACTTACAGCATAATGGTGAGTTCATTTTCTCCAACATAGCACTGAATGTATTATGTTTTTTTTCCATGATAAGTTTGTAAATCTATGCACTTATAATTTATAAGATTCCTGTATATTTTTTAATTCTCATGATAATGTAAAGTGGGTAATTTCCTAATAATTTCTTACTAGAAGATTGCCATTTTTTTATTTCTCAGAATATAGGACAGCAAGTAACATTGGAACTTGATAGTAAGTGTCAGTTACTTAAAAGATACCTCATACTTTGTCACAAACTATGACACTATTTTTTTTAAGATTTTATTTATTTATTATATGTAAGTACACTGTAGCTGTCTTCAGACACTCCAGAAGAGGGTGTCAGATCTTGTTATGGATGGTTATGAACCACCATGTGGTTGCTGGGATTTGAACTCCGGACCTTCGGAAGAGCAGTCGGGTGCTCTTACCCACTGAGCCATCTCACCAACCCACTATGACACTTTTAACTGTAGATTTTCTTTTATTTTTTTCTGCAGAAATAACATCTTACTTCTTTGAAGATATTCTTCCTTCATTCAAAATATTCTATAGCATCCATTCACATTAGGAACTATTGGCAATAATTTTGTTTTAAATCCCTGAGGGTGATGGGGAAGATAATGTTACAATGTTGGCTCGGGTTCATTTTTTTATCTTCTGCACAGGAGCTTTTGAAAGACTGGTGAGTCTAATGATGCAGATATTGGTCTTGATACATACATAAAGTTAAATTTGCTATCATTTCAAAGGCAAAACTTTCTGCACTCTGAACACTCAGCAGCATTTGAAATCTTCTTGATGGACTTTGCATTTATTTGACTCTGCATCAAATAAGCAAGCAATCGAAAACAACTGGGCTGCCAGGCTTCAACTCAGATGAAATCTCAGTCAATAAAATAGCCGTGTTGGAAGCCATGAGTGACATTTAACTAAGACGTGCAAAGTGAATGGCTGCAGTTTTGATACTATTCCCCCCACACTAATGTCAGCAAGTCTAAATTAACTGTGAGAATCTGTAGGTTTCAATGAAGGATGAAGATTGCTAAGCCACATCAGAACCACAGAAGTTATGAGATCTGAAGTTTCTTCCGATGCTTGTACACTTGCGTTATCACATTTGATTTTGTTTGAACATCTTATATGACTTTAGACATGAAGTTCCGAATTCATATCCAGTTCTCAAATGTGATTTGCTACACATTTCCTTCAGAGACAGTTCCCAATTTTTTGTCATAAACATACTTTGTGCAAACTGGTTTTTAGTGAGTCAACAGCAAAACATAAGCCCTTAAAAAGTGTTGAAATTTAAACTACTGCAGATATGAAGGAATGTGTTTATTTAAAATAATTTCCTGTGCAAACTATAAGATTTCACTTTCTTTCATATCTTCTACCCATTTTCTTCTCTGAAGCATTCAAAAGTTGAAAGCATGAGACAATAATTCAGTTAACTAAGCCAGAAGAGGTTAGGTGAAGTGCATAAGCATCCCAAATCATGACATTTGATCAAAATAGAGTAATTGGTTATAGAGATAGTATATTTATTTCCCATTTAGCAATTTTTTCTTAAAATTATTTCAACTTGAACTTTCCAGGTTATAAGTGATAATGCTTTTATGCAAAATATTATAAATATTTTCAACTCCTTGAACCATATAGTTACACAAACTCAACCACACTTTTTGGAAAGAGTACTTAACAGTATATAAGTTAATGAGTGCAGTTATATAGTGATAAAGCTCTATTTGTAAATATTCAAACTTGAATTAATAGAGTAGCTATTTTTAAATAATTAAAACAAAATTATTCTTATGTGGTTATACAAAAACAATTAGAACACTAGATTTGGCACATATGTTATCATTTGTTGATCCTTATCTTATGAAGTTCTTTAAAAAATACAGTGACAGGGTGTACATTTCTAACAATCTCACAAGATATGTATTATTTGGGAAGTCATAGGAGATGAAGCTACAATTTTATCAATATCATTTAAAATGTGTGTTCTCCTGGCAGATATACTCTTTAACACTCTGATGTACTATCTCTGTGTAAAAACAAAGAACGATAATATTTAAACCGCTTCTTTCTAAATTCTCTTTCTGCAAAGTTTTAAGAAGGATAAATGGCAAAAGTGACCTACAAAGTTTTTTTCAAAGGGTGCCTTTCAATTATCAGTTACAATGTGCTCATTCTGCTCTGAAAGGGTGCATATTACACTAGTGATGAATGATCACTTAAGACATAATTTCTGTTCATGTTGAAACATTTCTTTCCTTAGGATGCAATAAAGCAAGTAAACTTTGCACATATATTCAACTGTGTAATAGTTGATATATCTGTAGTTGTTATAATTTGCCTATTGAATTTCTGTTCTTCAAATCAGATTTTCATGGGTCAGAGGAAAAGAACTGAACACACACCACCTTTGCATATTTAGATTTATCAGACTATACTCACCTATATATTAACCTACAGAGAATATAGGGAGCCAATGGGAAGCAGCACTTACAACATTCCATTTAAGTGTAGAATAGACAAATAATTTCAAATTCTGTCAAGGGAAATAGGAAATTCAACATAAGAGGAAACCTGTTTTCATTTGACAAATAAATTTTGTACTTTGGGTTAGGCTAAGGTAAAAAAGAAATTTCTGTTGCTATCATATTTTCTCTCTGGACATTGAATATAGATCATTCATGAAGCTTCTAAGCAGTCATCTAGGGATGATATAGACATGCATGCACATTTTTATACAAACTAACTAGCAACTATTCCAGAATATTTAAATATCAGGTTGATTAACATCTTCTCAAGGAACATAGCATCTTAAGTAGTATATTAGGGAATGGAAGGTCAACTCTATGAGAAAAGGGAGAGAAAAATTTAGCTCAAGGAAAGTATATTTAAAATCACAGAATTGTTAAATAACAAATTATATGTAAGAAAGAAACCACTTTGTTATTTGTAGGGATATCCATGATGCTTTAATTTTGAGGATCTCAGACATCGAGAACCATGTTGGCCATAGTAGTTAAGCACTTTTCTACATGTAGTGCACTCTCAGTTATTGATCCATATGATGATTATTTCACTTCTAAAATATCACTCTGACCATAAAAATATATATTATCAAAACAGAAATATTGTATTGACACATTTCAGAGAAACAAAATCAAGGTAAATAATGTTGGTAATTAAGTGGAAGACACCCTTTCTTGACTAAAGTTTTCAATGGCTTGTTATGACATTATTTACTAACTTAGAAAATGGAATACACATTTTGAATGAAGAAAATATGATGAAGCTCAGAGATTTTAGAGAAACAGTTTATTGTATAAATATTTATATCTGAATTTGTTTGACAATATTGAATTTTTTAGGTGCTAACCATAGCTCCTGATAATTATGATAGGGCATTACAAGGTTTGGACTCCCTGAAGTGATAATTTTAAGAAAAGATGGTACATGTCATATGTAAAATGGTCTAGGCATTTATCTTTATAAATTCAAGCTATAAGGAGATGGAGTATTTAAGAAAAAAATTGAAAAAAAAACTCTTTCTTATCTCATATTCTCAGTGTTCCATCCTCTACAAAATTATTATCTGAGTACCTGTCATTGTGTAACAGGTCCTAGCCTCATAGCCTGTTAGCTTACTTCTTGCTTTCTACCGAAAATTGTGTTATAGCAAACAGACACCCAAACCCAAATTTATCAGCAAAACTCATTTCTGGAGGTTGAACTACTGTGTCAAAAACTTGGGTTATTTTTAGCTGAATGCCTCTTTCCAAATTAATCTCTGGAGATATCACACTAATTTACACTTGCATAAACCATGAACCTGAAGGTTGGCACTTCACAAATATGTTGGCACCCACAACTTTTCTATCCTCTTTTGAGAATTTTCTCTGTTGGAGTGGAAAAATGTCAGTCATCATGTTAGAAATTCATATTACCACCACAATTTCCATTGCTAATGATCAGTAACAGTAAGTATGGGCTCTATATTTTCATACGCTTTTTATCTTTGTTTCCTTGGAATGATTATATTTGTCATGTTATTTCTATCTTTTAATTAGTTCTTGGCCATGACCCAAAGTTTCATACCATGCTCCACTATGCTATGCTATATTTAATGTATTTCTCTTCTCTTAAGTGCTGCAAACATGTAAGTGTTTTAAAAATTAAACCTGTCAGGAAAGATAAAATTAAACACCATAGAAGCTCTGATTTCTGATTTCTAGCTTCTTTATTTTGTATGGGTCTCTCACGTTAGTGGAATCATTTTAAAAATGAACCCCAGGGTACTCTTTTAGCTTTACAGACAGATTTAATTGAAAACTCATAAGCCTGTGAGATTTCTGTTAAAATTCCAATTGCGTGGTCAAGAAAGTGAGACGGAAGGAGAGTGAGCAATTTGCTATTGGTCATACAGATATTAAATTATTAAGCTTTCATTTGAAACCCAAGTGATGAAGAAATAAATTCACTCCCTAAAGTGACCCCAGAGTATGGCTGTAGGTGATGTGCCTCCTCCTGAAGAGGGTTCAGAGGCTCAATTGTCAGCAGCTTGTTCTTACTTGAAAATGAATTAACAGTAGGAAACAGGCTGCAGAAGTCTCAATCAAGTAGCCAGGGGTAAATGTCTGAATATTGTTAAAATAGAAAATTACTTTCTGCTAAGATATGGTATCAACAACTTGTTCCTGTAGTCACCAAATCCCATCCTAAGTTTCAGACTGTGTTCGAGCCTCTTGTGGTCTAGAACCATGATGACCTCAGTCTCTGATCCTGATAGTTGAAGGATTCCCATCTCTGACACATATTAGACTGTTTTTATTCCATGTCTTGTTTTCCTTGATGCCAAATATTTTCATTTTATGAGAAGGATTTGGTTTGGTTTGGTTTCGTTTTGTTTCTTTCTTTGTATGTGTATGCGTATGTGTGTGTGGCGTCCATTCGGGCTGTATGAGTGACTGCATGCATGAATGCATATGCATGTGTGTACCTCTGTGTGTGTTTACATGTGTGTTCTCTGCATGTTATAACTTCCAGAATAAAATGAAGAGATTTGTGAGTACTACCTTTTCTCAACAGTGCAAAGCTCCTTGCAAACGCTGTGAAGTGCTATCCTGAACCTCAGCCAGTATTGAGCTCCTTATACTCTGAGTTCATGATGGAGTGAATGTAAGAGTCTCCTCCTCTTTCTAAAATAAAATCACAAACATTAATGTTACCAGATGAAGACTCAGGAGCCTCATGGTGTGGTGAAAGCCTGCTAGCTCAGAGCGGCAGAGAAAATACCCTGCTGATGTTTCTGCTCCACCAATGTCCCAGAAGGAAAAGGGCCCTTCTCCTCCTTCCCTTTCTCCTTCCCTTTCTTCCTCCTCCTCCTTCTCCACACTGCCTTAAATACTTTCCAACCCAAAGACCTTCCTTTATCTTCCATGGGTTTTTGGTATGTTCACTCTCTGTCAAGTGGTTGCTTGCTACCTCTTGACATATGGTTGACTTTATTTAGCCATTGTCTACAGCTCTTGGGGTCACTGTGTGTGCTAAGGCTGAGACACACAACTATTTGTTTAAAGTTAAAAAAAAAGCTATTGGAATAAAAGTGTATGCTAGGGCTGAGACACAGCACAACAAGAAACAGATTTTTTCCAATTCACAATCTTAAGGTTTATAATGGGATCAAATATATCGCAAAATTCAATTGACACTCCTGGTTTTGTTGTGTTTGCTCTTGTGCTTTTGTTTGGTTGTTGTTTTTGGTGTGTGTGATCACACATACAAGCATTATTTTATGTGTGTGCATGTGTGTGCAGTTCAAAGGTGTGTGTGTCTGTCTCTCTGTGTGTATTTGTATGTGTATGTATGTGTGTGTTTATTTGTATGTGTGTGTATATGTATGGAGTAATCCTCAGTAACCCTTCATTTACAGAGGCAGGATTACTTGCTGGATCTGGTGTTTCCCTGTTTGGTTGGCCTAGCTAGCCAGCTTGCTCAGAAGATTCCCTCTGCTTCTTGTGTGCTGAGGATTTCACGTGTGAGCTACTCCAGTCAGGCAGTCATTTATGTGAGAGCTAGAAAACCCAAGTCCTGTTAGGATACAAATGCCTTATCTACTGAGCCGTCTGCCTAAGCTCAGGCTCCACTCTTTAACACCTGCATCAACCAGAAGAATATAAAGGCAATTACAGATCTAGCCAGCTTCATCAAAGCCTTAAACCCTCAAGATGCAGAAAGCTTTGAAGAATCTTGCTGTGTTTCCACCTTCCTATGGTGAGCTCCGGTCTATTTCCACAGCACTGCTCTACAGTGAGCCCTTTCCAGTCTTGATTTCTTTACTGCCTGTGGTCTCTGGAACACCATTCCTGCTAAAGTCCCTACATGTTTAAACAAGCACAGTTTTTCCAAAGCTGATCCAAAACAACCACTTCTTTTTAAAATTATCTTTGAGTATTGATGTGAACAGGCCTGTATCTATCATTTATATTATCTTTTAAAAAAACAATCTCATATCTTTTGACTTTGAAAGTTTTATTGGAATAAGGGAAATCATTTTCTTTGTCTGAAAGAAATCATTTCATTTTATTTTTATCCCTGGTTCTTTACTCTAAAGACCATATTCAAACTGTCCACAGCCCTTAAATTTTACAAAGAGAGTAGTAAAACTTTTAACAGTAGAGCTTTCTAGAAAATTTCCGTTGTAAATTTTGAGATTTTTGTCCAGACCTGAGAACTGGCAATTAAGATTGAAGAAAATAAAGACAGTGATCTAAACAACTGAACCACAGAAAAGTGGGTTAAACAAATAGATATTCGATTTTCATTTGGAAGCAATTTGCCTCAAGGTGAGCAATTAAGGTATTCTTACAGCCTCTCTAATTCTGTGAGGGTCTCAACATCTATCTTTATATAATGTTGTTTTAAGGAAAGCTGAATCTCCTCCTTTTTTTCAACAAAGAGAGTGTGTATGAATATTCATGAACATAATTCTGTGTAATTGGCTTTGGTTGTAGCTATTCTGTGATCTGGTAGACAGCTTTTTCCTTCGAAGACCAAATTTATTAAAGTACATACTCTAAGTGACCAGTTTTCAATCACTTAATCAATAATCGAGACTTTCAATGTATCAGCTAGTTTTTAATATGTCTGATTGCTATTGTATATGGCAATTGTATCATCCTAGGGAGGAATGAAAGGAGATGATAGAAATTCTACTTATTAGGAGGGATACTTTAATAAACGAGGAAATCTTACAATCTATTGATTAAGGGTATGTACTATAACTGAAATGGTCTGACAATTTTAAGATATTCTAAACTATTGAATTTAGAAATAATATGTGTTATGCATGTACTAAACTCCAGCCATGAATCATATCAACATTCCCTTTACTTTGTGTAAAAGAAAAAAGAAGAAAAAAAATCATAGATGGGAGGTCACAGGAAAGAGAAAGCTCTGAAAATTCCTATTCCTATATGAGCAAACCAATCCCAATATAAATGTCAATTGAAAATATAAGCTGTACCAGTTTGAAAACACCTGCTCTTCTTTAGCTTTCTTTTCTGACAGAGTGACAGAGAGAGAGAGAGAGAGAGAGAGAGAGAGAGAGAGAGAGAGAGAGAGAGTACAGCATCTGGACATATTAAAAACAAAATAATTTTTGCCACAGAAGGACTTTTTGCCACAGATGGTACCCGATCTGTGTGGAACGGGTCTCTGGTTGCAGGTGAGCGAGGATTCGGCAAATGTGGGGTGACAAACAGACACAGACACAGACACAAGGGAGTGTGGTATCTGAATGCCAAATGTCAAATTGAGCATCAGACTCAATTTATATAGAAGAAAATAGGGAAGTTACACAAAACAGAGGAATGCAAACCTGGAAGGGCTGGCAGGAACCAACTGGGATATTCAATGTTAACAACTGGGATCAAAAACAGCTCCATCTAAAGTCAGCTTAGTCAGTAGCTGGGGGCAAGGGCTTCATGCCCTTGCCATAGATCCTATAGTCCACCTTCCTCCTAGGCCATTGTAATGCTTGTGTATGGGTGTAACTCAGCTACCTATAGTTCTAAGTATCTACTCTGGTTCCTCTTTAGATCACAAACTTCCTTCTTCCTAGAGAATGGTAAATTCCTATGTAGGGCAGTGACTTAGCTGCCTAGACCCAAGGTAGGCTCAAGGACTGACTGCCTAGGATCTAACATGGCTATGTACTAAGGGAAAGCACATGGATCTGTTTTCCAACTAAAGCAAGGACATTGGAGCATTCGTTATACAAAATGCCACCATTCCAGGAGACTGAGTTTCCTTGAACTTTTGCCTCAGGACAGTACCCAGGTTTTTGGGGCCTGTTGTGCTTGTCACTAATGGAAAGAATGTAGCAGTTCCGGGAAAGCACATAGAGGATGCCACCATTCCAGGAGACTGAGCTTCCTTCAACTTTTGACTCGGGACAGCACCCAGGTTTTTGGAGCCTGTTGCGCTTGTCACTACTGGAAAATGTAGCAATTTTTATGTAGAAAGAGAGATTCTTATGTTGGTAGTCTAATCCTCAATATGGGAATAAATATATTCATGTTATTTATAAAAAAAAAATTCAGGAAAACTAGTCTGATCTTAACTGTAAGTACAGTTGTAGATCACCTCACAACCCAAGATATTCTAATACATTCTTTTTGATTCTGTTGTTGTATCAACATCATCGAGTCCATTTACATAAGCCTAAGTACTATGTATTTGCTCTCTCAACACTGGCTGCCTAATATCTTAAGAGACAAAGTAAACATGAAGTGGAAGAGGATGTGGCCTATTATAGAACACTGTTCTACTGAATACATTTTTGTTTCCTGAAACAAAACACACATAGTATAGTAACAGTACCAATCAGTAATGTAGATTCTTATTAGCATTCTTAACTATCATGAATAACATAATTGTGAGTGTTACACTTTTATATCTCATGCAATTCAGTAGATGTATTTATTGAAACATCACCAAAAATCTAAGCAATATATAAGTAATACATTGCACTACAGTGTTCTGGAAGCTACAACCTCCCCAGGAAATTAAAATATTTTTTTTTCTATCAAAATTTTATAAACCCTTTGTCTATTTAGTCCATGGGTGATCAAAACATAATTAAGAAGATGACTATAGATTATCTGATATTTTGGAGTTCTAATGGTCCTACTAGTATCATATTTGGTACTTCAGAGCATTAGGTTGCCTTAACCGGATCTCAGCCCTACTTCAAATGCCTTCACATTTTATCAAAACGTTGGAATGTATGACCCTTCAGTAAGACAATAAAAATTGATTACATAAATACAAGGTCCACAGAAATCAGAAAGAAATGGTTTTAAGGAGAGAGAAATCTTTTATTTACCTTCAATTCAAATTAGGGTAGGGGATACATTTATTATTCTTAATATCAGTCCAGAATAACACTTTGTTGGCATTGTTTAAAAATTAATTGTTTGGATAAAACTTTATGTATAATCCTAGCATAGTTAATTCTATGTCATCCAAATACTTTGTTAGCATAATGAAGTAAGATAAAAGCAGAGACGAATGATGAATCAAAGAAACCACATTCTCTACCCACTACCTAGTGGGTATCAGAGGTGTCCTATTGAGTAGTTTAGCCTTTGAAGGGATTCTGTTTATTTTTTATTAGCCATCAACCTTATAGGAGTTTTTGATACTTTCTTCTTTGATGTTCAGATGCCTCTCGCAACAGGACTGTTCCTTCTGTTTTCTTTTGCTACATTTTTCTTTAGCTTGCCTCTACTTTAAATGAGCATTCTTCTGACAAAATGCCCTAAGTAATTAATGAACAGGCAGGTGATTAATTATAGAAATCTGTGAGGGACTTGTGGTAGGGAGAAAAGAATCCTTAAAGGATTAGATATGAGAGAAATGTGATTCTTTGAGATTTCAGTTTTCTCTTCTACACAGTGAAACCAGTACGTTTTCTGAATAATGGAAAGTTACAGGAATAATAATGATAATTATTATTATTATTATTAATATAATTAAAAATCCTCAGGAGTAGCAGTCTAGTAAAAGAACAATAGCAAATGTCACCATCTTCCCTGAAAATATTCTGGATAGGAAACTTCATCTCCTAATGAAAAAAAAAAAGCATTCTGATGGATTAATGTTTAAGAGAAATATTCTGATCATTGCAAAATCAGTGAAGATGAAAAATGTGAGCAGGTAATTGAATAGGAACCATTTATATGGCAGTGAAGCTGTGCTGGCAAAAAAAATTATTATTAAAGTAACCTTTTATTTAATATATCATCACCTATAAGATGTGCTTTGTAAAATTTCAACTTGGAAGGACTTCCTTTTTAATCACGTAAAGTTTTGGCAACTCGTTTTATTAAAGATTTTGCAACTGAAACTGAAAGTAGTGGAGGGTCCATAAATTTAAATGAACTTCAGAGACCACATAAGCAAGCATTTTATACCAAAGGAGATTTTCAAATAATCAGAAGGATGGTCCGTACATAACCTTCCCTATAGATGGGATTTACCTTAACATTTTTTCTATTTTGTATTTTTATGCAGTACCCGTGCACATAAGAAAATTGCTGAAAAGAGACCCAAGAACATTTTGCATGAAATTATATATAGGAAATGGCCATGAACTAGGACTCTATTTTTTAATCTCTATTTGTGACAGAAAAAAAAAAAAAAAGTGCTGTTAGCTCATCCCCACAGTCACTTGGGAGCAAAGAAAGGGTCTGTGGTTAGCAGCCTCTGCACCCTCTTACTCTGCCTCAGTATCCTGACCCCTCTTCAACTGAGGCGTCAGATGAAACAGCTGAATGCTGAAGGAAGCAAGGAAGGTTGATTGCATGATTTATGTTCCATCTTTTCTTATTACCAAACACTGCGTGGTGTGTGTGTGTGTGTGTGTGTGTGTGTGTGTGTGTGTGTGTGTGCATGTGTGGGTCCACTGATAAGATTGTTAGAAAATGTATAGTATTTACAGTCTGAAAATGCTTCAGTTACAATGTTCCTTCAACCTGTCACCATCATCCCTCCTCATTTCACTTCCAGTCATTCTGATGTCGGAGAAGAGTGAACCTATATCTGTGCTGACACTGTGTTCAGTAGCATCACCCCATGCATGATAATTTCCATCGCCTTCAAGCAAAGTAGCCCTCAGACATACCACAGTACATGGAGAGACTCTGAGTATTTGATTTTTGTCATCATTGAATCTATTTCCACAGTTAGTTTCTCACACTACCCTACAGGGCAGGAAATTGAACCCAGGCACTTGGGAATGATAGTCAAGTCTTTTACAGCTGAGCTGTACCTACCATAACCTCCACCCCCATAGTTGGAGGGAAGGTGCTCTCCTTTATCCTTACAGCTTAGTGGTATTATATTAGCCTCTCAAAATAAGTTATGTTAAAATAAAGAAAACATTCCTCAAGTAAATATTTCAGTTTATTTTTAAAATAGTGAATATTATAAGTAATAATGCAAGTAGAAATTGGATGGCAGCAGCCATAATAGTACTGAAATAAAGGTGGTCGGAAAATATTTCCCTGCATATGACCACTTGAGAGAAGGGATCAGCATGGAGACAGAATAATACAAATTGTAAGTCCAACTGAGAAGACGCGGAAGAAGCAAAGGGATTAGTCAGAAAGAGGCACCCTCAGAAAAGACCCCAGCATAACTGAGGAGGTGCTGAGCCCCAGAGTCCTGGGTTTCTTTACTAATCCTTCCTGGTTTAAGTCAAGTTACAGAGTGGAGCTCTGAGGTTGCATGGGTGGCCAAGGGAAGAGAAACTTCAGAAACAGAAAATGAAGCCCAAAGGAGGCCAAGTCATATCATTAAAGAAGGAGCTCAGGGTGGAGGATATTCAAAGGTTAAAGCAGCAGAGTACATGGCAAACAATGAAACCAAACTAAATCAAACCAGATCAGAAAGGGAAATGTTCCTGGTTTTTTATTTTGTTGCTTGATAAAGGGCACCACTAAGTAGTCCCGGGTAATCTGGATTTCACTGTGGACTAGACTAGCCTTCACTATCGGCATTTTCCATTACTAGCCTGAACCACAAGATATGGCTAGTTTCCCCTTAAGAAAACCAGAGCAAAAGTTCCATTCTTAAGATGATCTAGTATTTTTTCTCTCTTGGTTTGTAATTCTTGTGTAACTCAAACTCATCTTGATGCATAAAAATATTCATGTTAATAATTGTTTCAAGATATTAAGTTAGATGTATCTCTAACCACTGAGAACTCTGTTGTCTCTTTTGTGGGTGTCTCTATCTATGTCCCTAAAAGCTGCATGCCAACATTGGCTGTCTACCTCTGTCAATGTATACCTAATGCTGAAACACTGCCTCTCACTGAACCTGAAGGGAAGTGGCTGCTGAGTGGCTGCCAAGCAAGTGCCTAGAATGTTCCATCTGGAACTTTGTTTTTCTCCTCTCAGCAATAGGCTTACAGATACATTCTCATCTTTATAAGTGAATGGTGGAAAGCTAAATTTGGGTCCTCATGCATTTGGACTAAGAGTTTAACCCACAGAATCATCTCCTTGGTCCCTAAAGCTCTTAATTCACGGCAAGTATGCATCCATTATTGCTGAAATTATTCAAATATGTAAAATCCTACTTATAGTCTGCCCTAAAT